>NC_057359.1:20983333-21330000 GCF_016509475.1 Prionailurus bengalensis
GCTTACTAGTTGTATAATCTTCAAGAGGCAATTGGTTTCTCTGAACATCAGTTTCCTAGTCTGTAAAATGGGGGTTTTAATACCCATTCTTCCCATCTCTCAGTGTCTTTACATATTACCAGATATAATAATGTGTGACAACACTATGTAAACACTTGTGCTCCATACAGAAATAAGGTATCCAATAGTCTCTCTTGTGGACATATTTAATAAAAATCCGTAATAAAACCATTTAAATCTCGTTCTATATAAAGCCAAGCAGTGGTGGTTATGTATAAGGTGTCTCCATGAATGAAAATTTCCCAGAATGAGTCTTTCCTAAAAGTGGTTGTGCACTAGACTAGATACCACACTATGAATGATGGCTCCTTCACACTATTTTACAAGGATTTCTGTTAAAGGAAGTCATGTGACTTACCAGAATTGTTCCAGGCTCCATAATATTGAGGACAAGTCCTGAATTAAATTATAGCAGTGGGAGCCAACATACTGGCATTAAGATTCTAGAGCCTTACAGTTTTGGTCACTTTATAAGACAACTAATCGATTCTCAACAAAACGTGTCGGCTTCCACTTCCCCCAATAAACGTTCCCTCCAGAAGTTCATTTCTTTGAAATTATTAAAGAAGGGGAAAGAAAAAGTGATCATGCTTGGCAGGGGATCCTGAACCCAAATCCATTCTGTATGATCCACGCAACTCCCAAATTATGATATAAAACTCTCTGGGGGCTGCAAACGTTTGCATTTAGTGGGGAAATGTTTCCCCGCATTATGGAGGAGGCGCCATACAGATGGAATCAGAAAGGTGGAAAGGACGAACCAAAGTGGACCAGATCACGATAAATTGTAAACTGAGCCCTGGTTGTGAAAAGAACACTGGATTTTCATGAATCATTTTCTAATACAAAGCAGTATGGTATCTAGTTATACTTTCCTACACCTACCCCATTCCCGTATCACCCGCTTCAGAAAGTAAACCCGGTTTTTGTTCCTGGAATACCTGCATTACAGGCTGTTGTGATAGCACGAGTGGGGGGCCTACAGGAGGCTGCGGGAGCAGCTGAGTGGCCGTGAACCCTGCTGTTGTGGAAGTGGAGAACGACTTGTGCCTCAGCACCCTTGATCTCCCTCGAATTGTGCTTCTCCAGCCTGCAGAGACTCTGAGGGTGGGGGCTGGAGGAAAGGAGGGAGCAAGGTTCTCCTCAAGCATCCATGGGAAGCCTCGGGTTCAAGTTTTGTCCACTGGCAGCTGCAACACAGCCATCTCCCTGATTCACCCTCCACCTCCAGTTTAGCAAGAAAACCTCTGCTTGAAAAGGAGTAAACCATGCAGGTGAGATGGGTAGTGCTTAAATCACATACCCACTTGTGGAAAACAGGTTTTAGACAGGTCTGAAATAAGGAGGCAGGAGACAGAAGTTTTGATCTCTGCCACTGTACCTGTAAACTGTATAACCTCAGGCAAGTAACTTCTTTCTGAGCCTCAGCTGATTAATCTTTAAAGTGGGGATAATAATACCCCATTTGCTTAAAGGCAAGGGTATGGAACAGATGTATCTATTAAATGTCTCTTCTAGATTCCAGGAAAGTAAATATAATGTGAACTTTTCTTGAGCAAGAGGGTCATAAAAAAATTGTTTTTGGGGCACCTGGGTGGCGCAGTCGGTTAAGCGTCCGACTTCAGCCAGGTCACCATCTCGCGGTCCGTGAGTTCAAGCCCCGAGTCAGGCTCTGGGCTGATGGCTCGGAGCCTGGAGCCCGTTTCCGATTCTGTGTCTCCCTCTCTCTCTGCCCCTCCCCCGTTCATGCTCTGTCTCTCTCTGTCCCAAAAATAAATAAAAACATTGAAAAAAAATTAAAAAAAAATTGTTTTTAATGTTCATTTATTTTGAGAGAGAGAGAGAGACAGTGCGCACGCACACGTGTGCAAGTAGGGGAGGGGCAGAGAGAAGGAGAGAGAGAATCCAAAGCAGTCTCTGCACTGTCAGCGCAGAGCTTGACTCAGGACTCTGTCTCACGAACTGCGAGATCATGACCTGAGCCAAAATCCCGAGTTGGATGCTTAATGGACTGAGCCACCCAGGTGCCCCAAGAGGGTCATTTTTAATAGTGTATTTCTTAAATATAGTTTGCTTTATCAGCTTGGAATATAAATAAATTCACAGCTCCTCTTAAATATTCAGACAAATTGTCAATTGTTCATTGTTCAGACTAGCCATAAGTCCAGGCTCTCTCCCAGAACTCAGGACTATTGCTGCCATAAGGAGGTCCTCTACTGACTTCTGTCATCCTCATACAGCCATTTATCCCAAAGCACTCCATTAGTGCTAGTATGAGTAAGCCAAAGGGGATGATTCCTGTCTTTAACCCAGGCTTCTTTCAGAATGAGAAAGACCCATAAACCCCTGCCTCTGTAGCTACTGATGCCAAACCTAGGTCACTGGTCCATTCTCCTGTAGACGGCATGGTGAGTTCTAGACAACCCCCCATACCCCACTGTGTCTGTGCCCCAACCCCTGGGCGGGGGGGGGGGAAGAGAAAGGCTTCAGTGTTCCTTCTTGCCAATAAACGTAATCAGGGACCATCTGAAGGGGTTCAAACAATGTAGCAGTTCAATAAGAAGAATTCTTTTCTCCCAGGAAACCTCCTTAGTCCCTATTTGCATTTGTCCACCCTACTCCTGAGCCAAGTGCTACCTTTCCCTCCAAAAGCAATGGGTGCCCACTTGCCTTTTAACCAAGTTGAGAAAAGACATCACAACAAAAAGGTAGTTTGGCAGTCTCTACCAGTAAACCTGAAGGCAGCTGGCAAAGAAAAGGCTCCACCTCACCAGGCATTCTCTTTGACATTGATAGACTAAATCTTTTCACATAAGGAGTACACTATACAGTCAGGCCCATCTTATCATAGCTGGGAGGGTGGTGACAAGTCAGTTATGAGGCAAATCAGTTGCTGATCTAGAAATGAATCTCCATGTCTTTAATTCTCTATGATTATTGCTGTTCTGCTTGACATTTCTGAATTGCATAAATGGCCTCTATTCAAATTAAAATTTACCCATCACTCGACAGTGGGGGGAGGCAGCGCCAATGCCAAGGGGATGTGTATCTCCATAGTCGGTATTAGCTGCCCCAAATAAAAGTAGTAGGTATTCTTCCATATGGAAAAGGATGTTTTCTCAATCATAGGCCAAGAGTGAATGAGGGCACTTACAGACCACATTCATGTTTGTAATCATCCCGTCCCTCCCTCCTACCATCCTTCCTCCTCCTACAATGGCTTTCCATTACGCTCAGAATACAAAACAAATGCCTTTGCCAGATGTCAAAAGTTCCATGTGATCTGGACCCATCGATGTGGCTGTGACCTGATCTTACACTATTTTTACCCTGACACATACCAGTCTTTTTGAAATCCTAATGAATTCACCAACATTTCTGCAGATGGGGACTTTGTAGTCCCCCTAAGAAGGCTGCTCGGTGATCCCTGCCATGGCTGGCTCCTTCGTGGCACTCAGGCCTCAGCTTAACTGTCTCCTCTGGGGAGCATCCTGCCATCCCAGCTGGTTCCACTACTGCAGTCACCCCTCTCTGCCCACCTTGCTTTATTTCCCTTCATAGCACACACTGGGGCTTTCGTAGCATGCTGCTACTCGTTCAACTGTTTGCCTCTCTCAATCAGAATGGAAGTCCCCGAAGGGGAGAGACTCTGCATATGTTGTTTACTGCATCAGCCCGAGTCCAATTACACAGTAATTTGAACAAGAGAAGCTCAATATAAAGACTTACTAATTATGACAGGGCATGGGAGTAAGGAGGGTGTGGTGAGTAAGAGATAAAGAGAACCCTCAAGAATATACAAATAGCAGATATAAGGAACAGCCAGTACCTCTAGGGCTGAGACAGAGGACTCAAGCAGGAACCTCCCTAGGACCCACACACACCCTATGGCTGAAATCCAGACCTTGCTCAAAATGGCACAGCTGGAGCGGGTGGACCCTGATAGAAGTCTGCTTTCTGGAACTTGCCAGAAATCCACACTCCAGAACTTACTAGAAATCCATCCTCTGGGGTGCCAAAGAAAGCTTTTTCAGGGAATGTCTCCCCAGAGGCACTCTGGTCCGAAACTACATGAGGAGAGTCTTAGAAGAAGCTTCTGGCTGCTGGGTACAATGGATTGTCACCTGTGCTGTGGCAATCTGCCTGGCCTGCACACCAGAACCAGGAAGCAAAACCCTTTCCCCTTGTAATGTCTCCCCAGCACCCTCTATTGACAAAGTTTTGGTACCAGCTGGCAAAGAAAAGTGTTGAAAGGGCCCAGATCTATTTTCACACAGCAGGCAATGAGGATGAATTTGAAGCTGTGAGGCAATAAATTAAAAAAAACACCCACATTTATTGCTCAGTTCCCTTATCCTGGCACATAATAGGTAAAAAAAAAAAAATTATTTCAATAAATGCTTGAAGGAGGAATACATAATTTATAACATATAACATAAGAGAAAATAATGTGCTTGCTTTGCATGTATCACTTTAAGATTGGAACCTCCAGGCCTAGCTTCCAACAGGCATGCTGTGCTGAGCCCTGCCCACAGAGACATTCCAGAGCTCACCACTGTGTGTAAGGCGAGCCCCACCCCCCGCACCCCCACCCCTGCCAGGCCACTTCACAGCTTGCTTAACAGTTTGTGAAAAAAGTGCAATCAAGGGAAGCACAGGGGTGCCTGGTTGCCTAAGTTGGAGGAGCATGTGACTCTTGATCTCAGGGTCGTGAGTTTGAGCCCCACACTGGGTGTACAGATTCCAATAAATAAATAATAAATAATAACGAACTAACTAACTAAATAAATACACTTTAAAAGAGAGAGACAGAGAGAGAGAGAGAGAAGCACAAGCAGAGAGCAGAAGAGACAAAAGCAGCTGTTTTTGTGTCCTGCTTTCTGTGTTCTGCCGGGTCACCAGTTGTTTCATTTGGCATCTTTCTGAGACATCACTGTCATGTAGATCTGCCAAATGAGCAAAACGTGAAACATATCCAAGGGCAGTATTCTAAAACTGCACTTAATAAAAAGTAAAGAAACATCCTGATGTCTTATCACCTTTCTGTTGACACGAACTATTGAGAGAGTTTGGGAGAGAGGTCCCTGCCGTAAGCTATTTGAGATTTCCTAACAGAGCAGTTTCCCTTTGTCCGAGCTCTTCAGTTTCTGTTATTAGGATTCACATTCCCCGTACTAGGAAAAAACTGCACAGAATCTCCATAAATATGGCCCAAAAGATACAGAAGCTTTCCATGCTGATACAACTTGGGGTTTGCTCATTAATGCCATTAGCAAATATTTACTGAGCACCAACTATGTGCCGGACAGCATCTGGAGCGTGGCTGTGAGCATAACCAAATTCTTGTTCTTATGGAACTTGCTAACATTCTGGCAAGAACAGATAGCACGGAACTTCCTACAGAGGCGCTGTGGGTCATTTAACCAACTATTGAAAAGCTCCACTGGGAGAAAATAACCAACCATAGAATAAAACGTGATTGTTGCTGGTGTTCTTAGAAAATTCACTGTCCTAGTGTAGAAACTGTATCACTTAAGTCTTCTAACTACGGGTTCTTAGGAATGTTTCAAAAACAGTGCTGTCCAGTGAAAATACGTGGGCTCCATCAAGTAATTGAAACTCTCCTAGTATCTGGGTTAAAAAAGTAAAAAAGAAACAGACAAAAATTAAGTATAGCAACATGTTTTGTTTAAGCAATCATATTAAAATATTAGAATTTCAACATGTAATCATGAATTATTAAGCTATTTCACTTTACTTTTTTTTTTAATTAACTCTTCAGAATTCGTGTGTGTTCTTACAGTACATCTCATTTTGAACTGGACACATCGGACAGAGGAGGTTCAGAAAACTGCCCATCCTCTTATTTTGGGGGACGGAGAAAGTATTCGCTGAATTGAATTGCTGAAAGTGTTTGGGGATGGACTTTACATTGTGAAGACGTTCAAAGCCTTCCTTTGCACCAGCCTTCCACACTGCCCGCACAGGAAGAAGCCCATAGAATGTGCTAACTTGGACAGTAAGTCATTGATTGTCCACTGAGGCGTGAGATATCATTAAGAAGACTGGTTTTCCACTAATGCTGAACCATCTCTGCCAACGTCTCAAGATAGAGTAGGCAAAAGACACTCAGAAATGAACGTCCAAAACAGACCCTTAAATTAGTCAACCCTCAATCTGACTTTTTCTGAATTCCTGCACACCCCCAAAAGGCTAGAGGGTTACTAGGAAAGGCTACCAGCTTCACCTACAACCCTTAAACCAGGGAGCAACCCCAGCTGGATGAGGACTAAGAAGGCGCTGTCTGCCTCGGGCCCCTTCTTCTTGTCACAGAGTCGGTCCCCTCCTCATTAGCTCCTTCCCTAAAAATGCCCCTTCCCTGGCCTCTGCCCCTGCACCACCCCCACTTTCCCGGACTGTGTTCCGGGGGTGGCCGACCCACCCTCTCTCGTGGTCCGCTTGGCCTCCTAGCGGGTTTCAACCGCGTCAAGCTTGACTTGCTCCTCCCAAGAGCAGGAAAAAGAGGGGCAATCTCCTTCCTACTGATCCGGGGGGAAGGAGCATCTCAGGGGCGCAGGGGCGTTTTCTGCCCAGTACCTGCGTCTGGTACCCCCTTGACACTGCCATAGTGCTGACCGACTGCAGTCTGGGGAGTGAGAGTGGCCCTCTCGACAAAGTTCTTTTGGGAATCTGGCGACCCTTGCCCCCGGGCCTCCAGCCCTACCCCGAGGCTCCACGGTTGCGCCCCCGCGGCTCTCGAGGAGAGCGACTTGGGGCGCTTCCTCGCATAGCTGCTTGAGAAAATCGGCCCCACTTCGGGGTTAAACGACAATCACAGCCCCTCGGGCCTCGGAGGGGCGCCCTCCCCACCCGTACCCCGGCCCCCTGCCCCAGTAAGCGTCTCGCAGCTCCGTCTCCTCTAAACAAGAACAGGGGCCCGAGACCGCGTTCACACGGAAAATTATGCCGGCTCCAGCGGCGCGTAAAATTGATGTGAACCGAACGAAGTGGGATCGGTGTGATCCTCCCTCTCTTGTCTCAACAGGGGTTTCGGCGCGTTACACAAGGCCGAGCTTGTCTCTTTAAGGAGACATTGGACCCTAATTAGTCCGCATTCCTGGCGAGGCCGAGGAGCAAGGGGCCGAGGGTTGTTTGGGTTGGAGGGGGGCGGAAGGGAGGACCAGACTCGGAAGAAGATCTTCTGACCAGCCTCTAGCCTTACCGCCCCCTCCACCCTCTTTATTTTGCCGCCACCACCGCCACCAACACCCAGTTCTGAAGATGCAGCCAGGGCAACAGCAACAGCAGCAGCAGCAGCAGCAGCAGCCGCCGCCGCCGCCGCCGCCGCTACTCCCAGGCCCACGTTACTTTGATTGACAGCTGAACAAATGTTTCCCCGGTTCGAACGCTCGCGCTAAGGAACGTCAGCCAAGGCGAAGCTCCGCCTTGGGCGGGCCGTCTCCGCTCCGCCTCCGCTAACCCCATCCCGTTCCGTTCATTGGCCCGAACCGCAGACGACGCCCGGCCCCCACGTGGGCTCCAGCCCGGCCTGCTCCTCCCCTCTGGCTCGCCATTTGTCAGCAGTGAAATGATGGGCAGTAACACAGAACGGCGATTAATGTTCAGCCACCTCTGATTGGTTGCTGGAGACGCCTACCGCGCCGAGGGTGGGCGGGGCGCTTGAAGAGCGCCCCAGAGCAGTCGCGTGGCGGGCCGGTGATTGTAGTCAATCTGGCCGAATCCTCAACCGAGGTCGCTGGGGGTGGACTACATCTCCCGGGATGCTCTGCGGTCCCTCCACGGACGGTTGTGAATATGTATCAGAATGTTAATGATTAGCTGCTGCTAAATTTGGTCAAAGAAGTCACCTACACAGAGCGTGTTGTTAGAGCTGTTCTGAGCGGGTGTTTGGGCTGTTGGCTGCTTTCTTCCCCCTCTCTCACACACTTGTATATTATTTTGAGGTGGTGTTCGCAGAGTTTGAAAGGAGAAAGAATTAAAAAAAAAAAGCCGCAAGCGTTTCACTCTCTTTTATTTTTATAATCCCCTTCAATTTGGGGTTAAAAAAAAAAAGACAAGAAAACAGGAAGGAAGAAAAATAAGGAAATGAGATGTGGTAAAAGAAGCTAAAAGGTGCCTTTTAAAAGATCGTTGCTGTGAAGTGAAAAAATCTCCAGAGAAACCAAAAAGCACCGCTGAGACCTCTTCCGAACCAAAGGAGTTTGTGTTTGCTTTTAGGAAAGAAGAGAGAGATCATTCATTCGGAGGAATAACAACCAATTAAAAGACAAATAAAAAAAAGTTTGGAGTGGGACGAGCGAGCGGGCGGGCGGCGCTGCCGGCGGGCGCTGGTGCGCGGAGCTCGCACTTTCCCGGCCCGGGGGAGCGGCGCGGCCGCGGCGCCGGGCTCGGCGGGCGCGCCTCGGCGGAGCGAACGTCGGAGCGTTGCCGCGGGAGACGCGCGCCGGACAATGCCCGCGGCGGGCCAGTGACGCCCGCGAGGAATGCCGAGCGGCCCGGCCGCCCGCACCCAGCCGCCGCCACCGCCGCAGCGCGTTCCTGCCGCCCGCGTCACGCGAGACCCGGCGGGGGCCGGGACCGCCCGAGCCGCCCCTCGGACCTGGCCGGCCGCCTCCGCCGCCGCCTCCTCCTCCTCCTCCTTCTCGGGGCCATTAAAGCCAATGAGCCGCGCGCCTCTGCCCAGCGCAGCCAACTAAATCGGTTTGGATGATTCGCGATCTGAGCAAGATGTACCCGCAGACCAGACACCCGGTGAGTGCGGGCGGCGGGGCGCGAGCTCGCCGAGCGCGGGGGGATTCCCCGCGTCGCCCCCTGCGCGCCGAGTTGTGTCTGGGGCCGGAGGGGCTGGGAGGGCGGCCCGCGCCCCGCGGCCCGCTCGGGGAGCCGCCCGCCGTCATCCCCCCTACCCCCCGGCGCGGTGGCACTCTCCTAGGGGGTGCGGAGAGGCAATTGAGTTGTAGCCATTTTCTTATTGTTGTCTTTGAAGCCCCTGGAAGCCGCGCCGAGCGGTTCGCCGTCCCCGCGACTCCTCCGGGGGAGGGGGGGGTGGCGAGCGATGGAGGAGGCGCGACTCCGCGGCGGGGCGGGGAGGGCGCCCTCGGCAGCGGCGCGGCTGGTCCCGCTTGCGGCTCGAGAGTGCGGGGCGCCGGCCCCTCGCGCCGCGGGCCCCGGGGACGCGCGAGCGAGCCCGCCAGCTGGCCGCGGAGGGTGGCGGCTGCGTCCCCCCTCCCCCGACCTGACCGCGGCCAGACGCCATGGCGCGAGTCCCCCCGACGGGCCAGTTTCGATTCCGGGTGGGGAGGGAGTGGGCGCGGCGCGCCGGACGCCTGGTGGGGGCGTCTGCGGTGGGCGAGGGAGAGGAGCGGGGTTTCGAACCCGCAGGGTCCGGGGCGGGCCGGCGGACGCGGGGGCCCGGGGCCACCCCGAAACCGGCCCCTGGCGGGCTGTGCGGCGAGGCGGGGGTGGGGTGGGGGAGCTAGATGAGAGTTTTAATCGCTCTTTGCCTGCCTGCGCGGTGACCCCCCCCCCACCCCCGCTAGCGCCGCGTGGTGTGTTTTCTCCATCTCTGCCTCGCCTGTGATGTGGGCTAATTAAATATTTTATTGTTCTTTAGGCACCGCATCAGCCTGCTCAACCCTTTAAATTTACAATTTCCGAGTCCTGTGATCGGATTAAGGAAGAGTTTCAGTTTTTACAGGCTCAATACCACAGGTAACGATATTGACTTTAGCTGATCCTCCTGTTTGCTTAGCTCTTGTCTCTCCCCCCCCCCCCTCCGCCCCACATACACACACAAACACCCCCCCCCCCCTTGTTTTTTTGGCCGCCGCGGGGATGGTATTATCATTTTTACTTGTGGGCAGAAAGGGCAAGGCAAGGCCTCTTTTCCTTAGGCAGGTGTAAAGAAATTAAGCATTCTTCCTTTCTGTAAGTTAATAAATAAAAAGGAGGCAGAACAATCGAAACTGGGGAGACTTGGAAAATGCTGAGGCCAAACTTTCGATATTGATTTATTGGGGCCAGGAGAATGGAAGGTTGGGAAGATTCTGGGGCCTTTTGACTTCCTTGGTTCTTTATTACTCCGGGCTTGATTCCGTCTCACTTTTTTCTGCCATTCCACTGAAATACCGAGAGCTGAGAGCCCTGGGAAGTCGCAAGTGAGCGATTTCATTACTTTTATGCTGAAAAAATGTTTTCTTCTTAGAGACGACCGTTGGACTTGGAGTGCCTTTGAAATATTTTTCTTTCACTGGCTTTCTAATGACGTGGAATTCTTTCTTAAATGCAAGAACTTAAATGCAAGCCACTGAACCCGATCCACACTTTGCCCCTGGGTGGTGGTATTAAACTTGTCTCTGTTTTGGAGGGAACAAATAAGACATCATTCATAAGACATGCTTGATTCATATTTTCGTTAATCTCTTCGCGGAACATGAAAGAAAAAAAACCCCTTGTGACATTTTGGGGGACTTAAATTTGTGTTTGGGTGTGTAGACATTCTTGATGTTTATTTTCTTCTTCTTTTTTCATTAAATGAATTTAGTGAACGTTCGTTTCTCAATGCGGTTCTGGAATTAAATGGGCCAGAGGATTTTTTTCTTAAACAAAACCCCCGCTTTTGGTCCTTCTTGAAAGGGCAAGTCCAGGCTCCTTCCAGTCACCCCTTTCTCTCCTTTGGTAATGAGGGCGGTATTTAAGATAGTTGATTTGGCGCCTTGTAGGTGATGATTTAGAGGAGGGAATGCGTGTTTACTTTTGAAGAACGTAAGTCAAGGTCTGCATTGTATTTAGATTTCATTATGTCTTGAACAGCCTGAAGCTGGAATGTGAGAAACTGGCCAGTGAGAAGACCGAGATGCAGCGGCATTATGTCATGGTAAGAAAACTGTGTCACAGATTCAAAGTGCCTATTAGTTTAGGATACCAAAAGCAAGGAAGGGTATGTTCAGATTGCTGGAGGCTGTAGGATAGATCCCAGTCACAGTGCCAGTGTAGTTGAGGTTGTGGGAATGTGACCATTAGCAACCTGTAATTCCAGGATGTTAGAACTTGCCTCTGACAACCAGCTTTGATTTCATTTTCAAAAAGTTCAGCTGTGTGGGGTATAATCCTCTGGGCTTTGTTTTTATAGATTGGAAAAAAAAAAAAAACCCAAAAACAAACAAACAAACCCAAACCTCCTTTATGTTTTGTGTAGAGTCACAGGCAAAATGTTTCTCTGTTAGTGGTTTTCTTTGTTGTTTTATTGTTCTTGTTCCAAACAATCTTAACCAGTTTTTCCGTACACAGTTATATTTTTAATGTTTCATTTCTCTTAGAGAATGACAGATACCCAGACACCAGACACCTTTTCAAATTTTTCCCGCTTTTTAGGTTACTAGTTTGTGTGTCTTTGCATGTGTTTTGTGTGTTTTCAATTTCTGTGGTGTTCCATTGGTTTGAGGAGTGTTGTCGGCCCCTGTATAACTGATTTGTTCTGCCAGAATTTCTGTAATGACAGTTACGTTACACGTCCAAAAAGAAAAAAAAAAAAAATCAGATCTGCTTTTTCAGAAGTCTTACCAAGCATGTTTTTATGCTTGTTCATAAAGGCTTCAGAGTAACTCATTCATTTCCCATCAAGCCCTTTTCCTTTGAATGTATGAACGTGAGCATTACACTAAAAATGAGAGAACTCTGAAGTAGCATCACATTTCTGAACAGTTCTTTCAAAGCGTCAGCGTTTGTAGGAGACTCTTGCCATTAACTTGCCCGCTGTGCCTAGGAATTAGAGTCCATATGGTACCAAATTTTCATCAGACCTTTTTGATGCATCTGTTTGTGATGTATAAAGAGAACTGGCGATGTTAAGAATGCTATGTGTGAACTTGATTTTTGTGAGTTATTTTCCTAGAGTCTGTGTCTTAGGGTGGCTTCTAGTTTATTCAGCTAAGTGTTCCTCTTTAGCAGCATAAGCATTATGGTTATTTTGGTTTAGGTGAGGCTTTTACGTTTGTTTTAAACACAGTTGGAGCATTGGGAACAAACTAGGGAGACCAATGAAAAGCATGAAATTAATTGCTTTCCCTTCTTTGACAGTATTATGAGATGTCCTATGGGTTGAATATAGAAATGCACAAGCAGGTAAGTTACTTCTTTATACCATTTGAAATGACAGTAATACTGTATACTTTAGAAAGAAAATTGTATGTTTCGCAATTTTATTCTGCACGTTTTTGTGGCTGTCTGTATTTTAAAAGACTGTACGGGAAACAATGCTATCTTTTCAGGTGTGGTTCCCCATCCTTTTTGCATATTCCCCTAATTTTAATCATATAAAAACATGACTTAAAGTGTCTGAATTCATATTAAACTGTGTACACTTTCAAAGGCAGGATGCTGAATTTTAAAATAGGTTTTGTTTTTCTTTTGAAAGAGTTAATGTGTGTATTTCAGGCATTGCAAACTTGTCCTAGGAGAGGGCTTTTCTTAGCGAATATTAAAAAGAAAACTGTAAATTGTGTGGAACCTTCCTTGGCTTGGTGTGAAAGAATGGATAGAGGGTGAGCTGGGAGGATCAAAATGAAATCTGTAGCGCTACAAAAGAAATTGGTGTAAAATAAAATCCTTGTACCAGTCCCCCGAGGCTACTTAGTTGGGTCTTACTAGGAATTGTAACTGTACTTCCAAAATTTGTGCAGTAAATTGAACCAGATAGGAGGTTGTGATCAGGTTCAACACCACTGAGTCTTCAAATCTAGTAATTAGTTCAGCCAAAAAACAAAACAAAACAAAACAAAAACCACAATGATTAGTCAGAAAGTGTTGAGAGGTATGACTCAAACAGCTTTTTTTTTTTTTTTTTTTTTTTTTAAATGCAGGCAACTGAATTAAATGGTTTGGTTTAAATTTTCTAGATAGAAAAATAGCATATATGTAAAAAATATTGTTTGGCAGCAATAATTTATTTTTAGTGATCTCCTGGTGAAAGTGCTTCAGGTCTGTTTCATCAGCTACTTTAGAATAGGTGTGTATGTGTTTACCTGCTGGGAAAAGATGAGGGAAAACTTAATGCTCTTCATTTCTTGTTGATGCTCGTGGTAGATATCCTTATTTTCTAAGTTTATAACCTATAAAATGGTCACATATTATTAGGCTTTTAGTACTTACGGATTCCTTTCTGGATATAATCACATACTTACAGGTAGTAGATATTTAAAAGATGCGTGTGTTAAAAAAGCCATCAGATAGGCAGTATTTGAAAACAGAAAGTTGGAAAAAGGGAGTTGTTACTTAAGCTGAAGACTTGATTTCAGGTACTTTTGTTTTTATCATATGCTGTTTACGTATGTCAGTATTAACACAATATAGTTTGCTGCGTATTAAAATATCCCCTCCAAAAAATCATCAAGCTTATGGATGGACTCCTCTTAGCTGTACCTTACAGGAGTAAATTATATGAGAGAGATTGTTTGTTAATTATGCCCATTACGTGTCATTTTAGGTCTGGATCTTGTACGTGTCTTTTTTTTTTTTTTTGTCCTCACCCCACCATCCCAGGATTAATTAGTGTCTTTTTAAAGATTGAACCAGATGATTAATGTTCCTTTATTTCTCCTCCTGTGTCTTATTTACCATAACACTTAGTTTCCAGATCTCTTTACACATAACATTTACAGTTCTGAGAGACCCAGAGCTTGTATTTGATTGTATGCATTTCTTTGGCGAGGGGGGGATTGTGTGTGAGATCCCTTAATTTTACACATTTTGTACCTCCGTAATTCTGTCATCCTCTTGTCCAGGTGGCCTCACATGCCGTCCATTTAAAATTGAGAATGGAGTACATTTTCCCTTTTTTTTTTTCCCCTTGCTTTTAAAATTCAATCATATCAAGAATCCTGAGGGCAGTTTATCACATTATGAAATACAGACAGCCCTGCAAACCACCTACTTATTATATTTTCTTTCTTTCCCCCCTTAAGCACAGAGGCATATCTGTCTTTATTTGTTTTCCTAGGCAGACAGCCTTGGTTCCTCTTGGCCTCTCTTCCAGATGCACTCGCTGGATACCCTCGTAATGGAAAGCAGCAATAATGCAGGGAAGTTGCCCTGCGGCATAATTGGGCCTAGTTCTCAAGATCGGGTTAGGCTTATTCACTTATTAGATTTGTGTCTCTGAAGGGTTCAAGAGTAGGAGTCCCCGGAGTCCTTGGAAGTACCCTAGTAATTGGTGGCCCTGATATTTGAAACCTTTGTGTATTTTTTGGTTAACGCTCCTGTTCTTCTTGGCTGCTGCCAGCCACAGAGTATTTATTTTTAGAGAAATTTTTCATTGGAACAGAAAATGATGGCTGTGATGGAGTCATGACTCTGTGACTTAGCAAATTGATAAAAGGATAAAAGCATAGAGCCGGTGACAGACAGGGTGGGGGTCTGGTATTATGGCCCCTCCCCTTTTTGTATGATGTTCGTCGTCAGTCACCCTGTGTTGATTCTGATAGAAGACTATAGAGTGAAATCTATGGGGAATTTGTCATTCTGAAATGAAAGCTAATGTAATTAGTACCAATTAAAGTACATTTAGTAAATTGGATTTAATCTTAATTAAGCCTGCATAATGTTGCCAATTTTTAACAATTATGTTTGAGAACATAATTAATTTAAATTTTGGTAACTGAGTAAATAGCATTAGTCTGGTAGAATTAGTTGATTTTTTTTTTTTTAAAGGAGAACTGGGTGACATGACATGGAATTAGAGCATAAAATATGAATCTAATTTCTGCTACTCTTTAGTAGGATCGATAGAGCTGAGCCAAGGAAGCTGGAAACAAACCCAGAAAAGTTAGAATGGAGCATTGTAGGCCATAATGTGAATTAATGCTTCACCACTGTCTCAAGTTCCAGCATGAACACGAAGATGACAAATGGGACATAGTTAGAAATGGCACATGTTTTACTGTGATGTCTGCATAATGGAATTTTTTTAAATGAAAGAACATTGGCCTGTGTTCCCTAAGGATTTCCCAGTGAGGTTTTTGGGTTTTGTGTTTATTTTTTGGGGTGGATGGGACAGTTGGCTCACGGTTTACTTGTTACTATTTTTGATGATTTTTTTTTTTTTAAGTTTTATTTATTTTGAGAAAGAGACAGCACGAATGGGAGAGGGCCAGTGAGAGGGGGAGAGAGAGAATGCCAAGCAGGCTCTGAGCTGCCAGCACAGAGCTCCATGTGGAGCTTGAACCCACGAAACCATGGTGAGATCATGACCTGAGCCGAAACCTAGAGTCGGATAGTCAACTGACTGAGCCACCCAGGCACCCCATTGATTGTTCCTCTTTATAAATGCAGTGTGGCTTCTAAATGGGTCAGTGACCGTGGGCACAGCAGGGTGATGCATGCAGTTGATAACATTGCTAAATGCTGCTCATTCTCATCCTTCACCTGTAATGCTGTAATTAAAGAAGACCTCCCTGATGTAATCTGACAGCAGCAGTTACCTCTTTAAAAAGTGAATATTGGATGTTGATTAGGAACAGTAGGTATGTGAATTCCACCGAGAGGAGCTGCGAACGGAGATGAATATGCCACGTTTTGAGGACATCTTGTGACTTTCTCATAGTCAGTCTTCTGTAATCTGAAGGTCTTTTTGCTTCTAAAAAAACTTAGCTTAGTATTTGAATTTTAGAATTAGAAAAGTTTGGAAATCTACAGCACTCAGAACCTAAAAAAGTAAATACTGTGCTCTCAATATACACGTTTGTGTGTTTCTGTGCATGTGTGTATATGTGTGTGTGTATTTTTATATATAAATATAATTATTATTTTTTAATCAGAGCAGGAGAATTCCTTTTTCACTCCAAGCCATGTAAATTTTATTATGAGACTTGGGCCACAACCATTTGAGTGCTGCTAAAATATTAATTGAATAGAAATGAAAGGGCCTTGCCAACTGATAGGATATCATAATCATAGCCTCTCTGGTCGATGGTAAATGATGATAAATGACATTAGGAACCTTTTAGCAAACTGTAATAACTACAAGGAGGGAAGCAGTATGGATTTGCATTATATCTGATACCCTCTAGTACCAAGTGGATTGCCAATACTGCTTGTTTAGCATTTTCTAAGGGCAATAGGATATTGATTTCTGACTTACAAGGAACAGCTCTATTTTCACCATTGAAAAGTATTGCAGGTTGTTAAGAAGAAATTGACTTGAAGAGGCCGACTGCTGCCCATCATGGAGCAAATAAAGCAAAACTGCCGAAGCATGGTGGAGCAGCGAGACGGGCCCTCAGCAATTTGTTGCTATTAATTTACCATGCTCGACAGCAAATCAATCGGCATCTACTTCATCTGCTGGAGAAAATGCTGTCCAGGGCAGATAAAAGGCTCGGCATGGTACAGAGAATAGACTGGATTGGCCAAAAGGAGGCTGCAGTTAATGTGTAAATAAGTGAAATCAAGGCCACTGTTGCAGAGGAAGCTGTTGTTAATTAGGTTGGTGCTTTTTCGCGAACTATTTGAGAAAGTAGCCCAGGATTTGAGGAATAAAAAGAGATTTATTGAGGTTGAAGTAATATATGACTGGCATCACATTCTAGCCTTGAGTGGTCTTGATGCGAGGGTGCAGTAAATTTATTTGGGAACAGTGCTTGCGATGGAGGTCCATTTGTTTAAAGTTCTGCTTAGAGCAGCTTTGCCATAAGAAAAGTATTTTTTAAAAATATTCCTAGTTTCTTACACACCTTTTGTCTTGGACAATAAGCGCTTGGATTAGGAGGATTAGGTGCACGAATAGGTGTTTGAGAATGTAGGCAAAAATGTGTCTTGTCTTCCTGCACAGTGACTAATTATTTTTTCCAGAAATGAAGGATCGAACTCTTGTATACTAATGAAAGTGAACTATTATGAAAGGTGGGATGTTCTAGCTGAAAGGAATAAGCCGATGAAAATTTTACTGGCAGAGCTTTCTTTTGCTGTATCAACATTAGGGTAATAGTCTAGAGGTTGGTGAATAGTGGGTGGACACTACGGCGCTGGAAAATCTCAAAAGAGATTACAAGTGAGATTTCGATGATGGTGCAGAAAACCTCCAGATACAATTAGAAGAGCATGTGCATGCTTGGGGAGGGGGGGAGGGGTTTCTTGTGATTTTGTGTGTGTTTTTCATCGAGGCTTAAAGCCACCTCTTCTAGTGCAGGGCTACTGAGCCTTCAGTGATACTTCGATAATACTTCGCAATTAATATTAAGCAGATGGTGGTGTTTTCTTACCCCTTGCCTGTCTGATCTGGACATTTTGGGATAAGGACCCAACTTCAGCCCTACTTAGTAAATCTAGATGTCTGTAGATTTTAAATTATGTATTTTTTTCCAAAACTCGGAGAGGATCTAGCATTAGGACAATTGATACAAGCGGCAGTGCCTTGGGCAGGACCCAGTAAGCTGTCACTTTACTTCTCACAGGGCTTTGAAGAGAAGCAGATGTATGAGGAGGAAATTTAACCTGTCAGGGTAGGTGCATAGTGAGGGGTGTTTTCTGAATGGTGTGGGTTCCCCCTTTTTCTTTTCTCATCTTCTCATGTGTTGAGTTCTGAATTTTCTCTTTTTTGAGGTCTTCTAGAGTATCTGAAGATTGTTCACCTGAAGTAGTGAGCGTTGAGTGGAACTGGGATTTCCTCTCAATGGAAGTGAACGTTTTTTATGTATCCGGCATAGGCACTTATCTGGGCACACTGCCAGAATTCTTTATTCTCACAATGATCCTAAGAAAGGGATTATGTCCAATCAAAGGGTGATTAAGCAGGATGAGATCTGCACAAGGTGATGTAGTTATTAGGTAGTGGATTCAGAACTTCAGATGAATTTACCTGGGAAGATGTTTCTTGGGAGATAGGTCCGCCCTGGGTTGGCAGGCCCTGATAGGTCAGGCCCCCTGGTCCTTCTGGGAATGGAGAGCGCCTGGGAGACTGGTGTAGTCCTGGGGTTTGTCCTTAAGTCACTGAACTTCCGGGCTCATGCCCAGAGTCCCTGGAGCGTCCTTCAGACTCTGTCAGTGGGTGAGGGGGTGAGGGTCTCTTTCGCTTGGAATCTCCCATGGATGGAGCAAGGAGAGCTGCCTGCTTATCAAGACTGAGTTTGCTTCCTCCGTGGGCAACCTATTTCTCATTTGTTTACAGGCTTGTTCTTCCATTTAACTTTTATCTTTTCCTTGTGGCTTCTAAAACTATGCCTGAAGACAAGGGGCTGTTTTTTAATCACCATCTTGTGGGTTTTTGAAGGGGAAAATGGGGAGGGGAAAATGTGATGTTTTGTGGCCTCTTTGTAGATCAGAAAGAGGCTCTTAGATGCAGGAAATCACATACAACTCAAAACTTTTAAATGAAGGTAAATATTTTGCTTTTACTGGTGAGAGATTTTCTTTAGAGCATTCAAACAAAGGGATATTTCCTTCTCACTGCCCCTTAATCCCTCCTGGATATTGATTTTATTTTTTGTTTTTCTGGGCAGAGTTCTTTGTGACCTAAGTAATAATACCTTTGAGCTGGGTTGAACTGTCTCATGCCTTGAGGTGATGTTGCAGCCTTAGTGAAGTCAGACCCTGCTGGCGGCGGCCATTGTGCTCACACCTCGGTTCCACCTTTTCTCTCCTAGAATTTTTACTTTTTTTTTTTTCTTTTTGTGTTATGGAGTAGGTAAAGTACGTTGGGAATTAGATGTTTAAAACGTGGACTTAGAAAAGTTATTTGTGGGCTTTATTTATTTATTTTTGGTCTGTTTTTTAACGAGGACGTTTTCACTACCTTCGACGTGACTGGGTAGTCTGGCTTATTACGTCAGGATGGCAGGAAGGTATTTGACGGCCATGGAGCCAGTGAAGGGGATGTGATTTTTAGAAGGTACTTTGGCTCGATCCCCTTTCACACCTCCCCTTAAAAAGCCCCAGCACACCAGCAAGGGAGGCACATCCAGTAGTCTTGTGGTTGGGTTATCACTTTTGTGAACTGGGCTACTGGAGAAGAGCAGGAGACAGCATGTGGGGTGGGGGGGGGGGGACCAACTCTGTAAATCAGAGTGTTTACACTGATAAGGACAGTTTGTGAGGCTTAGGACTTGACTCGTTCCAAGTGTACTGCAGACCAAATTCATGAAATTAATATTGCTCTACTTTAAGTGAGAAGAGCTTTGCAGGTTTTTGACTTTGCCTCAGTAACAGCTGTCAGTGGTAGTTGCTTTATATCTGTAAAGAGGGACTTAGCCAGCATTCGTCAACACAAATCTATATACTCTGTTTTCATTGGAATTGACCCAGTGTTTGTGCCAGGCCCTTGCTGGTTCTCAACCACCCGGCCAAAACTTTCTCCGGAGGGCTTCATTGTGTTGCCTGTGCTCCATCCAGGAGGTGGATGAAGGGCAAGGTGTGGGTTTTTTAACTGGACTGTCAGAGAAGCGAAAGACAGATGCTCCTGAATGCCCCTTAGGGACTCAGTCTTCTGGTGAGTTGTGTCCCTTGGTCATTATTTTTGAGGACTTTGTTCACAGGTACTTCAGGATTTGTGTTGCGAAGGGAGCGTCTCCCATTTCTCGGAAAGAAAGCGTGGCTGCACTCCCAGCTCGGGACGCCGGCTCTGGCTGTGGTCTGGGTGGCCGCGGTGTACCTGGGACCCCTGTGGGGACCCGGCCTGGGCAGCGGCCCTGGCAGGGAGAGGTTGCGGAGGGGAAGATGGGTATCTGCTTCCTGATTTCTTAGCAAGCTTATTCCACTTAGCAGTATTCTAATTAGGACACTGCTCTTATTTTCGCTCTGTATTCTGCGTCTCTGGGTTTGTGGATGATTTTGGTTAAGGAATTTGAAAATACAAGGAAATATAACTGGAAAGAATAGTAATTGTAGAAATTATGAGCACTAGTACCCCGTAACACTCTCTCTTTACAGAGAGCTTAAGGCATTTTATATGTTCTCCTTAATCTTCCTGATGTTCCTGTAAAGCAAGTAGCAAGCTTTGGATCCGTGTATTTATTTAAATAGCTTCTGTCAGTGGAGTACTCGACAGTTTGCCAAGCAGTGTCATTCCGCTGGCCTCCTTGAACAGATGACACTAAGGCTTAAGGGCTTAAGAGACTAGCCCAGTGTCACAGTACAGGAGGATCAGCACGCGGGCGGGGAGCCTAGGGTTCACGGAGGTCGGTGAACATGCCTGAGGTCGCATAGCGAGAGTAACTGGCAGAAAAGGAAGTAGGTTTCTTGACTTCCCTTCCAGGGCTCCCTTCACTGACCGTGCCGTTTCCAGACAACAGATAGTGTGCTGTTCCTGTGACGTTCTTGGCTGTATGCAGCGGGAAGAGCTCGGGAATGCTGTTGGCTCCAGGGGGTGTTAGGGGTCCTCTCGAGCTAGAGATCTGATCTGGGCGTTTGTGTGTGAGTACAGAGCCTTTCTCTTTTCTTCTCTACCCTTCCAGTGCTTGGGCCTTGCCCAAAGGGAGGCTTACCATCGCAGATTAAAGTATGAAGCCCAGATCCACTTTTAGCAAAGTGCTTAATAAAACTGGCTTTTCCTGCATTCTTCAAATATGCTATGCACACACACGGTACTTGATACAGCCTTGTTTCTCGCCAGTGTCCCCTGTCCCACTAGCATGTAAGCTTCATGGGAACAGTGTGTTTATTCTCCGTGGTGTCCCTGGTACTGAGAACTGTGCCTGTCACACAGAAGGTGCTCAAGAAATATCTGGTGACGAGGGAATGCTCACATTCAGATTGAGTTAGCCAAGAATATGTGTGATCTCCTATTTTTAAGGCCTAATAGTTAGGTTGCAGGATAACAAAAAGTGGAGTTTCCAAGCCTAGTTAGGCCTGTGGTGCCTACTTGTTAAGTTCGTGGAAAAAATGACAGACGGAAAGGGAAGTAAAAGCCGCCTAGCTCGGCGTGCCCTTCGGGAGCGAGTTAGGATAAAGTAGAATATATGTATTTCAGCATGTGGAATCTGCCTTTTTAAAGATGAAAACATGAATGCGTCCCAACTGAATCTAAAATTCAGTTTGAACATCACTGTATCACTAGTCAGTGTTAATCTGGAGAATCCTTTTTACTATTAATAAGTCTGTGCACATGTGGTTTGAATGAACGTGGGGAGATACGGGTCTAAACCATACTGTGGTGTGCTTAGCTAACTACCCTCCAAGTCTGTAAAAATGCCAGTGTCTAGTTCTTTTCCAGGGACAAGGAACTTTAAAGATATGTTAGTTTTTTATCAGTGGAGATGGTATAGTGTTACTGAAAGAGTCACGATTGTAACAGTAAGTGATTTTAGAGAGCTTATTGCGTGAATAATATTTCACTTAATCTCACAATAATCTTATGAGATTATAGTATATTATCATTTCCATTTTATATATGAAGAGTCTGAGATACAGAAATCAAGTAACTTCTTGAGATCAACCAACCAGTGAAATAGGTCCTGGGTTTGGCTCCGTTTTCAGATCATTGGTATAATAGATATTTCTGCCATATTCCAAACGCTGGGTTTGGAATACTCTTATTACCAACATTCTCTCCTCTCTTGCTCTCTTTCTCCCCCCCCCCCCCCCAAATACTTGACCCACTCAGGGGGTTCAGGTTCTAGTTCTCACCTTACCAGTGACCATCTGTGTGATACTGCTGAGTACCTTAACTTCTCAGGACCACACTTTTCTCAGTTTCAATTAGTAGAAAACAACATTGAGATCCCTTTTAGCTCTTCTGGTCTAAAATGACCCTTTGGTTTTGGTTTGTTATTTTCTGTGACCGTATGACTAGAAATTGAGATTTACTATCACTTCTTTTTAGTCTTAGCAAGTCTCTTTAAACATCTATTCTCTGAATTTGTTTGTTTGTTTTAGCCCAAAATTAACCTGATGAGACTAGGAGTCGGAATGAATATTTAAATTTATATAGTACTTTATATATTTTACAAGGTACTTTCTCATCCATTATTTAAGTCAGTAATGTTTGCTAAAGCGTTTTCCCTATCCTGTGGATGAATAAAATGAGATGCAAAAGTCAAATGATTAAGTCCCACAGTTAATTAGTGGATTGGTCAGAATTCACTGATTCGTGTAATATTACTATTACACATAATATAAAAGTATGTAATACCAGTGCCTTTTTTTTAAGTTTATTTATTTTGAGAGAGAGTATGAGCAGGGCATACTCTCTGCAGGAGGGGCAGAGAGAGAGGGAGAGAGAGATTCCCAGTAGGCTCCACACTGTCAGCGTGGAGCCCGACACCTGGCTCGACCTCATGAACTGTGTGATGGTGACCTGAGCCAAAATCAGGAGTCAGAGGTTTAACTGACTGAGTCACCTGGGTGCTCCGACAATTTTTTTTTTTTGTGAACACATGCACTGGGCTAGTGAACCAATCGGTTCATCTTTATTGCAGATTTTCATTGCTGGTTCATGGACTGATGACCCCAGGCCTATTGATTTCTTTTGTACTTCTAACTATGAAGTCTCTAGGACAGGGACGGTACCTTTTACAACCACATGGGAGTGTCCAGAGAACTAATGCACTGAGAGCCAGCCTGGGGTGAGAATGGGATGGAGAGTCCTTGACTGGGTTTTAAAGGATCCACATGGTCCTTGAACTTCTTTGCAGAAGTTTTTCTGTTGGAGAAGAGTCCATAAGCACCCACCGATCCAGTGAGGAAACCCAGACCCAAATGAAAGAGTTTGAGAACTACTCTCTGGAGCAGTGGTCTCAAACTGGGGCAGTTCCTTTTTCCCAAGGACGTTTTTGGCCGTGTCTGCAGGTGTTTCTGGTTGTCACAACTTAGGGGTGCTGTTGGCGTGGGATGGCTAGAGGCCAAGAGTCAGCCTTACCTGGCTCCCCTAGTTACTTCAGTCAGTTTGAGAGAACGTGTCAAGCCGTGCTTATCTTTTCAGATTTTCTTGTGATGACAAGCACAGTAGGGGTGGTCGTAGGCTCTTATTTCAGGTTCTGAATGGGGATATTACATGGTCTTCTGTAAACCACTCTCTTTTCTTTTCTCTTAGAAGGAGGCTTTTTCATTGGGACTGTTGGGCTAGTCGAAGTTTATTGGCTTTAGGTGAGGCCCATTTGTCCTGACTACCCATTGAGGGCGCCAGAATTAGTGTTAGTCCTTTCGCAGGGAATAGTTTTGTCCTTTGTGAGCCCGTGTTTGTCCATGCTGAATGTTGTCGGTCATTTCAGCCATTCTCTTGGACGGTCGTCTGGTTGGTACCAAGATGTAGATGATGGACTGGAACCACTTGAGAACTGAGCACGATACCGTGGCTTGATCTGTGCCAGTTCAGGGATCAGGGCAGATCTTGCTGGAAAATAGCCCTTCTACCCTTTGACTTCGTCTCCTGCTGAGGTCAAAGGGCATTATCTTGTCTTTGTCTAGTCCTGCTCACATTGTAATAAACAAAACGGAACCCTGAGTTTTCTCAGTAGCCTATGAGTCCCGAACTGGATTTGTTTTATTTTTGAATGCATCGGCACTGGTCAGTGGGACCAAGTTTTACTTTGGGCTTACTTCTCCCCCCGCTCCATATTTCGTTGAGCTGTGCTGTGAATGTGGGTGACTGTTTTAAAGGCTTTTGATTTTTTGGGACATAGAATTGTTTTGGAGTGTGGCTTATTACCACTAAGTACATCTACATTGGTTAACCTCAAAAAAATATAGTTAACCTAAAGTGGCCAATAAAAAACATGGTGGCAATTCCACAGTTTTACTTGCTTGAATATTTTTTGGCTAACTTGGAGAACACAGAATCCTTGTTTGGGCTTCTTAATGGAGAAATTGTGCCCTGCAAAATTCCAGAATGTCCTTCTTAAGCTTTTACCTTTATGTAGGTTCCGGGAATGTGGAGGTGACAGTTTGGCAGCTCTGTGTCCTTGTGAGCCTTTCCTTCCATTTACAAGGTGGCAGATTTAGGAGAGGCTGGGTCAGGCATAATACATTTATGTACAAAGACCTGGCTTTTTAGTATGTCTGTGTATTTCCAAATGCTCATAGATGGCTCGTAGTTGGGACCTATTGTAACCAGATCTAAGCAGAACTGATAGGATTTTCTTATAATCGAAGCAAGAATTCAGAATATTTTGCATCAATTTTGGATGCATATAGAAAACATTCTGGTAAGATCTTTGTTGCTTTTGGGTTGTTAGATGGTATTCATGCCAGCTTCCCCACTTAGATTTATACATCCCACTTTTTTCTTTGATTCAGGCGTATCTTGGAGGTATTGTCAGGTTTAGTTCCAGACCATCACTATAAAGCAAATACTGAAATCAAGTCAAATGAATTGCTTGGTTTCCCAGTGCATATAAAAATTAGGCTCCTATTATACTGTAGTCTGTTAAGTGTGCAGTAGCATTATGTCTGAAAAAACCATGCACATACTTACATTGAAAAATACCTTTGGTAAAAAATGCTAGCCATCATCTGTGTTTTCAGTTAGTTGTAATTACTGATCACAGATTGCCCTAAGAAATAGAAGAATAATGAAAAAGTTTGAAATATTGGGAGAATTAACAAAATGTGACACGGGCATAAAACAAGCCAGTGTTGTTGGGAAGATGGCGCTGATAGACTTTCCTGATGGGCTGGCGCAGACTTTCAGCTTGCAAAAAAATACAGTATCTGCGAAACTCAGGAAACTGAGGCATGGTAAAATGGTAAAATGAGGTATGCCTGTATTTGATTTTCCAGTTTGAAGGCATACTTTTGCCACGTTTGTTTGTTTGAAGCGCACCCCAAGCTTTAACTATCTGAAATGGAAATATGTAGCTTCTCAAATAGAAATATCTAGAACCAGACCTACAGAAGCTAAGATGATAATCTAAAGACTTTAAACCTGAGCAAGAACTTAACCCTCTTGAGGTTGTTTTATTCCTCCTACATTGAGAGAGCTACTTGGTCAAGAGACCTCAGAATTAAGGCAAAAGCCCTGATGGCTTTTAATTGTTCTTTGAGCAAATGCTAATAGACCTCCCACTACTTGCGGGGCACACTTTGAGGTCTAGGGAGTTAGAAGAGAGGATAGGCTTGCCTCTGTGGAGATGCTAATCTTTTTATGGCATTTGGACCAGTGTGAACAAAACAAGTTCTCTGACATGGCACTCTGACAGAGATGGAAGAGGGGCAGTCAGGAGTGATTAAGAGCGCTGTTCTTGAGACAGATTCAGGGACATTTCAGTTGGCCCTCGGGGGCAGCGGGGGGAGCACCTAAGAAGAAGGGAAAGGGGATGATTCCAAGTGGAAGCCACATATATAGATGGGAAAGGGCCGTGTCTGTTCAGGTTCTGGTTAGCATTTCTAGCTTGGTTGGGATAGGGGGAGAGAATGGTTGAGAAGGCAGATTTGGGATTCATCTACAGAAGGCCTTGAATGCTAGTATATTACGTGAGCTGTTGAACGAAGGCAAAAAGAAGTTTTAATCAGCCAGGAGGGCGAGGGTGTAGCAGCTAGCATGGGCCCTGACAGCAGATGTTCAGTGAATTTTAGCTGAAATGATTTGAGTGGAGAGGCACAGGACTGGAGAGGGACAGGGTTGAGGAGGGATGTGGGACTGGCAAGGAGGAACCCAAGTGACCTAGCAGTTCATTGGACGACGGGTGTGTAAATGCATTCATTCCTAAGACATTGACCACTGCAGCCTGGCAGAATCATGGTACCACTGATAGAAAAGGAAACCTTCCGGAGGGGGAGGGGAATTGCTCTTGATTATGCTGGCAGTGAGGTGCCTAGGGAGGAGGGAGTGCTAGAAGGAAGAGGAGGAAAGAAAAGTGAGTTTGTTGCTTCTCTGGCCTTCCATGTCTTCATAGCCGCATCTTCCCTTCATCTCCTGCCAAATCTGTATTCCTGCCAAGAACCTCAAGGATTCTTTTTCATAAGACTTGTATTTGTGCCTTATTATTCTATACCCAGGCCACGATGGGCTTTGCCAGGCAGCTCTTTGTGGACAGTGGGTTTAGGAACTTACCATTTTAGGGAACATGTTTGACCTTTGTGTCAGTGTATGAGAGCGAGTGTTGTTCTTCGTCATTTTGCTTGATTACTGCCGTTACCTTTATAGACGTAATAGTGGGAGTTTGCAAATTACCTGATTTTTTTACTTTTTCCTTTTTAAAGTTTTTTTTTTTTAAACATTAAAAATAGGTACAGAATCTTCTAAATTATGCATCAGCTGTAGAGACTTTGCTCCAGTCATTCTTTTTTTTTTTTTTCCTGTTTCCTTTCAATTTTTATATCATTTGGCCAGCAACTGGATAGGTCAGTGATTCCATATCCTTTTTGTCTTGAGAAATTTCGTGGAAACGTGAGGCTGAGTCTGTAATTGTCTGGAGAAACTACTGTATTTCAAAACAAGTAATTATCTCCATTGTTTATTATGTATGAGCTAAATACTGAAATTACAATGGATGCTTTTAGTCAGTGCAAATTAATGTGTGTGGTTAATTTTCTTCTTTTTTTGTAATGTGGCATATTCTGTAGTTTAAACCCCCGCCCCAGACTCTTGTTTTAAACTGCTGTAGTTGAGTGAGAACAGCAATGATAGTAAGGAAAGTTAAGTAAACATGAAATTAAAAAGGCCATAGTGTACATTTTGGTAAACCAAAATATTGCTTGGTGGCATAAAACCACAGATCCATTCCAAAAAAAAAAAAAAAAAAAAAAAACATGCGGAAATGTGGTTTTGCTGTCTGTCATGCAGTCTGTTTTCAACTGTCAGAAACATACGTTGCTTTTCTGGGGTAATTTTTTTTTCAAGTCTGACCACAGCTTTTAATTTCCTCCGCTCCACCCCCACCTCCCACCACACCTCTACGCATCTTGTGCGAATTTATGGGTGAAATGTCATGACATAATCATCAACCACCAGAGGGGTCAGCAGTTGTGGCAAAAGTTTCTTGTCTCCCATGTGCCCCGAGCCAGTGCTGTGCTTTTGGAAACTTTTATAATCAGCACATAGCGACTGTCCTTTTTTTTGAACTTTTCAATGTAAGTAAAATAAAGACCTTTAAAAGGCAGTTTCAAAGTGCTTTTGCTTTTTTTTTCTTTTTTTTGCTAAAAAAGTAGTATATTCATATTACAGACATTTTAGAAAAAGAATCACACATGATCCTTCCACTCTGAAGCTAACTGCTGACCTAGGCAGAAGCCCAACCAAGGCTGAGGCTTCACTGTCTCTACCGGTTGTTCTGTGGCCGATGGAAAATTATGTCTGCCTACCCACCATCGAAAAATACTGGGCAGGGTTCAAAGATACATAAAATAGACAGGTATATGTTCAGTTTCTTTTTAAAGTGCAAAACAGGGGCGCCTGGGTGGCGCAGTCAGTTAAGCGTCCGACTTCAGCCAGGTCACGATCTCGTGGTCCTTGAGTTCGAGCCCCGCGTCAGGCTCTGGGCTGATGGCTCACAGCCTGGAGCCTGTTTCCAATTCTGTGTCTCCCTCTCTCTCTGCCCCTCCCCCGTTCATGCTCTGTCTCTCTCTGTCCCAAAAATAAATAAACGCTGAAAAAAAAAATAAAAAAAAAATAAAGTGCAAAACAGTTGGGGTGCTTCGGTGGCTCAGTCGGTTGAGTGTCCAACTTCGGCTCAGGTCATGATCTTGCGGTTTGTGAGTTTAAGCCCCTCGTCAGGCTCGCAGCTGTTATTGCAGAGCCCGCTTCAGATCCTCTGTCCCCCTCTCTTTCTGTGCCTCCTCCACTCGTGCCCCCTCTCTCTCTCAAAAATAAACATTAACAAAATGAAAAAATAAAAGTACAAAAAAGTATATGTGTAGTAAAATGAAACCTTAGTTCTTTAAAATTAATTTTGGTTTATTGCTAACTTAATGGTTTCTTCATCATTTTTATGGGCAGCATGATCCTAAATACTTTTTTAGGATTTCCTCTAAATTCAGCTGGTAACTTTCTGTGATCTTGGTAAATTACCTAACTTTTCTGAGTCTCAGTTCTCATCCATACCTATAAAACGAGGGGATAGAACTGGACCAATGTGTTGTATAAAATGCTGGTTCCCAGGCCCCACGACCTGGGACTTGGGCGTCAGCATTTTTCTAAAAGCTCCAGGGTGATTCCGATGTGCAGCAGGGTTGAGGACCAGTGAACTAAAGTGGTGCTTCTCAAGCTTTGGTGTGTGCACAAGTCATTGAAGATCATGTTAAAATCAGATTCTGTTTCCACAGGTCTGGAGTGATGCCTGATACTCACCATTTCTGATACACAGGTGATGCCGATGCTGCTGGTCCACTGACCGTGTTTTGAGTAGCAAGGAGCCAAGGAATGTTTAAAATTTCTTGTGTTTCGTTGTTACTGTCTCCATGATGTAGTTTATATCGTACATGGGGGAGTCCGTGTGCTGCTTGAATGACACCCCCGATTTAGGATGTGAGGATTGATAGCTAGTGTGATATCTGCATAACCTGGCCTTGCTTACGTTCCAGACCCGCGTCTCTGTAACAGGTCAGCAAATTGAAGTCGTTTTAATAGTACCTTGTTTTAGGTAGCCTGCCTGGACTCCAGCTGGTCACTGGTGGGGTTGGTACCTTGTTACAGAGAAGGGAGACACTTCTATTTCTCCCTCCTCTGCTCTCTGAGACGCCACTGTGACAGGTACTTACACTTTCAAATTCTGTCCTCTTTCTTCTCATCCTCCAGTGTCTGCCCTGCTCATATTGACCTCTAATTCCTGAGCAGTATTTTAGGTAGATGGGCAAAAAAAAGTCATGGAGTAGTACATTTTGTTTTAACTTCATTTGTCATGTGAGCACATTCTCTGCAGAAATTTTATTTATTTATTTATTTATTTATTTATTTATTTATTTATTTATTTATTATTTTTTAACGTTTATTTTGAGAGCGAGAGGCCCCGAGACCGAGCGCAAGCAGGGGAGGGAGAGAGAGGGGCAGACATAGACTGACTCCAGGCTTCAAGCTGTCAGCACAGAGCCGGACACAGGGCCCGAACCCACAAACCTGGAGATCATGACCTGAGCCGAAGTCGGACGCTTAACCGACTGAGCCACCCAGGCGTCCCCAGAAAATTTATCAAAGTTAAGTTTAACAAGCAAAACTCCCAATTTTGAAGTGTATTTTGTTGTGGAAGAAGCACAAACATCCTTGAGTGTTTGCCATGGTCTTCTTTAGCCCTGTCATTTAGAAAGAAAAAAGTACTGTTTATAATTGTAGTCCTTTACAGTTGGCTGTAGGATAGCATCCGACTAGCAGGCAGCATGATGCAGTGGGAAGACCCCACTGAGGTCTAGGGTGTCTGCAGAACTGATTTCTAGGCCATCACCTGCCCTTAAGCCAGTGAGTGTAACTGTGGACACGTAGCTTCTCCACGTAACACAGGCAGGGATCAAAGAATGCTCCATTTTTCAGGGATCTGTCGGAGAATTTTGTTGCCTTGAAGGAATATACTTACCGCTTTTTCTAAAGTCCCAGGCAATAAGAAATTATCGTTTGCAACGTGGGAGTGTTGCTTTAGAACAGTGCTAGTGCATGTGGTCTGTGGACTGGTGCAGGTCTGCGAACAATTTGCCACAGATGGGCGTTAACAATAAGGAGTTTGTACCAGACTGTAAATCAGCACACTACTTTCTTCATTGGGAATGTCTTCACTGTTCAAAAAAACCAAAGGACGACAACAAAAATTCCACCTAGTTGAGCTGAACTCAACTCTGAGTTGATTTAATTCTGGCACAAGACCATTGTCTTCTCGATAATGGATAACAATGTGAGGATTGACTACTTTTCATTAGCGCTGCTTTACAATATTTAATCAGTGGGTTTATCAGGGCGGTTTTATTAGGACTAGAAAATTGGAGTTCATAAGATAAAGGAAGGTGTAACCTGAAAAATAAAAAAAGTAAATTTAAAAGCAAGTTAGGTGAAAGGTAAAGTCAAGTTCAAGCTGGTTAGGGACATGTGCAAAAATAGTAAGTTAAGTCAAGGCAGTTGACACAGATTCTCAAGTGGGGAGCCGTTCAGTCACTGCAGTTTGTGCTTTGGTTAATGCAAAACTCATTTAAATTCTTCTGAGTACTTCTGAATTCTTAATTTAATAACTTAGAATTTTTGTTTTTCATTTTCATCATCTATCTAACGGAAATAACATATTTCTATAAATCTCACCTGTTTTCTGTAGTCTTAAATTACAAGAAGCTTTGAAATTAAGCCTGACTTCCCCTCCACCTCTCCTCCTTTCCCTGCAGCCTGCTATTCTTTACTCTTTACTACTATATATAAAATTTACTGCATCCAGGGCAAGTATCTGTTTACCAAGAAAAGAGGAAGAGAGATCCTTTGCCAGTAGCGAAACATAAATACTGAGAATGTCTTTTCTGGGTCATAGTGCAAGAAAGTGGAGAAGGAGCACATTTTCTGGGGCTGGGCTTGTGACCTCTTTCCTCTTCCCGATCAATTGGGAGGCACTGTTCTCTTATTACTGTGCCATTGAGTCTGCCCCCCACCCTGCCCCTTTAGATCCGAAGCCCTTCCCTCGTGTAGTATAAATTAGTGAGGGATGGCTTCTTAATTGAGGGACGGGAAGAGCCTAAGCTTGAATCGATACCTAACAATACAGTTACTCAATTTGTAGCACTATCTAATCTCAGTTCTGTTTTAGAACAGAACTACTTACCTTAAGGGATTTTATTCATAAGTGTATCCTCATAAATATTTCTGCCCACCAGATATGGGCAGCGGGTATTCTTCCCATTTCATGGGTGTAGACGTGGAGTCCCAGATCACTTAGGGGTTTGCTTAAAGTCATGGTTCAGCTGGACTAGTAAATAGAGTCATCTTAGGATTTGGGACTCCACAGTTGTATCATTCACAGTATCGGTGTGCTTTCCAGAATGTTTTGTCATTTGAGTTCAGCTTTTTCCCCTTGCCTTTCATAACTGTCCCCCACGACAAACCTTGAAACTAGCCTTGAGACTTCCCTACCCTAATGAGTGGTAGCTCCATACCCAGGCTTTACATGTTGGAGTCATGGATTCCATACTTCTCCTTGTCCAGGTCTAGGGAAGTCACAACATGCTGCTGATTTTCCCTCTGCAGTGTGTCTCCTTTCCTCCCACCGTCACCGAGCCTTATGGGGGCTTATGGGACTCAGGGAGACTTGAATGTCTATCCATTCATATTAGGTCTTTTTTTCTTTTTCTTTTTCTTTTTCTTTTTCTTTTTCTTTTTCTTTTTCTTTTTCTTTTTCTTTTTCTTTTTCTCTTTTTCTTATTCTCTTTCTTTCTTTCTTTCTTTCTTTCTTTCTTTCTTTCTTTTTTTTGAGAGAGAGCACATGCACAGGAGCTGGGGAGGGGCAGAGAGGGTGGTGGGGAGACATAATATCTTAAGCAGGCTCCACACTTAGTGCAGAGACCGACCTGGGGCTCGATCCCATGACACTGGGATCAAGACCAGACCCGAAATCAAGAGTCGGATGCTCAACGACTTGAGCCACCCACGTGCCCCCGTATTTGGTTATTCTTTAGGGGCCCTTCTCCACTCCTGGAAATCTAGTCAGTATTCCCATCATGGCTCTTACCCTCTTTTTTGCTCATTTTACCCTTTACCTTGGTGACCTTGTCCACTTTGCTTAGTAGACAAATCCCAATTTTTTTCTACAGCCTGGATCTCTCCTCTGAGACCGTTGTATGTAACCGAGTCCTCATTTCCCTTCAGTGTCTCACAAGTACTTAAACTCAACATGTCTGCAAACGACATCTTCCCCCGCAAGCCTGCTCGTGGTCCAGTGATCTCTATCTCAGGAAATGCCAGAACCATCCACCCAGTTTGCCAAGCCAGAAACCTGGAGGCAGGTGATGATTGCCTTTCCTTCTTGCTCATTAGCCACACCCAGGCAGTCTCTTGGAATCTGCCCTCAGTTATTCTTGCATCTGTTTACTTCTCTCCAGCTATCTGATCATGGTAGATTACTTACCCGAGTTGTTCTTCTTTGGCTTTATCTGTAAAATGAGGACAGAGTAGTTCTCTTAGAATTGTTCTGCACTGACGTGAACTATCTGGTGCAGGGGAAACTCGGTGAATGTTAGGACGACGATGATGATCGTGATTGGCACATCTAGCCTCCATATGTGACTTTCATGACAGGCTAACCTGGGTGGAGATAATCGCAATATGCTGGGCTGTTCTGGATCTGCTTCAGCCTCATCTTGTGCTGCTGCTGCTCCCTTTCTTTCCCTTGTCCCGTTTGTTGAATATGAATGCCCCACATGGGTGCCACAGGCCGATCCTTTTTGGGATGTTGTCGCCCTTTTCCCTGCCTCTCTCTCCTTTGTAAGACTCATTTCACCCTCAGTTACTCAGGGAAACAGAGACCTCTGTTAAGCATTTTTAAATGCCCTGCATTTTGTATTTTTTCAGTGTCTGTTTCATTTGCTAGATTATGGGCTCTGTAAATCCTGTCTTGTTTCACTCCTCTTTTTCTCAGACTGTGTCTGACACAGTGCCTGGTAGGATAGCAGAGCGGTATTGAGAACTGTGGAATTAACCTGGTTCACATGCGGCTCTTTCCTCAAAGACTTCAGCCAGAAGGGATTTCTTCCGTCCTCACTCTTGCATATCTAGGGCTCTCTTGTGTACCACCTCGATGCCCCATGCTGTCTGTTACCACGTTTGTTTCCATTTGGTCTTTGCTTTTCCTACGTTATAAACACTGGAGTCCAGATCAGTTCAGCATTCTCTGCTGTTTCTACCACAGCTGCTAGCTTAGAGTAGGAGTGAATGGATGAGCTGGTATCTGAAAATGTCTTGTTGAATTTCCTAAGTTTGTGGTGCTGTGGGAATTCATATTGTTCCTATTCTGAAGTTATCTTTCATCCTCCATCTTTCCTTTTGTGGTATGTTTTGTGGTTATAAATCTCTTCTATCCTTCCACAGCCACTCAAGTATAATCAGTGGCAAGAAAGGGGTGGAGGGCAGAAATGCACTGGCATGTCTTGACCTCCTGTCTGGTATTTATCACAGCTTTCCTAGAAATGCCCTTGATAGGTCCTTGCTGCCTTGCAAATAAAGTTCAGGCTCTTTAGTGTGGCATTCAGGACCTTCCATGGTCTGACCTCATGAGCCCTTTCTGTCCTTATTTTCCACTCTGTTTTTTATTTCACGCATCCTGTGCTCTAGCTTAATGGTTTTCAGTTCTGCCTGTACATTAGAATCACCTGGGGAGCTGTAAAATAATATACTGAAGCATGGGTTCTACCCTCCAAGAGCATGAGTTCATTGGTCTAGGGTGAGGCCTGGGCGTTGGTGTTTGTGAAGGATCCACTTGTAATGCTAGTGTAAAGTCAGGCCTGGAAATCCTTGACCAGCTCAGTGTTTCCCACAAAATGTGATCCGTTCTAAGAGCTTTGAGAGGAAAGGGTTCCGCAGACAGGTCTGATCAATGCCGTGTGTTTTCTGTCCTCCTTTCCAAAGTTTTGTGACTAAACACTATCAAATGAAAGGTCTGAGATGTCCCAACAGCAAAGGAACCTGTTTCACTTTGTTTGAGCTCCGTGAGGTCATCTGGTCAGGGAGTGCTTTATGTGTACAACACTTGTTAATAACATCTGCCAAACTCCGTGTGGAACCTGCTTTGGGCGATGCTGCTTCCAGCCATATCTCCCCGCTCTCAAGTCCGTTCTTTATTTGTCCTTTAATCATCTCATCCAGAGCAGATCCACGTCCCATCCCAGGCTTCTCTTTTAGACCCCCCCCCCCCATTTTACCTTCTTCAGCACTTCTTGTTTCTCAGATTCCTCTCCATATACTTTTATGTTTGCTTCTGTCTCCCCCTCCTGCACTGTGAACTCTATGACAGCAGGAACTTACTTGTCTTGTTCACCCCCGTGTCTCTTTTCAGCACCTAAAATAGCTCTGACAAATAGTAGGTGCCTAACAAATATTTGTTGAATGGACAGAAAGGCAGCCATACATTTGTGGGTTTGGCTTTTTCTAAGGTACACGTTTAAATGTTTAAACTGCCTGCACAATTTAATTAAAAGCAGCTTGAAATACATTTGAAAAGTAACTAGGGATACTGGAGCAAAAGGGGATGGTAGGAGTTTCCTGTACTTTTAATTTTCTCAACCTGTCTAGTAAAGTATTAGAAAGGAAAAGAAAGAGGGGCGCCCGGGTGGCTCAGTCGGTTGAGTTTCCGGCTTTGGCTCAGGTCACATTCTCACAGTTCGTGAGTTCGAGCCCCGTGTCGGACTCTGTGCTGATAGCTCAGAGCCTGGAGCCTGCTTCGGGTTCTGTGTCTCCTTCTCTCTCTGCCCCTCTCCCACTCTCTCTCTCTCTCTCTCTCTGTCAAAAATAAACATTAAAAAAAATTTTTTTTTAAAGATATGAGCCTGACTGTAGAGATAATGCTATTTTTCTGAATATAGAGAGACAACAGTCTGTGGGACTCCTTTTTTTTTTTTTTTTTAAATTTCTTAACCAGCCTACCACTGTGGCTTCTCCCAGCCTGTGGGGTTCACACCTATGTGAGTCATTACGAGAGTTTGGGTGAGGAGTCATTGAGTGATGGTGGACTTCTGTGTGGGATACATTGCAGGAAGTCCAAAGAACACACAAAATGTGTCAGGAGTTAGTAGGTTCTAGGGGAACAACATCCCCCCTCCAGTGAGAGTATTCAAACAGGCTTGTCAGGGAAGGTGGGGAGGGGATTTGCATATTTGAAACTATGCATGGATCCCTAGGATTTCTGGCCCTTGTTTGGAAGGCATTCCAATGGTGCGTTCTCTGTATGAGCCCTCATGCTGGGGCTGTGACCCTGGCTCCCCAAGCTTGGCTCTGACTGTCCTCCTTCTGGGTGGGATCGGCATGTGTGGACGGCACTGCACGTGTGGGAGGGTGCGTGTGACCCGCTATGCGCTGATTACCAGGAACTGTTCCTTTACTTCCTTGGAGAGCATGGCTGCCAGTGCCTGGCTCGGGCTGGGCCCTTCCTTGGACTGTAAGAGTTATCACACTGTTTTACTCTGAAGATACCATTGTGGAGATCTAACCTAACTCCGCGTACGAGGTGCTCCCCCACTGTGCTGTCTAACAAATAGCCTAGTTCAGCTGGGTGAGGTGATCAGTCTGGTGTGAGTAATCTCAGGAGGGAGCTTTGAGTGGCATCGCCTTTATTGTATTTCTCAAATACCTTTTAAAACACATATCCTGCTAAGGTTTTGGAATGGAAGTTTTAGTCACTTATCAGCCAGGAATTGTCCAGAGTGGATTTGCATTTCCTCTTGTCACCCACCGAGATTACTTATTATTCTTTTTGAGCAGCGCGGCATCCTGAATGCCAGAAAAGATGTGTGTTGGGAAGGTAAACAAACCAAATCAGAGTATAAGCAGGACCTCCAGATGGATACTCCTTTCTGGGTGAAATGCTCCTGACTATTCTCAACTTTAGTGTGCTTGCCAGAGATTTGAGGAGATCCCGCCACCTGACTCAACTGCGGTTGCTTCTGTCCACTCAGCAGATCCTCGTGAGTGCCTTCTGCTCGCTCCTCAAGGTGGCTGCAGACCGAGATCTCTGCCTTCCCTGAGCCTGCGGTCCGCCTGCAGACCGCACCCAGAGAGCCTTGCTGCTCAGGGTGCGGCCTGTAGACCCGCAGCGCCTGTGTCTCTTTGCAGTTTGTTAGAAGTGTAGATGGTCAGGCCTCACTCCAGCCTGGATTTTAACAAGATTCCTGGGTGATTAGTATGCACATTAAAGTTTGAGGAGCACGGCTCTCCTGCATGTAAACAAAAACATGTGAGATGATTTCAGATGATTATAAATGCAGTGAAGAAAGGGCTGTAGTGGGCCAGAGAATGACTGGGAGAAGGAATCAGAGGATGGGGAGTGATGATGCCTGAGGTATCTTTGGGCTGAGACAGAAAAGGTGAGTCGGCAGCGAGTCCTGGGACTTTCAGGCACCGGGTCTCTCCCTCATCCTTGCATGGGTTATTCACCCCCATCTTGGGGATGCTATTCTTTTCTGCTCTAGCCAGGTAGAGGCCCATGGATTCACTTGCCTGCTCTGCCTGGACCCGGCTGGTAGTGGGGGTGTTTGGCCGAGCAGTATGAGTGCAAACAGCAGAGGAGTGCATCCTGGTTCTGATAGGAACTGGCTGTTTATCAAGGCAAGAAAAGAGTCTAAGGGGCTAGAAGGGTATCTTGACAGTGATGGCTTCAGAGACTTGAGATTTTATATGATTGGGAGGGGTGAGGGGAAGCCAGTAGAGGCCGTGCTAGAATTGAAAGGATGAGAGAAAAAGAAATGCCGAAGAACGTAGATATAGACAGATTTTATGCAAAATGGAGGTAAAGAAAACAGACCAGGAAGCCTTAAGTCTAACGTAAGAGGATAGACTGAGAAGCAGAGCATGGCTCTCAGTGTATGAAAGGCGGTTTATTGCTTTCGTGGAGGTACATATCCTTGACGAGAACTTGAAGAGCCATTAATATTTTTATTTGTCTTGCTGGTTTTATTCCAGTATCCAAAGTTTCCCACATACCGTTTAATCACATAGATTATGTTGGGAAAACTCAAGGTAAATGATACTCACCTACCACGGGCACAAGGAATATTTGTCCCCTTATATTATCACTAAGTATGAAAACGCTTACTTGTAAATCGACTTACGAAGGCATTTGTATGTTTATGTCAGTAGGAAACAGTAAGGTGAAAAGACAGCGCGTGTGAGAGAGAGATTGATTTGGAAACAGGGAAAGAGAAAAATCAGAAAGTAGCAGGCAGGTCTTTGCTATGACACACTGACATGAGTGTCATAGGACTCAGAGTAATCAGGTTCTCTGACCAGCACCACCGTGTTCCATGAAGGCTAAAGTTAAGCCCACCAGAGAGGTCATTTTCTCTTCCCACTCCTGACATCCCACTTTTCCCTCCCATCTTTTTCCCCCATTTTCCCTGCCGCTCCCCTCTGGTGGAATGGAACATAATCACGATAACATTGGTTACAGTGTTTTTCAGACTTGAGAGCCGAAATGATTTGACCTTGTAGGAGTAATTGGATGTCTGGCACAACGATCATTGTTCTTAACCTTGATAATACATCACTCTCAACGCTCGGAGTAGTATTTAAACACAATAACGAGAGCCCAGAAGGTGTAGTAAGGATAATAGGCAACTGTCTGGATTTCCCTTAAAGACCTAGAAAGCTCAAGAGATGAGAGGAAAGGGCACTTTTTTCTAATCATTGCAAAAAAGCTTCAATAAAATACAGCCTTGCCTTTAGGGACAGATTGGAGTAGTTTTCATGAAACACAGGCATACCGCCATACTCTTCAGGAAAGGCATTGTCCTGAGTATTCTTGTACTGGTGCCACAAATGGTAGCACCCATATATCTTGTTAGGACAAACAAATGAGGTACTTCATTGTATGCAATTAACTGAACAACATACTGGGTACTTTATAGCATACTTAGCGCTCAGTAAATTAGCATAAATATGAGTTCAAAGCACAAAGCAGATTGACACCGCTTTGCGGTATTGTTGTCAGTAGAATCATTGCTTTAGTTCAACTCCCTGGGGGAGGCGGAGGTTGGGTGGTGGCTAAAAATTAGTTGAATATTGGCACTTTCATATCGTTCAAGGGAAGACTAATTGGGTACTCCAAGATAGTACCTCTTTCTTGTTAGAGGAAGCGGGATGATGACAGCTTTTAAAAGTCTTAATACTTGCACCAAAAAAAAAAAAAAAAAAAAAAAAAAAAAAGTCTTAGTTTGAATCAGCCCTTTATGGAAACTGATAGATGTTTTATTAACTTGATTCTTACAACAGTATCACTTCATTTATTGCTCTATTAAGCAATATAAAATATTTTGTGCAAAATAAGTACGTGAACTAAAATAAAACTTAGCCGTCTAGTTTACCAGCTTGCCAGCAATGTGGACAGCACCTTTGATCTAGATCTCTATGCCTTATTCCAATCTGGCTTTTCTTTTTTTAATCCATAAAATTAGTTTTGTCCATTATATGTTCTTTCTTTCGTACGTAAAGTTCAGTTTTGATGACAAGATCAAACCTGGATTGTCGGTTTAGAGAAATAGTCCTACTTGAGTATTTTTCCTTATGTTTAGTCTGGATTTTTAGTCATTCGGAAAGACTTTCTCATTAGTCCTCTGACTTTTTAATCTCGGGGCAAGCAGGATCAGTTCCCGAAGTTAGGCCATTTCTTAGAACATTTGGAACAGATCAATGAACAAATGAAGATAATTGATTTTCTGATTGAAATAAAAAATTACAATCTTTGGTTCTGGGTGAAGGAGAGGCTTGCAAGATTATTTGTACATACTCCAGAAAGGATTTCAGATGGAATAAGAAGAATGTTTTCGTCACTTTTTAGAAGTGTTTTATATAATTGGTGAATGTATGTTCCTGATAAAAACTTAAAAAAAACGGAGTCTCTCTTGAAAATGTTTTTGGCGAAGAAACCTGTGTAGAAAGCAAATTAATTGTGAAATGTTATTCTTCAAGAATGTTTTTCTGAAACTATAATTCGTTGTGTTTTGTTGTTGTTTTCTGATTGGGCTGCTAAAATGGTTTCTTAGTAATGTTTTGTTATTCTGTTTTATTTCAACGGTACTGGGTAGTAGTATGGCTCCTATTTTGATGAGAGACTAAAACTCCAAGAAATGTTTTTTTAAGCCAATAATTGCTTCTGATACATCTCTTTGATTACTAAAATAAAGTTATCTGTACTTTCTTTCAAGCTTATTATGTCATAAAAATAAAATTTGTTTAATTTTTTAAGGAAATCATCTAGGCGGAAGTAATCTAAATAAAAATTAGATTTTTATTATGTTACAACTATTTGAGGGGATGTAATTCAATTCAAGGGTAGGCTTAGCCAGTTTTTTTGTCTTACTTAAATGACTAATGTCATTTGTTGTAAGTGATAAAGAAAATATGTATTTGATACTGTGTTCTCCAGGATTTGTTACTTTTTTAATCTAATGACTGAAATGTGGCATTCTTTTCAATGCCTGATGTTGCTTTCCCATGTTGCAAGGTAGTTAATACATCTTCCGATAGTAACTGAGTTGGAGTGTGAAGGCAAAAGGGATGAAAGCTTTTTGCCTGTTCTTCTGTTCCATTACTAACTAGTTATAGTTAGTTAGACTGTCAGCATTCATGTGCCAAGTGCTGATTGCGCAGCCAAGGTATTTTCATAGAATGCCCTTTTCTAAAATATTTTGCCCAATTTGTTGGTTTTGTGTGCATGTGTGGGGGGGGGGTGGTCATTTGTTGGTTCTTTTTACTGGAGGGTGGCATAAAGGTGGGAAATTACAGGGGCAGTTCATAGAATGGTAGTGAATTGAGAGAAGGAAAATACATGTAAAACTTATTTTTAAATGACCGTCTTGATGGCCAGAAGAAGACATAATATAGAAGTATCAAAGATTATTAATGGATTTCACAAATTATGGCTGTGAAAACAAATGATTTTGTCTTGTTTTGGCACAATCGTCCTTTCACTGGGGCCATTAATGCCATTTTGGAATATCGTGGGCATCTACAGACAATAGTCTGGCAGTGTCCGTAAGGCCTCGAATACCACGAGAACAGAGCCAGCAGCCCTGACAGCAGTATTTCAGAATCTTGCCTGTTGAAATGGGTTATCTGTGAATGTACTTGCTCAGGGAAGCATGAGCCACATCACCTATCAATCTGATTGGAAGCTGCAGCCCTGGCGTAGGCTGATGGATAGCAGATTAGAGCCCTGATTAACCATGTGATTCGAAGACTGGGGATATATTGTCTAAGCAAGATTCATCAGACGCAATCAGAATTTCAAGTGGTCAGATGAAATTCAAATGTGTATTGTGGCTTTTCCTCCCCTAGTGCTTTTCCTCCTAGGTTGCCTTTTTTTTTTTCCCTCTCTTTCCCCAAAGCTGAAAAATACTTCTTTGATGAATCTGCTCCTTACCCTAAAGCTGTCTGTCTGTTATTCATCAGAAAGCAGGTCGCAGTTCAGTGAGCAGAAGAAAAGATTTTAATAGAAGCTGTGCCAAGGGCTGTAATGCATCATTTTAGGGCCCTAATTACATTACAATGACAAATATCAATGGTGACAACAGCAATAACCTACATCCTTTAATGGCTGTGCTGGAAAAGGAGTTTGGGCCCCTCGCCATTAGATTAGACTCAGTTTCAAAACACAGGCCATTAGAAGTGTGTGTCCACAGTATTATTGGCTGATCACTGAAGCCCAGTGGAAAGGCCTGTAAATAAATGATGCCTCCCTAAAGCTGGGTCCTGTGGGACAAAAGAGACAAAATTAGTTGACCATGGAAGCAGCAGTGTTTCCGAGGCAACTTTAGCTTTCAAAGTGAGGAATGACCTGCTTAATTTTATGAAATCACACACACATCCCCTCCCCCCCCCCCCCCCCCCCCGCTGCCAATTAGCCTGACCATGAAAAATCCATTGGCATGACAACTTAAAGAAATTAAGAAGTCTTTTGAACAAAAGGAGACCTATAGGGAAAAAGTTTGGAAGATCCTTCCCTTTTTCTGTTATGTATGTTAAATATACGGGAATAAATGAACTTTTTAAATTTATTCTTAAGAATACTCAATGTGCTGTTTTTCCTCCCAAAGTTGCTCAGACTTAAAATAGCCTGGGTCCAAAATTGAAGAGGCCAAATAAATACCTTTTGGTCTTTATTTTGCCTGATGGGTAAGTTTCCTTAGAGTAGTTTTTATTGCCTAGATTATGTAGGCAAACTAAAGAACTCAGTTTTCTTATGTGCCCACACATTTTTAAACCCTCCTAGCAAGGGACTATTTTATTTATGTAAACAACATAATGAGGAAAATATGCTTGGCAGATGGTTCTAAGCATTAGAATCATCAGTTTGGTCTGCCCCAAAGTGTCTCATTATCTTTTATTCTCTCCCCCTCCACCTCTCCCTACAAAAAGCTTAACAACCAAATGCCTTTGAGATGCAATGCTTTCGGTCTGGTGAATGCTACTCTATTTTCTCAGCTCACACAGGAATTTCACCCCATAACCACTGTGGTATGTCCGTCCAGGTGGAGAGTGGTTTGGTGATTCCCATTGCAGCTTTTCATGGTGGTTTAAGCATTCTTAAAGGGTAGCTAAATGCTCCATGGGGCCAGTGCAGTAAATTAAATCAGGTCAGCGCAGTTGGGTCCTCATTCACTGCTGCATATTGGTGCTGGGTTTTTGTCCATCCTGTTAGGAATGCAGGCTGGGGTGGAAAGCTTAGGTTTGAAACTTCCTTCATGGTGAATTTGTGTTTTCTCTTGGCTGGCAGAGTTTTTAAGGTGCTGGCATTTAAAAGATTGCATAGCTGCAAAGTCAAAAGGGTTGCTGATGAAAGAAGGAAACCTAGATTGCACAAGTAGAGTGTCGCTGTCATTCTGGTAATGACTTCGCAAGAAAAAGAGCATTTTTGTCCTCTTATAAAATGAGAAACTGACCCTGGATGGAATGTATTTTAAGAATGTCTCAGGAATAGTAATTGCTTTACATTTTCTGCCTCTCAACACTTCTCTCCTGTCCTTCACCCCACCCTGTTATTAAAATATAAGCTATTTTGCATATATGTGTATACAAAAACCCTGTGCTTACATGTCCCATACCGAAGTGTATAAGGAGCCATCTGATAATACAAATTAAGATGAACATGAGTGAAGCTCTGGGTAAATTTTTAAAGAAAAGTTGGCGGGGGGGGGTATGTCTTTTTTTTTTAATTACTGTAGTATCCTATTGATAGAAAATTTCTATACTTAAATTATTAGAGATTAGACTATATTACCAGATATTGCTGGAACTTCACAGCTCCATAGTATAGGAATAATTAACGTTCACAAGGTTAGTTTTCATATACATACAAATTGCTTTCTGCTAAGTCTAGGAAAATTTTACTGTGTTCTACACTTCTGCACAGTGAAAGCCCAGGCGGCGGGACACATTTGGAAATTTTCATGATTGGCGAAAATACACTATTTCCCAACAATTTATAACTAAGGATCTGAATTAATCAACTTAACTGACTTGGTTGGGTGCTATTCTTTTGGGAGGTTGGGGACTTGAAGCAAAGACCACAGCTGTAGAAATCCAATGAGTTACTAACTGAGAGAAATTGGGATGGAGGGAAGAATGTATCTTTACTATCAAAACTCTAAAAACTCAAGGTTTTATGAATAAACACATCCGAATGAACAAGGGTCTTATTGAAGACTTTTGAAAACTGATTCCCAGTCATGAAAATCAAATTCCTTTTTATGTTGTCCTGGTGCTTGAAGGTTGACTTTTTAAGATGAATGCTGGTTAATAAATCGTGCTATTAATGTGGCACTGTTGTCACTGCCTCCTTTTAATGGGCTCGCTGATGAGAGTTTTCCTCTTCCTTAGGAAATACGCCAGGCAGAATATAAAGTGTGTTTTAATATCATCCTGTTAATATTTCGGGAATGTGTAACCAGCTGACTGTTCTGTTTATTGCTTTCCTTTCCTTTTTATTTTATTTTTTATTTTTATTTTTATACAGGCAGAGATTGTCAAGAGGCTGAATGCTATCTGTGCACAAGTCATTCCCTTCCTGTCCCAAGAGGTAAGGCAGTTGGTTTGAGGCGCTGGGCTAGAAGGTGCCATTTTAGTGGTTTTGCAGAAAAGAGATTGTGGAACTGTCTCTTTGGCCTTGTCAGTCTCTTGGTGTTTGTATGGCACATTTCTAAGATACAGTGTTCACATTCCAACTTCTACATCTTATTAACATTCAGCGGAATATAATTGTGTTCATATAATGGAACATTTTCTAATGTGTGAAGCAAAATCCAATTGTTAAAATGTGTTGCTGTCATTGGACGATATAGTGTTGCTCAGAATTATGACTGGTTTTCATAATGGCATCTAATAGGGTAGATTGAAAAATCGCCCAGAAGGGCTTGTCCTACATTTTTGTCACCGGGCATTAAGAGCCGGCGGAAGACCTGTCCGTAGAAAGTGCTTTCCGTAGCAGACAAACTAATGTAACTTTTGGCCGGCTGCTTTACAAAAGTTACTTCTTACCCGATGAAGTCTTAGCAACGTGTGTGCACTTGGAAAAAGACGCACGGGATGGGCTCCGTGGGCTCCGTGCTCTGGGTACCGCAGCCTTCATGCATGGCCACGGCCTGTTGGATGGCTCACACGCTTCCTCTTGCTCACCACCGTGGAAGTGCACGCTGTCCGCAGACACGCTTGTGTGGGAACAAGAAGGTGCATTTCTAGTGCACGGTGGCTTCCTTGTGGCTTTTTTCCCCTCCTCTGGTTTGCTCGCTGGCTTTTGGTAGTTAGCAAAGTTGAGGTGAAAGTGCTAGAAAGAGATCACTTTCGCTTCGAGATTACTGAATCCTTCATCTGCTCGGGTCAGCTCAGCCATCAGAAGGCAAGGAGCTACCTCATGGACTGTCTGCATGTCTCGCAGCCACTGAGCTTTGTGCCGTGGGCTAGGAGCACTGTCCCACCCTTCACTTCTCCAGATGTGTTGTGGCGTTGCTGTCCAGGAGAGCGGTCCCTCTGCCTGCCCACCAGTGGGCCCGTGCTGATGTTAGCGTGCAGCGGGCATTTGCGCATGGGCGTGTATCATATATACGTGGATTCCTCTGCGACTTCTTACTTGGTTTGAACTAGGTTAGACCTCGGTAACCATGGGTACCTTTCATCGGATACGTATCCCACGGAGGTGCTCAACGTTCACATACCGTGGACCTGAGTTAATATCCTGATTTCAAATGCTCTGCTGGACCACAAACAACAAAGGATGAGTTGTCTTTCTCCCCCTTTCGCTGTGACCACAAAACCACTGCCCGCTATATCCCCGTTTACCTATTTCTTCTCAGGATTTGCTTTTGTGACTGGATTGGGTGGAGTGGGAGGCAGAGTCAAGAGGCCTGTTTGCATTTCTTTAGGAAGCAGAGTCAGACCAGTGCGGGAGGCCACTCTGCCTCGTGGTGGGGGAGGAGAAGGATGTGTAACCCACAGAGCTGCAGCCACGCTGAGGTCTTCCACCCCAAGGTAGAGGGGAGAGTTTGAACTATGCCTGAGGTACTATTAGACTTGAGGCCTTTGCAGGCATACACCCCCATGTAGAATCACTGGTAGAGCTTATTCCCGAGGCCTTTTTGCAGGATCTGTGGGCTTATACACGGCCGTGGAAGGAGGTCGTGGGGGTGTTGGTGGAGCTCATTTGCAAAAAGGTTGCTTTCCCATATGAGTTACGTTGTTTGTGTGAGCGGGCCCAGCAGGAAGGGAGTGTGTAATTGTAGTGGTTCTGAGCAAGACTGGGCTGGAATCACTTGGCCAAGGAAGTGGGACCCTGCAGAGGAAAGCCATGGGGAGCTACTCACAACTCCTTTTCTCTGCTTTAGCTGGGGAGACAGCATCATGATCTCACCACTTACTGTTTATTTCCCCGAAACTTTTCACATTTCTTGGTTGAAATCCTTGACTTGTGTGTAATGAATGACGTGTGTTATAATTTTCGAATCCTAATTCTGTGTATATCTTTTCTTTTGCTTACTTTGGACTTAATTGGCTCCTCTCTTTTCAGTTCCTTACGGTGTGTGTCTATCTTTTCATGTGTGGGCCACAGACACGTTTGTTCCTGTCTAACCCAGGCCTCTCTGATGTTTTGTGTCTGAACACTGCCCACCTTGTCTCATCTTCTGGGCATTCTGCGAGCATCAGACTCCTCGCTTCTGTCCCGAGGCCAGATGGACCGTAATCTGGAGGGAGGGGAAGAGGCAGGTTATTAGAGGAAGATGAATTCTATTTCCTGTCTCTTCAGAGGCATGGAAAATCACTCTTGCATGGCTGCGAGCGTCACTCGGTGCCAGGACTGAAGGCTCTTAATCTGATCTTTTAACACCGGCTCTCTGTGTGACAGTCTCACTGCCAAAACGGCAGCTGTGGCATTAGAATTTATTTTAAAACGTTTTTATTTAAAAATTAAATGATTGTATTTAGAAAAAAAGAAAAACATTCCCTGAAGACTAGTACATAAGCTACAGGACAGTAGCTGAAAGGATTTTTTTGGAGTTTGACAGGAACAAGAGGTAAATTCACATACTTTGAGAAGTCTGTTTTTAATTTAGCCCCCACATGCTCATTAGTGTACCTGCTTAATATTTATTGCTTGTGGCTAGTGTACCCCATCTTCTAAAATTTAAAAACACACGTATAATACTGAATGGCAGTTATTAAATACATTTAGTTTTAACTGCAAGACTTTTTTTCATTTTTTAAATTTTTTTATTTTTTATAATTTTTCTTTAATGTTTATTTATTTTTGACAGAGAGCCAGAGCGTGAGCCGGGGAGGGGCAGAGAGAGAGGGAGACACAGAATCCGAAGCAGGCTCCAGGCTCTGAGCTGTCAGCACAGAGCCCGACACAGGGCTCGAACTCACAGACCTTGAGATCATGACCTGAGCCGAAGTCGGATGCTCAACTGACTGAGCCACCCAGGCGCCCCTGCAAGACTTTTTTTTTAGAAATGAGTTGCATAATTGTAGTTCAGAAGCACTTGAAACGTGTCTACATATCGCAGGAAACAATCACAGAAAAAAAACATTTTCCTGTTAGATTTCACAAAAACATTTTTTAGAGTTACAGCCAATGTATATTTTAACGATGTGCTTGTTGCAATCATATACGACTACTTCCGAAGTCCCAGACATTAGACAAAGATATTGCCAACTTTTGTCATTAAAGTGAGTCACTATCACATAAAAGTTCTAAAAATTTTCTAAGAGCCTTAATACCAGAATTTAAGGAAAGCTTATGAGTGAGTCCTCACTTGTCTGAAGCTGTTTTTTTCTCCCACTTTCTTTTGGCTCTTAGGAATGGGTAGGACTGATCTCTGTTCTCCAGCCTACAAGTTTTTTCTTTAAAAGGCAGACCTCAGTGTAGTAAGTAGGAAGTTCTTCTTTCTCCCGCTTTGGGTCTCATTTGCAGGGGAGGAGCTATAAATAATCAACTCCCCATTGGCAGTTCCATAAGCAGGAGATGCCAGAATGATGACACTTGGATCTGGGTTGAGTCCTGGACTCCCTGTTACAAATTGCAAGGCTTACTCTAACCAAGTAAAGCTGGGTGACCTTTAGCCAGTGGTTCGCCTCTCTAAGCCTCAGTTTCCTTATCTGTACATGAGGTTAATAATAGCCTGGGCAGCATGCCGTCACCGCGAGGATTACTTGGGATTACCCACGTTCAGCTTAGCACACCATAACCCCTCCTGCTGTTGGGCGGCAGTAGGGATCGGTGCAGCGGAGCAGCAAAGCTCTGAGTTTCCTTTTTGAGAAGACCTGGAACCAAGCCTCCCCCACCCCTCCACCCCCCCACCCCCCCCACCGTTTAGTCATTGCCTTTTGGAAGAATGAATTAGTTATCTTCCTCTCCAATGTCCTTCTTAGAGAGGAAAAGAAATGTAAATTAAAACCGAACCCAGGGCTGTCACCTAGCTAAAAATCTCAGTGAGGCATATTAGGTAGCCCCGAGGGTAATTCCCTTCTAGCTCCAAAAATTAATTTTCCAGTTTAGCAACACCCGAATCTTCTCAGCCAGCAAGCAAAGATCCAAACGGAGTTTAACCTGTAGACTCACCTCCAGAGACGCAGTGGTCTTGGACGGGGTCTGTATTTCACCTGCGAAGCTATCTAGAAAAACAAACTTGTCAGTCAGAAGCTATGGTCAAAATACCTGGTTGCTTAGCTGAAGTTAGTTTTGTTCTTATGAGTAGCTTATGGGTGGACTCTGTCTTCATCAGTGATTTCAGGAGCTATCTTGTAGACCTGTAGATCTTACGGGGCCTCAGCAACATTGAAAGATGCTAGTAAATTCGGACTCCCTTTCGGTGCCCGTTCTCTCAACCCCCGTTTCTTGTTTCTTGAGTTACTTAAGTGGGAGCAGAACTGCTTAGAAGGCTGGTGGAGGACCCCTGTGGACTCGTCCTCTCCAAGCTGAGGCGAAGTCATGGCGGGGCCCGGCTTTGGGGCTTGGGCTTACCAGCAACTGGCTGTTTCTGCCCTTGTGTGTGAAAATTTTGATTTAGTAAATGAAATAAAGAATTTAAATCATTCTTTTGACCACATTTGACAAGAGTTCTCTGGTCATTGGAAATTTTAGGGTATAAAAGGGAAATTAAGAGTGAAATTTTTCAACCTTTTATTTTTATTCTTCTCTTTACCTAGGGAAAAGAGACCATTCCAAGTTGAATGCTTTCTGGTGCAAATTTAATTTTAACTCATAACTTGGTTTTTATTACCCTGTTAGCTTATCTAATGAGTAGAACCAAATAGTGTTTTCCTCTAGAATTCTGTAGATTTATTTGGTTGCCCATTGCACTTAAATAGTAGAAAATAGTATACAATTACATAATAGTGATAATACATGTTGATTTAAATTCCAATTCCAAAAGGCAAGAATAGCCATGATGCATCAATTTCTATTTTGGACATGCCATAAATTTGGTCCTTTTGATTTAATGGAAAACATACCCCTTCTATAATATGAGATAGGAGTGTTTCTCAAATGCTGTCTTGTTGGTACCTGGGTTAATAGGGGACTGAATTACTCTGAACCACATTTTGCATGTATAGAATAATTGTAAAATGGAAGTTGAAAAATGTGATCAGTCACTTTCATATTGCGCCTCAGGGAGGAAATGAACAAAATACAGTGGTTACATGCACTGGTGGCAGTGTTCTCGCCTCATAATGGCACCAGGTTAACTCATCTTATTGCTTGTTAACTTTGTAAGGAATCAGTGGCTTGTGATAACATGGTTTGATGTAGGTGAGCTTGGCTGAAATCACCAGAGATCCCCTGATAAGTATGTGACACCCGTAAGACCATCTTCAGAGATCGTTCATTAAATGCCAGCAGCCTTCACAGGACATGTCTGCTTTCCAGTCAGGGCTGTTTTGTCAGTGCTGGTAACTTGTTACGACAGTGCTGTATATATAAGGAATGTTCAAAAATGACTAATCTGCCTAGATTGGGACTTTGGATTTTGTCTCGCTTTCTGATTACTCACATCGGACAGCCTTTCGTTTAAAATCTGTTTTGTTTGTTTTTCCTTCCTCACAATACTGAATGAGGCATCAGGGATTATAATGCTGTCCCGTGTTCCACGGTTTGACCAGTTGGCTCGTTCTGTGTGACCATGCATTTTGGTGACAGTTGGATGTCTGGTGAGATCCTTATGGTGGCATTATGGCCTGCTTGCCCTCAGCAAGTAAATGATTCCCAGGAGGGAGAACTTTTCTGCAGGTGTCCACGTCAGCCTCCTTTCAAAGGCAACAGTGCCAAGCTCTATATCTGTGTGTGTCTAAAAAAATTAAGGTGCATTTGAGAAACCTCATTTCTTTGACTTTCAGGTAGGTAGTGATTGGGTTGTTACTGGAGCTAAGCTTTATAATACTTTAAATAGAGCTTGTAATGTCTAATATAGGAGCCAAAGCCATATGTAGCTATTTAGATTTAAATTAAAATTAATCAAAGTTAAATAAGGTTACAAATTAAGTTTCCCAGTCACATTAGCCCTATTTCATGTGCTCAGTATCCATCTGTATGTGGCTAGTGGGTACCATGTTATTAGCACAGATTTAAAATGTTTCCAACATTGCAGAAAGTTCCGGTGGAAAATACGGACTGTCGAACTTATTGGACAGGTCCGTGAAGAATGCTCTGTCCTCATGTGGCTGAGAACAGAGAAGGTTAGGCTAAATGGTCAGTAGGAAAAAGCCTTGGGCAGCATTTCCCAAGCTTTAATCCCAGGTTCCACAGCCAAAATTGTTTGGAAAACCCTGCATGTATATTCACTCTCTTTGAGATTCGCAGCTCAGGGAAGATCTGCCATTCACCAGGTATTAGCCAAATTAAACAGGTGTTTCAAGTAATGCCTGATTTCTTGTGGGACTAACATTTCTTGGGCTACCATTGAGGAAAGGCTGATTTGAAGTTAAAGCTTATTTGTGCTAGTAAACTTGGTAGAGTTGCTGAAAAGGCCCAGTAGGATTTTAGCCTGACTTTACTGGATACGGAGTGACCCTTTCACTCAGATTTGACCCCTTTAGCCATACCTGGACTATTCTTTCTTGTCACCTAGGACGTGACCAGAGGCGTGGTCAGAGGATAAGTGGCCTAGAGCCAGTGGCCTGGAGATGTTTAACCTGGAGTAGAGAAAGTGAGAACATCCATTATGTCGTTTTCATGACTTTGAAGTGCACTCCAGGGGAGGAGAATGTAGAGGCAACATTGGGTCCCCTGGGAAGAAGTTCTGGAGGGAGAGATTTCTAATGAGTGTTAGAGCCCATTATCCCCAAGTGGGAGAAGCTTGTGCATGAGGTAGTGAGGTCCCTTCCAGAGGATATGATGAAGCAGAGACTGCTTGTTGGGTGTGACAGAGGAAACGCTTTTGGGTTGTGGTTGATACTTGTGACACTACCACCCGGATGCCCTCCGCCGGGGCAGCATTTGGAAATCTGTAGGCATTTGGGAAAGGGCGTCGGTTTGTTGTTACAGTGCCTGGGGCACTACAGCCTTCTGGGTCCATGATTTCTGAAGGCCTTTTCTAGTTCTGATTGAGTGGCTTTCTCTGTACATGTGGCTAATGAGTCTCATGAGCGGGAGGGGCATTTGGTCCAAGTTCGGGTTTCTCTTTCACCCTGGAGAATTGCTTTAGCCTTGTACCTGTTCTCCCTCCTGTCTGGTTCACCTCCCTGTCATCCAGCTTCATTACTGTTCTTTACTATCCCGGGTCCATCTTCCTAAAGAGCAGAACTGATAGCACTCAGCTGCTTTAAGATTTTTAACCAGAATAAAGTCCAAGTTTTTTTGCATGTCAGGCAAAGCCTGGCAGCGTTTTGGGCTCCTCCCACCTTACAGATTTCCCTGGGGGTTCGGTAGGGTATGCCCGTACTGTCCTCACGTGACTCTGGGTGCTGGCCTCGTCTCTTTCTGTGGATGCCTCTTCCACCTGAAAGTTTTGCACCTGTGTCTTGCCAGGCCCAAGAAGGCTTTCAAAATCCTACCTTAACGTTTGTCTCTCCCAACTTTTCCCTTAACCCTACTCTTCTCTTGCAGCCACACGTTCATTCTCTTCCTTGACAGAGAAACTCCTTTCTCCTTCAGGGACTTTGCCCATGCTCTTCTCTCTGCCTGGGGTTCTTTTCTCCTTGCTTCCCCCTCAGAACTCCTGCACATCCTTCACGTCTCGGTTCCATAGGGAATCTTCCCTCAGCCCTAAGATCCCACGAGATATTTCCCCACTAAGTGATTGCATAGCATCCTGTAATTTTCGTCATGGAAATTACTCTCCGGTTGTAATCACCAAGCTCCATGTTACTCATTCACCAAGTGTCTCGTTCATGACTCTTGTCTCAGTGCCTGCCACAGTTGCCTGGTGCGCAGTAGGTTCTTAATAAAGAATTGAATGAGTGAATAAGAAAGCAAAGCCTTTCCCAATGCTCCAGGAAGTGTGCTAGGCATTCCTTCTACCCTGCTCTCCTGTGTTGTATAAGATGCTCCATGTCCGGGAGTTCTCCGAGCAGTAGTGGGGCCATTATCTCAGTTGCTCACTTTTGCATCTCCACGTGTCAGGAATGTCAGTGGTTCATTGGAAGAATCCTACTTCATTTTACACCTCTGCCTTTAACTCCCCACTACCCTTATTAGTAAGGGAGGTAAGGGAGGATGGGTGAGTATTAAAACAAAATTCTCAGTTGTAATGTAGAGGGTTTTTTTCTTGTTATTAGAAGGGCTACATCTATCGCCATACCCTAAAGTATTGGCCTGGCGGGCATTGTCATTGTAGTCTCTTCCCAAAAACATACGTTAAATATCTATCGTACACATCTCCGTGGTTTGTTAAGGTCTGTTTCTCAGCAGGCCTTGTTGGACTTAGGACTTCTATTGTTTCAGTCTCTTTCTTGTTAAAAAAAGTTATCCTCAGTACTTTGCTGGACAAATGCAAAAAAAAAAAAAAATTATGATGAAAGTTAAGTAGGCAGGTGATTAATGTATCGAATTTCATTTTCGTGGCCTTCCCCTCCCCCCATCCATGCTGGTGTTCCTTAAATTACGGTATTTAATTGATATGTAACTTACACATCATTTGTCCTAAGTGTACAATTCAATGATTTTTAGTAAATTTAGAGTCACACAGCCATATCACATTATAGGTTTTGTTTTTTTAAGGATTTCTTTTCTAAAATTAAAAATCACAGTATTGTAAAGAATAAATAATTGGGCATTTTTTTTCTCTTGCAAATCCCAGTTAGAGTCCCCTCCCCGCCTTGCCTTAGACTTTATCGATGTATTTGCCTTAGCCTTTTATTTGGTGGTGCCTGTAGAAAGTTGCGATGGGAGCCCCCCTGTGAGTGAGCAGTTCGAGCAGTAAGAGGCCAGAGCGCTGATGCCTTCTGCAGGCCAGCCTGGGGCTGGAGGCACTGTCGTCACTTGTGGTGAGGTGGCAGAGGGGAAGCAGGCAGTGGGAGAGGAAAGGAGATGGCGGGTGGAGTGGGAGGAAGAGGGACAGATGGGGAAGGGGAAGAGAAGGGGAGGAGATGACACACAGAACGGGAAAGCCATCAGGATTCTAAGATGCGAACACTCGCTCTGTTTTCTGAGTCAGCTTATTTGTTGAAATTTGGAAACAGAAAACAAAATGCCACCTCTGGGTCAGTTTCTGAGGGTATCTGGGGCTTCTTCCTCCAGTGTTCCTTTTTTTTTCTTTTGTGATCGCTTGCCCCTTCTTTCCTGAGTTTTAATTTTCTCACCTTACCTGGTGTTATTACCATGTGGCTGAGTGGAGGTGTTTCTGGTGCTTTCAGAGCCATGGGGAGGAGGCACTCCTTGCCTTAGGGAGCTTCTGTTCAAAAGGTCCTTAAACAGCAGATGATTCACAGTTGTAAGCAGAAATAGGGAAGTAAGATCCCAAACGACAGGTAAAGTTCAGATGTGGTATTAGCCCATGGCCACTGTCAGGAGAGAAAACGAAGGAGCTGAATCATGACTTCCATTGTCATTTTAGCTTTTTAGTAAGAGTTTCTATAGGAGCATCAGATGTCAGTGTTACGGTTCACTGCTGTGTTTCTGGTTTTCTCAGTAAATGCACTTGATATTTTAATGCTGAGCCAGAAAGATATCCCTACTGCCTAAGGCATCTTTGCCCATCTTGGCAGTTGGAATCTAGTTTATGAAGCAAGAGTTGAACAGTCTTCGTGGTAGAAAGGCCCCTAAATAGATGTATTTTCTGCATATCTTCGAGAACTGTTCTTTGAATGCTTAACAAAAAGCAGATGACATTTCACTAATGTGGAAGTAGTTCAGTAATATACAGAAATTGCATAGAGTAAGCGCTTTAAAAGGCTTTTGTTGAGTGGATGGTTGCATGAGTGGAATGAATGATATGTGGTTGGTTGGATGTGTGTTCGCGTGGTCCTTTGGTTTTCAGTTTCTTGGACGTTCGGAGCAGCCGTTATTGAATGTTGGAAAGTAAAAGGTGGAAAATCCCATAATAGTTTCTGTCTGTATGCTCACTTTGAGTATGAGAAAAATCCCAGAGTCGTCTTACATGTTGTCTTTTTCTCTGTTTTCCAAGTACTGCTTTTTTCCCGACATTGACAACTGGATTGCTTTAAATCTAGACATGAGCTCTGTGCTGACTGGTTAACACACTGCTTAGTCTAGCTTCAAGGAAAAACTGCTGTTACTGGTCATTTTATTGAGTGTGCCTCTCTGTTCCTTCCTGTGTCTTTATAAATCTTTAGGACTTTCACTGTCTTCAAAGAAAGAAGGAAATCAATTATTTCACTTTGGCAGATATTTTATTCAACAGTAAGAGTGGATGGAGATATCTAGAAAGACTTTGGGATTGTAACTTAAGCCCTTGTTTTGAAACTCTTACAATTAAAAAAAAAATCAAAGGTACATAGTTTAATGTTCAGAGTTTAGTAAAATCTTAAAATGCAGTGATCTTTTGACAATTTTCTTTCCATTAGATTATAGGCATAAAGTATACATCTCCGTTAGGAAATCAAGGGTGAAAACACTACATGTGGATAACTAAGGCAGTTTCCTTTCCCACACCCTCCCCTTAACCCTACACAGCTGGGAGGTGGAAATATTGGTCACCCTAGTTAATCTCAGTATCTGCATCTTTGAGAGTTTTGGAATGTAGTACCAGGTAGCCCAAGGGAAATTTCATATATAATGGATGGCTTACCTCTTTGTATGTATTATGACAATAGGTTAGCTAAGCTTCCTGTGCATTTCAGCTACGTTTCTCACCTGGGGTCCCACAGGACCAGATTCTCCCTAGCCATGCAGAGGAGTGCCTGTTTCGTAGCACAGTCTTTTTGGCTCTTCATTCACTAAAGCTAGTTGAAAATAGTCCAGAGGAGACCTGTTCGAGTGTGTAGATACTAGAGTGTTGCAGTGCATTTGGTGGAGAATAGTATTTATATTTGGGGGTACTTGTGCAAGCACTCGTGAATGTCCAGATGCAAGCGAGCGCCTCGTGCAGACACTCCTGTTCTACTTAATTTTTCTTAATATTACAAAACTTACCAATACCCTGGTCCTGCTCCTTCTCTTTAGAACTGAACCATGGCTAGACGGAGTGATTTTCCTCTACTTTCCATCCTGTTTTCCAAAAGAAAAATAACACACTTGTAGGTTTTAGTTTTTCTATCGCAGGTGAAAGCAACCCCTGAAGTCCTTAAACTTGACTGCTAGTCAAAGCTATGTACATTTTTAATCTCTTTTATAAATATGCAGCCCTTCACGACAGAAATTAAAACGTGAACACTTTTCACATTTCCAGAAGATAAACGTTTAATTCTAAGTGGCCTTCTAGTCCTTACTGTAACAAATACCAGGAGAAATTTTAAAAATAAGTACTGCTAGGAAATATTTTCAGACTTTTTATGTAGAGGGCAGAGAAAAGGGGGCACAAAGAAAGCAGGTGGGACGGGGTGTGTTTTGTTTGTCAGCGCCAGTGGGAGACGTTGGGTCACAGTGCACCTCTGACGTCAGAGGGAAGTCGAAGCTGCTTCTATCCGTAGTAGGGGCGCAATCAGATGCCCTGTTCCTGTGGTTCCTTCTCCGCAGTAGAGACCCAACTTGCCCTAGACATCCAGTCAGCCGCCCCCACGGGGCTTCTATGTGAAGTATGGAGACCCCTAAAGCCTGTTTTGCATGTAATTGAAGTTAGAGGACGCGTTAGGAAAAGCTGTTCTTGACTGACTAGAAAGCAAATAATTGTATTCTGTTTCTGATCTTCATTTATAGCACCAGCAACAAGTGGTGCAGGCTGTGGAACGGGCCAAGCAGGTGACCATGGCCGAACTGAACGCCATCATTGGGGTACGTGGCCTTTCCATTTTAGCTCTGATCTTAGTGTGTGTCATCAGCTCGCTTGCTCTCTCTTTTTAAATTTTGTGCCATCAAAAGGGCAAAAGGCAATAGAGGACCACAAAGTGGAATTAAGCACTTTGCCTTCTGTCTCGTGAAATTGGATGGCTGCCTCAGAAACTTTGGATCACATTCTCACCAGTTCCAGTGGACATGTTCGCAGAAATTCTCCCCAAGGAGCCTGGGTAGTTCTTTTTTCATAATATTTCTTACCTTTGCAATCAGTTCCTGTTGCTGGGCTAGGCCTGAAAAAAAGATGGAGATTGCCCTGATGTTAAAATGACCTGATTGATTTCTTTGATCTTTCCACAAATATAGACTAATACCATTTTAGGTGAAATAAATTGTACGGTTTTTTTTTTGTTTTTTTGTTTTTTTTTTTAATCTCCCTGCTCCTCTTCCTCCCCTGTGATGAGTGGTTCTTAAGGGCTTGTGGCCATTTGTGTTAGGAATAGTAGGTGAAAGGTGCACCTTTAGGCAGAATCCGTGGCCCCGTTAGAAAACCCTTCCTGGCGAATGTAGCATTAATGTTGCATAGAAATCCTACTGGAATTCATGAGTTTGGACAGTCACTCCGACTCCACTTAGATTTTTGTTCTCTCGGATTAAGGTAACAAATAATAAACAAGGTGCTACAACATAAGGGATAGTAAAGGTGAAACTCTTAGCTGAAAAGCGCACAGTATCCATCTCTATTTATGCAGCTGGTACAAGCCTTTCCTTAGATTATTCTAATGAAGACAATACAACTATACTTTCCTCTCTCTGCCCCCTCCCAAATACTTCTTTTGTGTATAGGTTATACACAAAAGTCTTTTCTCTTTTTTTTCCCCTCAGTGTATCAAACACACTTTGAAATGCTAATTATTCCATTTACTTTCATTAAAATTCAAATTGCTGAGTGAAGATGCGGATAAGGGTCGCCTGATAATCAATCTGGAGTGAAGATATTGCTTCAATTATGCCTCTGTCTTTTAACAAGGAAATCAGAACTCTGGGCTCACTGGCGATGGTGGTGGAACACTAGTCCGATTGGAGCTTGTTTTTTAATGGCCTATTTTGAGCTCTTACCTTGTGTCCCTCTGACCACAAGAAAATACGGGTAGTAAATTGGAAGACAGTAAATGGGAAGGGGTAAATAACCTTTAGTTCCTCGGAAGTGCCCTCTCGGAAAGAAGGCTGAATCAGAACAAGCCATGTAGATTTGTTTGGAGCACATTTTCTAGCTTTGGGGATGGGGAAGAGATGAATACATTCTACAATTTTTATTTCCTAAATCTCCAGAAAATAGCAGTATGTCACATTTTTTAGAAAGTTGAAAAAGCGTTAAAGTTAGGTACATATGTATATTCCAGTTGTGTTTGCTTGAAGCCTGCGTGGGCTTCCCATTGGGATGTGTTTTGCTCACCAGACCTCCTAAGTCACCAGGGATATCACCTGGGATATCACCTGGGATAGAGAGCTTGCCTTTCTCACGCACTCCACCACTGTCTGCTGTTGAAGGAGAGAATGCTTGCGGGAGGACTCCGGGCGGGGGCCGCGCCGGGTCACTTCTGGCTTAGTGTTCATTGTCCCTGTGAACTGCTACAAGGCAGGTAGCCATCTTACCTTACTTAGGACTGGTTGGCAGCAGCTGTTTCTGGCTGTTTTGTTTCTTTTTCCGGTCTTATTAGTTGCCATCTGTACAGTGGAGAGATTAATCTAAATCGCAAACCCATTGTTTTATGTTGAATGTTGCTTAAAAATGTGAGGGAAGATCTAAAAGTCAGAACAAGTTCCTTTCCCTTCAGTGCAAAATCAAGTATAGTTTTAATACTGTTTCATATCTATTTCATTTTACATACTTTGTTTTGAATGGGATGGCAGATTGCCTTTTCTCAGGGAAAGGATGATTTATTAGACTGTAGTCAAGTTACTGACAGACATATTGTGTGTGTGTATATATATATATATATATATATATATATATATGTATATGGGTCCAATTATTAAAATACAGCAAATTTAATTTTGTGACCTAAAAACTTACTTGAAGAGCTAACTCAGAGGGGCAAGCTGTCAAAGCAGCACGAGCGGTTTGTGAATCTGGGGGGAGGGGAGGATTCCAGATTATTTGTGTTTGAGCAGGAAGTGGAGTCACAGTCACACAATCTGACTGTTCTGAAAAATAGATTGCAGAAATAGAAAAACAAACCCAGCAGTTTTAGGGGAGCCACAACCCAAGTGAGAAGGAAGAGCCCCATTACAAACTGACTTGATACATTCCTGCTGCTACTGTTCTCTGAGGTGTGTGGTCTTTGTCTATTTCAGCCCTGCCGGTGCCTTCAGTCCAGTAGTTTTCAGTTTTGTAACATTGTGGAATTCGCAGTGCACCTGCCCTTCTCATGGCTTGTGTTGTTAGGTGGTGCTGTTTTGACTTGCTACCCAAAGTGATGAGGGGGGTCAATCTTAAGATTTTTGTACTTGGTTTTGGGAATGTAGTCGGCAGTGGTTTTCTCCCCTGAGGGAATGAAAATTTTCCTCTCAAGAGGCAAAGACCCATCTAAAGCCCCTGCAGACAGACCTTCATTTGTTTATCACTACGTATGTATCTGTTTTATATGTATGCACACCATCCAGACAAGCGCAAATGTTCCCAGATTTAATGAAATCTGATGAAGCACCTTTTTAACTCTGCAATATTATTCTACCTTCATTGGTAAATGAGCCAAACCAGTGATCCATGCAGTTTAAATGCAAAATGCTGAAGTGAGCCCGAAACCTGGAGAGGCGGCTTGTTCTCTTGACAATAAGCTAGTTGTGTTTAATGGAATGAAACACAGTTATAATGATTTCTTTCACAGGTCATGTTCAGTTTAAAACTGTTGATAGATTGAAATAAGTTAAATATCATTTATCTTTTATTTATAAGGAAAAAACCCAGGAAAATTCCTGTGTTGTATTTTACAGTCAGTATTTTGTGTTTTGTTTTGAGTTGGTCATATCTCACATTTCCCTGAAGCTTTCCCGGAGTTCCCCTAAATGGGCTGAGGGAATGTTATGTATCTAGTTTGATCTTGTCATGTGTCCTACTAGCCACTGTGTTTTTAAATTAGAATCTCTGCGAGATCACACTGTTGGAACAGCACACAAATTGTAGTTTTAAATCAGTAATATGATCTAATTAGAAATGATGTTTTCATTTCCTGTATTATTAAATTGAGTCATCTGACTGTCTTAAAATGCTTTTTAAATCCATTACACTATATAATCAGCACATGCTGTGTGAATGTGGTTATGCTTCATAAAGGAGACTGGCTTGGAACCTCAGAAGAATTTCACTAAAGAAGCTACCATTAGGGGAAAAAAAAGTTTTGTTAGTATGAACATTGGAGAAGAAAATATTTGGCTTGTAAAAATAGAAAGTGGGGTTCCTTTGGATTTCCCTCCACCCTCTTTTTAACCTAACTCTATGAGGGGAAAAAAAGGTAGAAATATGCATTTAAAAAAAAAAAAAAAAACCAACCCACCCTCTTAAAAAAATTCCTTAAGAACAGGTATGCCATGGTGTTTGTAGGAAAATGCAGTTTAGCACAAGAAATGCTGAACCTCAATTTTTAGCAGTGACATTTTAATGATAGGAAGTCTGCAAAATTATTTGCCATCAATTGTGAAGGCAATAACAAGCCTTGGTGGTTTTTCACACTCTCTGTGTTAAGTGCTTTCAGAATGACAGCGTAAACTGTGTTAGAGAACTCCAAGGAAGTAAAACTGATTAAAATGTTCATGCTTGAATGGTGCTGATGGAATAGTTCATTTGGACTTTCTCTACCTCCTGCAGCTCAAGCTGAAATATTAAAATTCAGTGGATTTAAATCTCTCTCCTCTCAGCTCAGGAAAAAAACATTACATTTTAATAGGTTTTAAACCCATAATTCATTGGTTTGGAGCAGCACTATTAAATCTATTTAAATATTACTTGTATTACTAAGGAAATGATTTAAATGACTTTGCCTTTACCATCCTATGTGTTTGAGTTAGTTTAAAAAAAGGAAGACAATACCTTCAAGGGTTTTTTCTTCCTCTTAGCATTTTGTTTTATTGTCCTTGTCATATGATTGGCCCTTAAATTATACACACACACACACACACACACACACGTATACATGCACACACACATACACATATTCCAGATTGGCATTTTGGCAGAGGGTCTTACAGTATGACAGTTTTAAAATGTATATCCCTCTTTTTCCATTGTAGATTTCAAAACTGCCATTTTAAGTTTCAGAGGCATTTAGACATGCTGTTGTAATTTTTCTTGTGCTTTTTTTTTTTTAATGTTTATTTGTTTTTGAGTGAGGGAGATAGAAATGAGCGGGGAAGGGGCAGAGAGAGAGAGAGGGAGAGGGAGAGAGGGAGGGAGGGAGGGAGAGAGACACAAAATCGGAAGCAGGCTCCAGGCTCTGAGCTGTTAGCATAGAGCCCAATGCAGGGCTCGACCTCCAGAATGGCCAGATCATGACCTGAGCCGAAGTCAGATGCTTAACCAACTGAACCACCCAGGTGCCCCCTCTTGTTGTCTTTTTAAGCTAACTGGGCATTAGGCAAAAAACTGAATGATATAAATATGCAGGTATTTATAAAAACGTGTGTGCATTTGTTCCTGCCCATTATATCACAGCCTCCAGTAACACAAATTTGAAGTAAAATTAAAGAGGCTTCACTTTCTTAACAAACGCAAAACTGTATTAAGTATCAGGAGCCATGCTTTCATCCTCCCTCTGTTTTTGCCCAGTAAAGGGCTTTCTAGAGGCACTGCCAATTGTGCAGGAATTGTGCTCTTGTCCTCTTTTGGACACAGATAGCCAGCCCCGCAGTGCCAAAGCAGTGGTGTGCCTCCAGGGTTACCACGTTCCCCTGGTCAGCCTTCCTTTCTGGCGTTTTCATTGCCATTGCCATTGCAACCACAGGCTTCCCAGGGTTTGACAGCGCCTCCCCTCCGACAATGCAGACCTCTTGCATTTCCCAGTGCTCTTTGTGGGGAATCCACTTTTCACTTATGCCTGTGCAGTGTGAGAGGGTGAGGTATTGATACCTACCCCCGTGGGGTAGTCCTGGGCCCACAGGCAAACAGCCCGTGAAATGACCCCCCTCCTGCCCCCCGTTGGTGGGCAGTTTTGAGGTGCCAGGACGGGGTTTCAGCTAGCCACCCATGGTAGAATACAGCTACTCAAGAATACAGCTTTAGTTACGAGTTTCTTTTCTTCCCTGATTCACTTGCCCTAGGTCCCTCTCCTGTTCTGGGATCATTTCTCAAAATTACTTGCAGCCAGAGCCCTGTCTGTCCACCTTCCTGGATGAACAAGGATACTCACTTCATAGGCCCACACTCTTCCAGGGGCTTTCTGGTATAGGTAGGCACATGTTCTCAGGTGCTGGAGTCCTGCTTTGTTTTCTGACGTGAGTTCTGTGCGTAAAACATTTTCCTTAACACCTCGGCTTTTACGTCGTTTTTTAAATAAATACTTTCCCATAAGTTTATAGGTGAGCTTCCCTTTCTCTTTCTTCTCCCAGCTGATTGCTGCTGATACTTTCTAAACGTACATAATAGGGAATAAAGTTAAAACAAGCTATAAAATAGATTTGTGTTTCATCAGAGGTTTTTCCCCCTTTGTTACAGTCTTTACCAAAGAGTGTGCGTGGAGTTTAAAGACTTTATAAAATACGCTGACTGCACGATGGACACAACTTGCTGGGGCCTGGGGGGGAAGAGGTTGGTTTTCTGCACTTGTAGGGCTTTGCTCACCTGCTCTCACAAGTGTGATAAACCCATGATTGCATATCAGCCGAAGCAGTTTTATAAGTCTACACATTCTGTATCTTATGGTGGTATGCCTGCCCCTCGCCTTTTGTTTTGTTTTGTTTTGTTTTAACTGATTCATTTACTGTGGATCAGGGGGCTACCTTATTGAGCGATGCAGTCATAATCTAATCTTTGTGCTACAATTTGATGAGGATCTAAGAGGCAGTAATTTCCCTTCTCTCATAGCAAAGACTCTCATATATTTAAGTAATTTTTTTAGCTCTGTCTCCACTTCAGAACTCCCTGAGAAACCAGGATAAAGAACAAGATTTCTAATTTGTATTTATGGTGTATACTTTGTACATTTCTGTTACTGGGAGACATTTCTGGAAGCTAGTTGGTTTTTCTTTCAGCCTTTTTCTTCCTTTTTCTTTCTTTCTTTCTTTCTTTCTTTCTTTCTTTCTTTCTTTCTTTCTTTCTTTCTTTCTTTCTTTCTTTCTTTCTTTCCCTTTTTTTCCCTTTTTCTCCTTGTTGGCAACCAGAAGGGCTACCACTTTTTCTTTCTGTTGAGGAAGGAGCCCCTCTCTTCATCCTTCCTGTTAATATATGTGTTTCCACCGCTCAAGGCAGAGCTCAGCAAAAGTGTGACAAGATTTGCAGAATGTGTCTGAGTGGGTGCATGTGACTTAGCTTAAGGCCTGTGGGCTTGGTGCTTCCACTACTGAGGAGAAAGTGGAGCTTCCCAGATCGGGGAGGCCGCGTTTCATTCACATCCAGCACACCCGAGCGCAGCAGGCTGAGCCTGTGCAGAGGTCCAGGGTGTGGGTGGAAGTGTTACACAGAAGAGCAGGTTTCACTGGAGGCGGCTTCAAGCTTGCATTTGGGTTTCCCTGTTTATTGGCCGGCGGTTTGTTTTGTTTTGCTGTTTCGCATCCCTTTTTCTGATTCTCTTACTGACGTCTTTCCGTCTTTCCGGTAGCAACCCTACAAGCAGCGTTGTCAACTCCTGTGTAGCCAGAGCTTGTGCCTTCAGAGCTGGGAGGAGAGGAGGCAGGCTCCCCCCAAGCAGGCACCTCAAGGGCTTAAGGACTTAGACTTCAAAGGACTATTGCTCTGTGTCCTCCTCAGAGCTCCCTAGGAACTCCGTTTCGGAACCTTCTACCTGAGAATGCATTTGTGAACTTAAGCATTCTTCTAAAGGTTAGAACCTTTTATTGAATGGTGAGAATAATTTAATGATTACATCTGCTCCCCCATTCATTCAGCGAATAGCTGAGTACCTTCACCACATCGTATCAAAGGAGCACATTTTATGTTCTCTTTGAATGATGGTGTTAAACGTTTTCTGAAGTGTATTTTGAAATGGTCCTCAAATTACATTTGAATCAATCACCCTTATTAAGGTTTTGGTAGTTGTAAGCTTTCTGGTTTTACATTTTACTACACAGAATCAACTTTTAATGTACACATTTTAATTTTAATGACACTTGAGTTTCCAAGGACAACAGAATAAAGAGAAACATAGGAGAAAACATAATAAAAATGAGGCTGTGTACATCTGTAAGTTTATATTTTTTATGTTTGGAATTAGGAATCTAGCAATCCACATTCATTATTGATAAATCTTTTCACTAATTTACATATACTTCTGTGGGTTCGGACAACCGAATACAGTCATGGAACTACCACCACTATTGAAATAGAGAATATTTCCCTACTGCCCTGCTGCCCAGATTCCCTTGTTCTGTATGGATAGCCAGTTCTTTTCCCTACCCCAGCCCTTGGCACGTGCCCATAATATTTTTTGCCCCAAAGCGAACCTTTTGAGAATGTCCTATCAATGGAATTATGTAGGTACACCATGTGGTCTTCTCCATTTTCGTCTTCATGTAGCATGACGCGTTGGAGGTTGGTCCATGTGCTTGCCGTGTCCATAGTTCCCTTCGCATGGCCCAACGATACCGGTGGACTGGTTTGCTTAGCCATTTACTCCTTGAAGGACAGTTCAGTTAGCTGTGGTTTTTGGTGACTGTGAACAAGGTCCCAATTAGTAATAATATACTGACTTTTTAAAGTTTTTGTAAGTGAATAGAAGCTTTCCTGTCTTCTGGGTAATCCCTAGCAGCGGGATTGTGGAGTTACACGGTTCGTGTATTTTCAAAGTAACTGCACTAGGGCTTTCCAGAGTGACCGTGCAGTCTTGCAGTCCCACGAGTACATTATGCGGGAGAACTTTTGCTCTGCCTCTTGAGCAGCACGAGGAACTGTAGGCTTTGGAGCCCGTTAGCCATTTCTGAAAAGTGATGGTGGCCCTCTTGTTTTCATGCATCTCCATAACCGCCACTGCTGTTTGAGGGCCTGGGTGCTCACTTGCCATCTCTGTATCTTCCTTGAGGAGTTTCTGCTCATACCTTGCCACACTTTTTCCCTGAGTCTGGGCTTTTACTAGTAATAAGCTGTGAGAGTGTTTACAAAAATTCTCTGGATATACATCCTTTATATATTTTGCAAATATTTTCTCCCAATCTGCAGTCATCCTTTCATCTTTTTTAACAGTATCTTTTGCAGAGTAGAAATTTTTAACACTGGTGAAGTCTGGTTTATGATTTTTTTTTCATGACTCTTAACTTTTGGTGTTGTCTCTCAGTAATCTTTGTCTCACCCAAGACCACAAAAATGTTCTAGGTTATCTTCTAGAAGTTACATGTTTAGGCCTATGATCCAGTTTGAGTTAATTTTGTTTATGGTATGAGATATAGGTTGAGTTTGTTTCTTTCTTTCTGATGGGTATTTGGTTCAGTTGTTTTAGTACATTTGTTAAAATAACTTTTCTCCATCAAATTGCCATTGCACCATTATAGAAGATCTACTGACTCTATGTACGTGGGTCCACTTCTAGACTCTATTTTGTTCTGTTAAACTGTCTGTTCTTTCACCAATGACATACTATCTTGATGTCTGTAGCTTTCATTATTGATATTCGCCATTCCATTTTGTGCCTGTTCTTTGCTGTTCTTGTTTGCCCTCTTTCCAGTACCCCTCAGAACTCAGGTCTTTATCATCTGTGTCCTAGAGACTGGCCGAGGGAAGAATGGAAAGAATCGAAGCTCAGTAAAAAAAACCTCTCCTGTCAAAAATGGTGTCTATTCTGCCTCCAGACTGTCCTGTCAAGGATGACCGCGCTCGCTGCCCTCCCCTGGTCCCAAGTATCCCTCTCCTAGACTCCTGCAGCTTCCTGCTAGTAGGGCTTCTCGTTTGCATATCTGTCTGTCTATACTTCATTCTTCCTGCGGCAGCCGGAGTGATCTTCGGAAATACAGCTTGGATCCTGTGCTGCCCCCTGCTTAAAACGTGTCTGGGAGGGCTGCTGGTTGTCTTAGAACAAAGTCTAAGTGTCTTCCCGTGGCCTACAAAGCTCTGTGTTAGCTGACTCTTCGCCCACCTCTATGACTTCACATAGCGCTCATTCTCTTCATTTGACTGTCTTCCACCCGCATTTCCACGTTGGCCTTGTCTGTCCCTGGGTCACCCCAGCTGCTTCGTGACTGAGTGTTGGTGCATCAGCTCTTTTCCCCCTAGAAGGCCTGCCCTCCACGTCCTGACATGGTCGTCCTCGTGCGCCTTAGAGTCCTAGCTCAGACATCTCCTGAAAAAGGCCTTCCCTGGCCAGCAGGCTGTAGTAGCTCTTACCCAGTTCATTTTCTGGCCCGTTAGCCGGTTCTATTTTTGTCACGGCATTTACTGTTTATTTGTTCATGAATGCATCACTCTCCCTTCACTAGCAAGTGAGATCTTGTTCACTTTTCCTGCCGTGTTGCCTAGAACAAATGTAGCTCATCGTGTTCAATAAATATTTGCACAGTAAGTACTCAGTAACTATTTGTTCACTAAACATGCAGCAGTTTATTATGTCTAATAAATATCTGGTTAATAAATATTTGTTAAGTGAACAAATACTCCATTTTGAGCAGTTTTTGTGTTTTGACCCCTATCTCTCCGACTGGTAGAAAATACACAATCCTGAGTGTCACTCGTAATTTGCTCTTAGGAATTTCATTTAACAGTTTTCTCACCTGTAGGCTGCATGGCTGGAGCAGATAGCCACTAAAACACTGTCTGGTTTTCTAATGTATGGTTTCTAAGCTTATTTTTTGGTAACTGGATTTTTTTATTTTAAAACTAGAGGGCCTTTTGAGTCATAGTTATTTCTCTAGATTTACATCCCTAGGCTTATATTCTTTTCCCCAGACAGATAAGTAAAACATAGCAAGTGTTTCTTATTTGTCTTGGGTTAACACTGCGTTAAGGATTCACGTGGATTATTTTGTTTAATCTTCACATCAACCCCATGCGGAAGATAGTATTACCCTCTCTCAGCTTTACCAAAAGTGAAACCAAGGCCCTGAAGGGATAAGTCGTTTTCTACAGGCCACACAGGAGAGGAAGTGGTGGGACTGGGCGCCAAACTTAGACCAACTTCAGAGCTCACACATCTGACCTTGTCCCTTATTTGTTCCCTCAACTCTGTGTTCTTCTTTCTTTTACACTAGGATCAATGGTCTCTTTATCCCAGGATCCACTATAGGGTTGTCCAGTATTCAGTGCCCGGAGCTCAGCGAGGGAAATGGAAATGGGGTGTGCCTGATGCACATGCTAATTGGTTAGTCTAAGTTGTCCGAAGTGTATTAGTTGCACAGATTATTTGGCTACTCCTGACTCATCCTGTGTTTCTCCCTCTCTGTTTGTAACGTACTCTCACACGTAAGAATCAAAGTTGTTATAAACACCACTACCAAATCAGGTATTTTAAACCAGGTCCTTGGATCTTCTTGGATATGGGCTGTCCATTAGCTCCCTGAAATTTTGACACAGTTCTGGGTGGGTGGATGGGATATGTGTACATTTTCTAGAGGAGAAGTTTTGGACTTATTTTCCCAGAAGGTCCCATGACACAAAAAATGTGTGAGCCTATGTTTTAATGGGAGTGGAGCCATGCAGAATCCTGATGTGAAATAGGAAAATACCTGGCAGAATGCATGCAGCTACAAAGCAGTTGTCTGTAGCAGGAGACATAAAAGGAGACATTGCTAGACAATTGTTCAGAAGCCTGGAGAGCAGGAGCTAGCTTCTACTGGATTTGTTTCTCATAGTGCCCAGGGGGTGGGGGAATTTTTTTGAACTGTTGATGGTTTAAAAAAAACAAGCAGAAAGGGGCACCTGGGTGTCTCAGTCACTTGAGCGTCCGCCTCTTGATTTGGTTCAGGTCACGATCTCACAGTTCATGGGATTGAGCCCTGTGACGGGCTCCGCACTGAGCATGGCGCCTAGTTGGGATTCTCTCTTTCTCTCTCTCTCTCTCTCCGCCCCCCACCCCGCCTTCTTTTCTCCCCCTCCCCCGCTCATGGTTTTTTTTTTTCCTCTCACTCAAATTTAAAGACAAAAACAAAACAACAGAAAACAAAGCTACATTTTGTTGATATCATCACAGATAATGGAAAATAAGTTAGCCACGTTAACATTTTAGCTTTAACAGACAGTTAATGATAATGACTGCCTGGAATATTGTTTATATTAAGAGGCATTAACTGGAGCTAGCAGCTCCCTTCATATAGTCCTATTAAAAAAAATACAGGCAAGTAAATATTCCTTCAGAACACTGTATTTGTTTCCTGTTCATAGAAGCACCCTTTCAAGTTCTGGGGACACAGTGACGATTAAAAATCGGTCCCTGCCTCTTCGGTGCTCATGATTTCATGGGAGGGATATATCCAAAGATGGATAAATCATGTTAATCTTGGGTAATGAACCAAGCATCGGGGTAGCAGTTACCCAGTGAAAGCAGATGTGTGAGGCTAAGTGAACTATAGGCAGCCGTGGGTGAGTGAAGAAGGAAGGGGTACTGGCAGAGGAGGGCCAGGCAGAGGGACGTAAGAATCTATAGGGATTGCCGGTATATTTGGGGGAGTCCTATTTTTGAAATTTTTTATTGTCTTAGGATAAACCGTGTACTTTTTTTCTGTTTCCATTTCTCCATCTGGAGAAAATCTTGTCCATTCTGCTTGTGAACAGTAACGGCTTCATGAGGTATTGTAATACTCCACACTGAAATAATCGTGTTGCTCTAATAAGCAAGCATTAGCACTGACCCTTACAGAACTTTTAAGGAAAACTCAAAATGGTACATTCTTGAACCCTTTTTAAGGCAGCTCCACAGCTGTTCTATGTCCCTTGTGATTTTTATACATCTTTTTCCCTTGGCGGGTTTATGAAAAGGTGACAGTTCATACAGGCACCCGAATTATCTTCTCTGACCAGCAGGGGCAGTGCCGCTGTGGCTCCGAAGCAAAGTGGCAGTCGTGTATTTTCACCCCGGGTGTTTCTTGGTTGTAGACGGATCTCTGTACAAACGAATATCTGGGAGAAAGAACTGTTGCAAGGAGAAGTTTCAGCTGCTGTCTACCTGCGTGGTTTGGGGTCTCTTTCAGCAAATAGGCACAGACCGGCCTGTGAGTAAAGATAGATGTCAAGGCGGGTTTTGTTGGTTGTTTCTTGAAGGCTCAGCCTGCCTCCTGCTGTGGAGGCTACGCCATCTAGGTGCTCTGTCCAGCTGTGGGCCAGTGACCCTGTCCAAGTCCAGCCGTGAGATATAATGAGATATAAGAAGATATCTTTTTCTCCTTAACAGAAGGACCCAGAAAGAGAAAACTGCCCTCTTTCTGCGTTTGAACATGGTTGTGTGAGGATGAGATAACACTTGGAGCTTTGGCAGTCATCTTGGTGTGGAAATGGGATATGAGAGAGGCCGTGAGAACCAGAGACATGTTGACTCAAAACCTTGATATTGCCAGGTGATCCAGCTAACCCTGGACTTGTTAAGTGAGAAATAAAAACCTCTGTTATTCAGACCACTTGGATTTGGGTATTCCATGACTTGCAGAGGAACTGTCTTAACTGATACATTGTAATACCATGGTGACTCCGTATATACATCAAAATCGAAAACAACCTAAATTTTAACCAAACAAATGAGGATCACTGAAGTGAACTCTCCTATAGCTATGCAGTGACATATACTATGCGGCCATTACGAGTGATGCAGTCAAAACAGTAAGTAGGGATATGGGAAAAAGTTGTTTGATTCACACTAAATAGGAAAAGAAGAACTTTAAACTTCCAGATAGCATGGTGTTCTTTGTGTTTTAAAATGCTTATATATGCATTCACAGAAATACTAGATGGACTCATGATTACATTAGCCATAATTTGGCTGGTAGGATTTTGCATGACTTTTAATTTTTTTTTATATTCTGCTTGTCTTCCTCATGCACAAAACTGTTCCAATCTAAAGAAGTTATAACTTCTGTGAACCTAAAATTGCTTTATGAAAATGAAGTAATTAAAAAAGAAAAAAGTACATCGTAAAATTGTATCTGTAGCCCCCCCCCCCCCCTCGTCACTTCCGCCCCATCTGAGTGAACAGGCCAATCGTCCACCCAGTTACTGGGGGCCTGGTGTTAACAAGGGATTCTGGATTCCGTCAGTTATCCTCGCACCCTTCTCCTTCCAAAACCGTGTCTTTGCAGTGCTGCCTCACCTTATCTTCACTCCTTCTACTCCTGGCAGCTGACACTGCCGCAACGCTTGTTGCTTTTTGATCTGAATCCCTGTATTACCTCCCAGCTGGTCTCTCTTCTTTCACTGTGGCCACTCTCACAGTCTCACAGAAGCATTCTGCGCTTCTAACATTTTCAAATTATTTAATACTCTGGCTCACAATACTGATTAGTCTTTGTTTTAGACTAGTGGAATAAAGTACTCAGAAATCGATCCGTTCATATACGTCAGAGGGCCACGCGGATCCATGAGGGGAAAGATGGCCACTAGTGAGTATTACTGAGGGGGGATAGTTGGTTATTCTTGTGCAAGAAGTGAACTTGGGTCCACTTATCATTTGCAGTGTCGATCCAAAAAGCTTATTAGAGACAGAACATGATGACTTTCGGGGAAAAAAACAAGAAGAATCTTTATCTTGGGGTAGAGAAGTATTTCTTAATGGGTCACAGAAAGCTCAAACTCTAAGAAAAAAAGATTGATAATGTTACCCAGTTAAAATTAAAAACATCTGTGTATTAAAAGGTATCTTAAAATGGAAGCCAAGCCCAGAAACTGAGAGAAGGTACTGGCCAGCACATGTAGCCACCAAATGATTACAAGCCAGCTTATGCTCATTAAGGAAAACTAAAAGTTCAATTTGAAAGACAAAACAAAACCAAAAAAAAAAACTCATCACAGCCTCAAGTTCTCCTTATTTTTACGTGAAAGTCTGAAGTCCTTTCTGTCCATGATCTGATTCCCATATTTACATTCTATCCTACTTCTCCCTTGCTCACTGGGCTTCCCCACCAGACTTCATTTTCTTCCTTGGTCACTAAAGTCTACTGACACTTACCTTGGGCCTCACATGTGTGGGTGTTGGCCTATAAAATTCTATACCCCATTCCAGTGGGGTGGGAGGATTCCCACTCCACCAAGCGATTCTCCAGCAGTTCAGCTCATTTCTGACACTGTCTACCTGGACATAACTTCCCGCCGCAGCCCTGTAAGACATCTTCCCTCCACCACTGCCCTCTCCAGGTTGTCACCTGTGTTTCTGATAGTTCCCTTCTTGGGTTCCGTTAATTTGTTGGCAGCAGCTCACAGAACTCAGAGAAACATTTTACCTAACCAGATTACCCGTGCATTATAAAAGGATATAACTCAGGGACAGAAAGATAGAAGAGATTCATAAGACGAAGTATGAGGAAAGCGTGTGGAGGTTCCATGCCCTCTCCTAGTGCACATTCTCTCCAACTCTCCATGTGTTCATCAACTGGGAAGTTTCTCTACCCCTATCCTTTTGACTTTTTACAGAGACTTGGTCATGATTGATTAGACCGTTGGCCCCTGGTGATGCGACTCCATCTGTGGCCCCCTCCTCTCCCCTGGGGTCAGAGAGTGAGGCTGAAAGTTCTAATCTTCTGATCACATGGTTGGTTCTCCTAGCAGCCAGCCCTGTCCATCTTTAGGTGGTTTCCCAAAGTCACCTCATTAACATAACAAAAGACACCTTGGCTGCAGCCTCCTTGCTTAGGAAATCTCTCAAGGATTCTCTGTGCCAGAAATAGTGGACAGAGACCAAATATATAATTCTTATTATAATCACAATATCACACATATCACAGAACCTGGTTCAGTGTTTTTCGAATTGTGAGTCAGACTGAGTGTGCAGTGAAATCAATTCAGTGAACCTTAGTCAACATTTTCTATTAAGAAGTAGAAGAGAACAGAAAATATTACAGTGAGCTACACATACTATTTGAAATTGTTTGTTAAAATTTTCTTTTGTTTATGTGTATATTCCCTGCACATACACGTGTGTACACATGTAAATAGCACACATAGGAGCTTTGGTCAAGATCTTGGAGAGCAGCACATCTCGGTATCATCTGCGATTCATTCTACTTTTGAAGGTCAATTGCATGATTATTTGAAGAACCTAATGCGTATCGCTTTTTAAACACACCTTGACTTTTTTTTTTCAACGTTTATTTATTTTTGGGACAGAGAGAGACAGAGCATGAACCGGGGAAGGGCAGAGAGAGAGGGACACACAGAATCGGAAACAGGCTCCAGGCTCTGAGCCATCAGCCCAGAGCCCGACGCGGGGCTCGAACTCACGGACCGCGAGATCGTGACCTGGCTGAAGTCGGACGCTTAACCGACTGCGCCACCCAGGTGCCCCAAAACACACCTTGACTTTTTAAAAGGACTCTGAAATAACTAAAGAAAACTTCTGAGCAAGACACCCTAGCTTGGTGACTTTAATGACTAAAACACCAAATAGAATCATTGTTTTCATTGAGATAATACGTTAAAAAATCTCTAAAAAAAAAATTCTTTCAAAAGCTTAAAGAAGTCTCCAGGAAATTATATTTCTCTTATTAATTTGCTTAGAATCCCTTTCCTGGTAAACTTTGGACCAATTCAGAAAAAATTCTGACAGGATCTCAGATGGGAAATTTAACATAATAAATCGGATTTGGGGGATTTTTCCCCTGCTTTTCTTGCCGTTATCAGTCTGTGAGTGAAACTACAAGGTAATCCAATAGAGTCCTTGGCACAGGAGTCACAAGATTACTTGCTTTGCTTGTTACGTGTCTTCCCCTTAAAGACCAGCCCAGGGACCGTGAGAAACATCCTCCTCACAGTGATAATCTTCCTTGGGTTGCTCTCAATGCAGGTTCTTTCCACTGCAGTAAGTCTCATTCATGTTTTAAGTCGTTGGAGTCAGTTACAGATAAACTCCGGTTGAAAAGTTCTTTCTTTTGTTCTTTTTATTCTTGCTTCTTTCCACGTATTCACTTACAAGCTTTTGCTAAAGATACTTGTTGGAAGCAAGAACTCCCCATCTTTTGGCCAGAAGGGCACATCTTACTGTCCCCACCCCAACAACTACAGGGAAATGGAAAGAATAGTTAAGTCAACACCGTATACTCATCGCGTAGACTCGGTAGTTAACATTTTGCCTTTTTGTGTGTGCCGAACGTCACAAGGATGGTTTGCCTTGTGATACATCAGCGTGCATCTTGTGTGAACAAGGATATTTTCCTATAGAAGGGCGATACAGTTCACACGTCTGTATATATCTAGTGTATTGTTTGTATTCCTAATTCTCAGTCATCCACAAAACGTCTGTGGTAGCACATTTTCTTCCTAGCAGTTTCCCCCCAGTCTATGACTCAATACTCACAGCTGTCTTTGTTACCATCTTCTCTAAGGTACAGCAGTCCCTGAACCATTTACTTTGTGACTTTGACATTTTGGAAGATTCTAGACCAGTCTTAATGGCATGTCTCATAATCTGGATTTGTCTGATTGTTTCCTCATGTTTAGATTCAGGTTAAGTATTTTTAGTAAAAATACTACCTAGGTGCTCTTGTATATTTACAGTTGTATCACTTTATTGGGGAAGCTCAGTAATCTGTGGGCTGATGCTTGACACTTGAATCACTGGGCCCCCCAACAATTTTTTACCCATTGGCTTTAGCCTCTGTTGATGCTGTTAACACATTTGGAGTGGCAAAATGGTAAATTTTAAATTCTTTCTCCTTGTAAGTTAATATTCTGTAAAAAAGAATCCCCCCACCCCACCGTGTGTGTGTGTGTACTTCTGGATACCTTTTTCCAGTGATAGCAGTCACCATTTATTGAGTGTTTATTACTTGCCAAGCACTGTGCTAAAGGTTTTATGTGCATGACCTCATAGAATTCTCCCAGCACCCTCAGGGGATAGATTTTAAAACTGTTCCCACTTTTTACGTGAAGAAACTAAGGCTCAGAAACGTTAAGTGGCTGGCCCTTGCCTCCATAGATGGCAGTGATCCCAGCTGGGTGGCTCTGATGCCTCCTCGTTGCGGTACATCCCTGAGTGCCATTCCGGATCTCTTTTCCCAGACTCAGCCCAGCCCCCAAGCCAGTGTCCTCACAGAAGGGCGTCTTCACAGTTCACAGAATGTAGACACCAGCCCAGTCTTGGGCCCCTCCCTAGACTTGCTCCATTTCAGTCTGCTGCCTCCCCTTCCCAGGCTTCTCTCAAGGTCACTGGGTCCCCCGTTGCTTCTCTGTCAGCACAGTGGCTCCTGGTTGGCTCACGTCACACCTCCATTGTGCACACCTTGGCCAGCCGGAGGAAGGATGTTGTGAATTTGGAAGCCGTTCCCTAGTCCTGGGCCCCAGAATGACCCCCAGCCCCACCTGTTTTCTTTGGGTGCCGAGGACCCCACTCCTGGAAACTTGATTTTTAAGATGTGTTATAATCTATTACAATTATTATTCTTTATAATGCTTTACGTGCCTCACGTTTTCGCCAGCCGAACAAAACCTCCTAGTGGCTCATTGTCCCAGTTGTCACTCCCCATTAATTTTGGTAGCTTTCTTAACGCTCTGTAGTGGGCTCGCCATGCACTTTTTTTTTTTCTTTTTTTAAAGAAATGAAGATACGGCACTAAGTACGCTCATTGCCGCCGGGGTGGTGGATAAGAAAACTGTCTGGTGTCCAGTTGGAGCTGTCCAGGATTGCCAGGGATCTGTGTTGCACGGAGGCTCTGACTTACCTGCTCACTGGCCTGTCAGGCCCTGGTGCTCCCGCAGCTGGTGTCATTTGGTTAAAATAACTCCTTTTTTGCAGTAGGACAACATTTCAAAAGACATTTCCTGTGAACTTGATTCCCTCGCAAGTCCCTTTCTACCCTTCGTTCCAAACTTGAAACTGCAGGGAAATAATTCTTTGTTACAGAAACTCCAGTAAAAAGCTATTAACGGAATTGAGGCTGTGTCTACCACCTCATTGCTGTATATTTTCAGAAGTAATTACTGGCTATTTTTCAAAATTAAATTAATTATCTTAATGGAATGCTTACTTGTCTAAGTTTAAAGTTCACTCCATTTTAACGTTTATTCTCTTCAATGGCCCATCAAGGGAAGGGGGGGGAGGATTTTTATTTTGTATTGTGGTTGAGATAAGAGTGTTTTGGGTTTGTTTGTTTTTTTCCTCTCTGCCACCCCCACCCCCCCCCTTTTAAATAAGCAACTTAAAGATAGTAACAGTCTAGAGAGCTCTATGAGAGGAATTTTTCCAAGATATGTATCTTTCTCCGTCCGTTTTTCTCAGTTAATGGTTATACAGAGTATATTTTCTTTTAATGTTTAATTGGTACTATAGTCTATGCCCTTCTCTTTGATTTTTGACTGTTTTTTATCTTACAAGTCGTTATTTTTCAACTTTTGTTTGTAATTAGAATGGTGATTTATCTTAAATTATTTTAGCAACAGGTCAGTGTTGAACTATGTACTCTACATACATTTCTTTTCATTCTGTCTTTAATAAGGAAGTTTTACGTTTCTTAGCATGACTGTAGGATAAAGTAGTAAACCTTTGCAGGTTAATTGCTCTGTAATTAACATGGATGGGGCAGAGATCAGAGGACAGAGGACGCCATGGATTCCCCATCAGCAAGCTTTGCTCAGGTTGTAGGGCGGGCCATTAGGTTATGCAACTCTCAGATCTGAAATAATATCCAGTGAAACCTGAGGCCTCTTCCTGGGAATCTGCTTTGAGTTTTCCTCTGTTGATGAGAAGACTTGACAAGAGATTCTTTTTTGTACTGAATTCTTGAATGTTATTCGAAATTTGACAGATTGAAGCCATTTTATTTTTAATCGAGGAAAGGGTGTGGTTCGGTTGGTTGGTTGGTGACTCAGTGCTTTTATTTAAAGAAGACGGTGTCTTGTATGTTTGTTTTATTGACTCGTGTCAGTGTGCACTGCCACTCCACTTCCTTGTAGGGTAGTTTCTAAGTGTGAACTCAGAAAGAAGCCTAAACGTGACCGCTTAATACAGAAAGTGGTCTGTTCATCGATGCAAACATTTTCAAACGTACTGTATTATTTCTGCATGTGTCTTACATTTTTGTCATATATCTTTGGGTGACTTATTTAATCTCCTTTTTGTCTTAAAATTTTGTATTTTAAACACTTGCTTAAAATCACACCTTTCTACAGGGTACCCTACTGAGTGTGCTTTTTTGTTTGATATTTTGTGTGGCTAGTGGATGACTTGTGAAATGGGTTCCTGGTAGCCCCTTCTCATTCTTTTTTTTCTCTCCTACTCTCCAGGCATATTCTAGTCAACAACGTGACTGTAATTTGAATGTTGCCATTCTTAGGATCTTTGAAAGGGCTTTGTAATTTTGGTATGCTGACATGTGAAAAGTCACAACTTCTCAGCGCAATGTGACATCCTAGGACACAACAATGGCATTTAGTGGGAAAACCAGAGCAATCTGAACCAAGTCCGTGATAGTAACAGTAGTACCATGGGAATTACTTAATAGTAACGTAGTACTACTGCGTTAAGTTTTTAGTTTTGATCATTTCTGTGGTTATGTAAGTTATCAACTTTAACAGAAGCCAGGTCAAAGGTATGTAGGAACTCTTTTCGTATGTAGTGGAAATCTAATTATCCAAAGCTTTAAATGTATGGTCCTGTGACTCAACAGGGGTGAGTTTAGGTGCCGGGGTATAGAGGCTTGAGGCTGGTCTCTTTGCAGAACTTCTCAGTCTCGCTGGCAAGCCCAAGGTCTTCTTAGCCATAAAAAGATGAATGACAGTACCTTTACGAGGCAGCCCACGCAGTGAGTGATGCAGGGAGTCTTGTGAGATAGTAGACACGGAACGTTTGAGAGGCCCTTGAAGAACAAGTGAAACAGGAGGTGAGCTGGGATGGGTGACTGACTACAACTTGGTGAAATCAGGGTGAGGTGGTTTTAAGAGATGGGAGATGATAGGAATTGAGGGGAAGAACATGCCAGTGGTGATGCAGGATGAATTCAAGTGAGCCAATGGAGGCTTGCCGTCATCAAAGTATGATAAGGGTCTGCCGGGCATGGTGGTGGTAGAAATTTAAGGAATTATTTGAGAATTGATAGGATTTGGTGATAATGGATATAGGCGCACAGAAAAACAAATCGATGGTGGTTGATGAACTTGAGCCAGCGGAAGTTACCTAGGGCGTTTGTGTTGAACATTTTTATTTTCCGGGAATATTGGACTGTCAGGTAGAGTTGTCTGGCAAGAAGTTAGACCTGGGCTACCAGAGTATGGGAGAGGAGCAGACAGTTGCGGACTGTTCTCTTTAGTGAGCAGGAAAAGAAAAAGCTGAAAAGGAAATCTAACGGCTGAGCATTGAGAGAGGTGAAGAGAGGCCATGGGGTCATTCCAGTATTCCTGAAGCAGGTAAAGGAAGGTTTCAGCAAGGAGGGTGTGCGGTCTGTGGCTGCATGTGTGTCAGGGAGAAAGAAAATTGTAAAATCCTGAAATAATTGCTATCTAGGTGGTCAGTTGTATGAGAAGGGTGGGCCTGGAATCCAAATTATAGGGGTTAAGGAGGAAGAGGGCGTGTGTGTATGTGTGTACAGGAGGGGGTTGCTGAGAACTGGAGAGAGCAAATTTACACTAGTTTTTAGAGAAGTTTGGCTGTGCAAAATCAAGGATATATCTATACAGGCCAGCAGCTGAAGAGGGCAAAAGAAGGTTATTTTAATTAAATTTAACAAACATTTATCAAGTGCCAGTTATGTGCAGGGCACTGTGTTAGGGGCAATGGAGGCCCCAAAAAGTGATTAAAATATAGCGTTTTTTTCCCTCCTGAAAAAGCACTACCTCGGGTTCTTTCAGCGTTCACCGGGCAGTTCATCTTAAACCAAATGCCAGGGATGCTGGTACCCGGCTTTTTAGCAGAAGGACAAGATCGCTGAGAGAACCACCAGAGCAGGAGTAGGGGAGGGAGCTGGAGAATCGACGGCAATGGAAGGGAAGAGGGGCCGACCACAACCTGATGGCCTGGGGAGGTGGGGAAGGGTCTCAGCCTTGGAAGGGAAAAGGGCCCCTCCTCCCTCACAGATGGACATGGAGGAGGGAGGATCAGGTGGTATCAGAGCTGCTTTGAGGTAGAATAGTGAGTGCATATTGTGCACCAGCCTCTAGGGCTGTGTTTTCTGCCCTTGAAAAGTTCCTGGTTGACTGGAAACATGAGGATGATAGTGTTTCTATTTTGTCCTGCAAGAAAAAAATAACAGTGAAACACCTGCACCTTTGAAGGTTTGTTTTTGACTGAAGGCTTTTTTCTTTGCTTTTGCTTTTTTTTTTTTTTTTTTTTTTTTTTTTTTTTTTTTTGTCTAATGAAATAGACATATATATTTTGAAGTTGCCCAGATATTCTGAGTCTGGGTGCCTGCAGTGAGCTAGGGTTTGAGTCAGATGTAGACTCCCAGAGTTCAGAGTCGAGGGAAGGTGAGAAGAGAGACACATTTGCAGGCTCTTAATAAATGCTTGCCAATTGAACTCTGATCTGAGGCAGAAAGTGGTTACACGCCTGACCCATACCCACGAAGTATTAGGCGATTTAGAGGAGAAAGGGAATTGGAGCATTGTGTGGTTATTTCAGTGGAATGAGGTTTTGAAATAAATTTGCCATATATTTACCTAAAGGCCTTGTTTTCATCATAGACATTATTTCCTGCACATCTAGAACATACGATCGTGTGCTCATACTTTTTGGTCACAACTAAGTGACAGTACATAAAGAGTCATGAACATGATTTTGGCTACTCACATGAAAAAATACATTACTTTGAACTGTCCAGACAGTTCGTGCTTTGCAAGACCACAGGGTGGGTGTGAGTTGGTGGAAAGTCTGGAATGCTGCTCCGGTTTTTCTGTTTTATACACGTAAACTTGCTTTGAAAGTGTCATTACTTTATTGATTGTATCTTAACTGCATGTAGCCAGAAAATAGTTGTGGGTCATTTGGAGAAAAGAGCTAATTAGTGCTATACTTTGACTTTTATGGTCAGACACAGGAAGACACGTAGAAGGGAAGAGGAAGGAAATAAAAGTCACTTGGGGGGCGCCTGGGTGGCGCAGTCGGTTGAGCGTCCGACTTCAGCTAGGTCCCGATCTCACCGTCTGTGAGTTCAAGCCCCGCGTCGGGCTCTGGGCTGATGGCTCAGAGCCTGGAGCCTGTTTCCGATTCTGTGTCTCCCTCTCTCTCTGCCCCTCCCCTGTTCGTGCTCTGTCTCTCTCTGTCCCAAAAATAAATAAAAACGTTGAAAAAAAAAATTAAAAAAAAAAGTCACTTGGGAGGAGAAAAAAATACTTTTTTCATTGAAATATTTTTTTATATATAAATATACATAATTTTAATTTTTAGTATCTGTTTATTTGAGAGAGAGACAGAGGCAGAGCACAAGCAGAGGAGGGGCAGAGAGAGGGAGACACAGAATCTGAAGCAGGCTCCTGGCTCTGAGCTGGCAGCACAGAGCCCGACGCGGGGCTCGAACTCGTGAACTGCGAGATCGTGACCTGAGCCGAAGTCGGATGCCTTCCTGACTGAGCCACCCAGGCGCCCCACATACACACTTTAAAAAAAGCATTTCAGGATCCTTTTTGCCAGCGAAGGGCAGCAGCATACACCGCCCCACATATTTTTTTAAAAGCTATTTTGTGCAGTCCTACTTGGAAAGATTATAGAAGCCTCTTTGGCTGTCATTGGATAGACCTGACAAGTGATTTATTTAGAGGCATTAATTAAAATGTAATCACTACAGAAGTTAGTCTGAGAATTTCTCAGCACTTGTTCTCATCCAGCACTGTTAAGCAGGGTCTCCAGTGGAAGGGGGTTCCTGTTGAGGGACATGTTTAACTTCAGGCCCTCCTGTCACCTCCCCCTCCTCCTCCCCACTCCTGGGAGGCAGCAAGGCCTGCCCAGAGCAGTTCCTGTAGCTGAGCTTGATGTGGCCTCTGCTGAGGTCAAGCACTCCCATTCCAGCCTCTCGAGGGCTTTCTCCATGTGTTGCCAGTGTGCTGGTAAAAATGACTTTAAACTCTTGTCAGCACAGTTACTGGTGCATGCATCACAGTCCCCCTCAGATAAACCTGTCACAACACAGAGGCGGCCGCTAGAGAAGAGTACAAGGGCAGGCCTCTAGCTTTCCATTCGAGCATCACTAAACGTGCACAGAGTGCCCAATTATTTCAGCATTATTGAGCAAGCCTACAGGAGGACCCAGGCCTTGCTACATTAGATTTTCTTTAGTAATTTGCTCAAGTACCGCTGAGGACACTTAAAGGGCTTAAAACGGTGGCTGCAACCAGTTTCCTTTTCTGGGTTGTTAATTCAGGTTTTCTCTTTCAAATTAACTCTTGCTGCATGCTGTGCAGCGGTTCTGGGAGAACTGTTTAACGCTAATTTTCTCAATTTTCAGCTTTTTTTTGGTTCACCATAACTGCTCTAACAGTTAGTCACGTATGTGTTTTGATTAGAAATGTATGATAGCAAGGCCTTATGTTTTGGAGAACAAAATATGAACATTTTGAAGAAATCTGACTTTCGGCTATTAAAAGTTACTTAGCTAATTTCAGTGAGAATTAAGTTCTTCACAGTGAAGTGCAAAACCCCCAAATCTAAGGGCATTTCTCCATTATACATCTCCCTCCCTCCCCTTCTAAAAAATAGGTATACAAAAGAGGAACCTTTCCTTCACGGGTGCTGGGTTTTCCATGATCTGTTTGCACCTCTTTTCTTTTGGCGGCAGGTGGGGGGACGTGGAGGTGGGGAACAAGTTCAATATCTGTGTCTCATTTCTCACAGCAGCAACAACTCCAGGCCCAGCATTTGTCACATGGACATGGTCTGCCGGTGCCTCTGACCCCACACCCTTCCGGCCTTCAGCCCCCTGCCATTCCTCCCATTGGGAGCAGCGCTGGCCTCCTGGCCCTCTCCAGTGCCCTGGGAGGCCAGTCCCACCTTCCAATTAAAGATGAGAAGAAGCACCATGACAATGATCACCAAAGAGGTGAGTGATTCCCTCAAGATGTCAATCTGCTGTTACCTGCCTGCCACTGAGGGTGGGTTCTGGATACCATTGTGCATTCTGGCTCTGGATTTAACTTTACCAGTGACTGACTCGACAAAGGATTTCTGCTGGAAGGGAAATTAATGATTGGAAGCAGTCTTTTTCCAAATGATACCCTAGCGGTTAGCAAGAGTTAATGCAGTCCCCAAAGGCAAGGGCTCCTGTTTCCTGGTTACTGCCTTTGACCCCGTGCTACCTCCTATGTTCCCCAAGTCTAGATCAGTAATGAAGTCCCACAGTGCTCCATGTTTGAAATAGTGAGTGGCATTAATAGCTCATTTTGACCTCCTCTGTTTTGGGAAAAGACTTACTGGTAGAAACTACTTGATAATTTAACAGAGCCAATTATTATTTATAAATCAGATCAGCCTATCTGGTGTGATAAAAATCTTGCAGGTGAGAAAACAATTTTAGTAGTCTTAGTACTTGAGAAAGTGCAGCCCAAATTAAATCTGTTGATTTAACTACCTCTCTCACACAGGCTGTCTGGAAGCATGAAATGAACTCATCTCTTCCTAGAAGAACAGCACAATTGTTTATGCAAATAATTGATTTAAAGGACAGTTGTGCTCCTTCTAGATTGGTTTCTTCCCTCCGTTAAAGTATATGAGATATTTTGATGTGACCGTCTGTTTGTATGGTGCTTACCGATAATTTTTATTAGTCAGTAGCAGAAAAGCAAACGAGATTTCTCCCAGCATTCCTTTGTGGGAATTTAGTTAGCACAAGGGTGGTTCATTCGTTAGAAGGGTGTGGTTGTAATTAAAACTTCATATCTACTCCTCTTTCAGTGTCATTACCATGAATTACAATCTTGGGTAAATGATTTTTATCACCTAAACATAAATTTCCCATCTCTGATGTTGGAAACACTGTATTATTGTCATCCAGTTACCTAAATGCTGTGATGCAGAGCTGAAGCGTGACTATAAACATCTTTGTAAGTGGACAAGTCAATAAGGAGTATAAATAATCTGAGTATCCAGCTTTGGCCTCTGAAATTGTGTCAAAGGTAGATTGGCACTTTGCGTGTGGATCTGGTCGAATGGCATTAATAATGAACTTGAATGCAAAGTTGCCATCTGTGCCATTTATTATTTAGCAGAGATCAAGTTTGATAAATGGATGATCTTATGTAAACTAACTGGTACTTTTCTTTTCCCTTCTTCCCACCACCTGTGTTGCTGCCGTTTTGCCTGTAGACAGAGACTCCATCAAGGTAGGACTCAAACCCACAGATTAAGGAATGGCTTACTAGGTCTCTAAATGAGTTGAATAAATCTAGAAATGGAGTCTTCGAAATGTACAGAATGATGTGGTGGGCTTTACCAAATAGTGGTCAGCTGCATTTTTTGACTGTTTTCAGTTGTGTGTGGGAGGTTTTTGAAAATCTCAGTCTTACTTTTCTGTCACAATCTGATTTATAGACCAAGATTGTCCTACAGAAGATCTGGCTTGCAATGCTCATTTTATTACGTCTTGCTGTGTGACAAAGAATAACTACTTCTTTTCACTTCGGCTTTGGCTGTAAGATAAATAATAATGAAGAGTAAATAAATTGATTGATAAGAAATGTACCTTAGTCTCATTTTAGAAAACAATTCCATCCTACAAAACTCCTTAACAAAACATTTGTTTTAAAGCGTTTTTCTTCGAGGCGCCTGAAGTAGCTCAGTCGATTAAGCGTCCAATTCTTAATTTTGGCTCCTGTCACGATCCCAGGGTTGTGGGATCGAGCCCCGTTTGGACTCTGCTCTGAGCGTGGAGCCTGCTTGGGATTCTCTCTCTCTTCCTCTTTCTCTTTCTCTCTCAAAATAAATAAATAAAAAATTTTGTTTAGATCTAAAAGGTATGACCCCATTGAATAACATCTTGTTTCCTGGTATAATAAGGTATTCTCCTTAAGTTTTGCATCTCTCTTATCTGCCTCTATATCTCTTTATAGACAAGTTGTAGGGAAAGAGGAAAAGTATTGGGGGCCTAATAATTTGGATGTGGTTGTGTAACCCCAGAATGGGATGTACTCAGGATGCCTGAATTTATATAGTAAGCAAACAAAAACAGGCCACCACGGCAGGACATGAGGAAAATACGAAAATTGTTCGATCACTTTTGAGCCAGCCACGGTGTAAATATGCCCGTGTGTTATGCATAATTATATATGTAATATGTATTGTATTTTGTACAGATTAGAAGGAAAGCATAGTTCTCAAGCATCGGCCAATGCACAGATGCTGTCAGTTCTTTTCCTTATATTTTGCAGCAGTTGATTGTTGTGGATTATAAGCAGTTCTGTCTCTTGTAGTTTTTAATGAAGTTATGTTTATGAAGACTAAAATCTTCCCCTGAAACCACATGTGCTCTCCCTTTGAACGCCTCTTGACTCCTTGTCCTTTTTTCCAAAACCCTTACATAATGGAAAATAAAAATTAAGTGTATCTATTTTACCCTTCAAGAGTCTTTGTAATTTGAAAGGGCATCTGTACACCCATAGAAATGTCAACATTTACAATTGAAACTGTACACACTGAATTATTTACTTACGCTTTTACAGTTGTGTATTTTGTTGTAGAATATGCATATCAGTATGTAGATTTTTTAAAAGAGCAGTTTTAATCTGAGTGTGGTAAGTGTTCCACACACGTGTACTTAGAAGTAGTGAGTAAATGCATCCACCAGCATTAGCTGATAGCAGCCCTTGGAAAGCCTGTCTAGTTATTCTGAGGCCAGGCATATAAACACTCCCTGCCTTCTTATGATAAATCCATACCTTCAGGCAGGCCAGTGAACTAAACAAAAGCTCCTGTCCTGCCCCACTCTCAGAAGACTATGAAAATATTTATACTCCAGTGCACACTTTTGCGTCAATTACATTTTATATTCCCTTGTGCCAGAGTAGGGTGTATTTTGAAATCATCTATAATCATTCAGGATGAGTCTGGGAGTGAGTGTCTATATAGCCAGCAGCCAGGGGGAAAACAAAAAGCAAATAGAAGTGGATGATTTTCCTTGATTTATTATGGAATGGTAGCTATAAATAGATGTTTCTTGTCGGTTACCGTTCTCAAATTGGAAGTTGTGTCAGCTTTGGGGTTGTGCTGTGGCTTTGCAAGGTGAAACAAGTTTGCTGATTTTCGGCAATGTGTTCTGTGATGCTCAGGGAAAGTTAGTTGCTTGTTCCATTGATTGTCCTCATCCTCCCTTAAGTGGCTCCTGGTTAAGAGGGGCTTTTTATGATTGTCTGCTGTGTGACTCGAGATGGTTTTTTATCAGCCTGAGCGTGCCAGTTGCCTGCAGCTGGAGTCAGGCTTGTATGAAATAATTTATTCATGCAGGATAATGCTCCTTAACATTTAACAGGTAATGAACGTGACATAAATTTCCTTCTTGCTTTTAATTTTTCCCTTTCCTCTTCTAATGTGCAAACAGGCAGCTCTGGTGCTCTAAATAATAAGTAATTTTTGGCCATCTGTCAAAAGGAAATTTCAATACAAATTTAAATTAATGGTGCCTGAAATTTTTTATAGCTCCTCTAAAAGCCTCTAATGTGCAGAAAATTCTGAATCTGCTGGTAGTAATTAGTGTTGCATGTAATGAGGATGTGGGCAATGTTATACAGCCCCAGTGTAACATTTTGATATGGTAGCAAAATTTTGATTTATACAAGGTTGTGGATGGGTTTAATTGTGAGAGACACTTTAAAATGTTTTCTTGACGTTACAGATTATTAAACAGGGCAGATTTCAGAATAGCTCATAAAATGTAATTTAAACTTACTGTAAAGATTCAGATAATTAAGGTGCCTTACCTTTTTAGATGTCGAGTAAAATGAGAAAAATTCACTTGTGAAAGTGTTGGGCCTTTTTCTTCCTTTTCCTTTCTCTTCTTGGAGGTTCTGTGGCCACTAAACCTATGCTATTGGCTTTATTGATCTTGTTTTCTATAGCTCCAGTAGCCAAGTTCATTCCTAAGCCTTTTATTTACAGATCTGTATCTGAAGTTTTTCAACAAGGGTGGAGAAGGTAAATATGGACCTAAACGAGAAAGCACTGTAGAAGCCCAAGAATCGGTCTATTTGGTGACAAGAAACCAGAATGGGGTGTATTGTAGGGCTGTTGACGTGAGGGTCCAGGGCACCTGCTTTTCATTTGGCTCTCTGTAACTCCTTATGCCCAAGCCTGGGTCCCAGAAACACAGACCGTGATCCACTCTTATCCTTAGGGGTAGGTTGGAAGGCCCAAATTTAGCTCTCCAAGGAGCTCCCGCAGTGGGGCTCCCACTTCTCTCTCCTGACCGGGGGCTTTCTCACCATCTTCCGGCACATACGGTACCATTTCTCTCATGCCTTGAAGCATCATAAGCGAAACCAAGGGAACATTCTCTAGTGTGGTGGAACCTCGCACTGCCCGTGCCTCCTGAGGGTAAAGGGGTAAAAGTTGGTTGGCTCCAAAGTGGCATTCCCGTATCCTGCCAGGAGCTGCCCAGTTGCTGGTGGCACCAGTTCATGACGAGAAATCATTAGGCTCCTCACATCACTCTCCCATTTTTATCTGAGCGGCTGATGGTGAGGATGATGAATCAGAGGTATGAAGGCCAAGTTACCCAAAACTTGGTAGGAGTTTGAGGTTGAGCAATTAGTCTTATTACCCCCAAATGTCTATACAACTCTGCTACCGTCTCGCAAATGACAGATACCCAAATCAAGACCAGCTTAAATAGAAATAGAAAAATAGCGAAATTCACTCTCACCAACTATTGGTAAACTCCATGGCCCCTCTCAAACTGGTATTGTGCAAACGTTGTGATTTCATTAGTCCTTTTAATATATATTATGTATCCCAAATGCAGTAACCTCCTCGAGTCAGACCTGTGAAGGATTTGCCATGTTTTTTGGTAAAATACAGCACAAGTACATTTGTTTCCTCCAAAGTGGTGGTGGTTTTATCTTACTATTTTCATTGGATTGTTTTCCCCAAAATGCCATGCTCATCTTGAGAGTGTGATCATCTTTAGTGACTTGTACACTGCCAGATTAATCTCCAGAAACAGCATACCATCTTAAAATGCCGTGTTTATGTTTCCACACAGTCCGCCAATATGGCACTTACAATTTTTGTAAGTCTTGCTAGCATAAGTATGGGTGGTGCACTTTATTTTTCTAAACTTACATGTAGTTATTTTTCAACCAAAATGCTTTTCTGTGAGTGCATATACTGTGTTTTCCCTCCATTTCCTACGTGAATTCTTTTTGTTTGTTTGTTTCACGGTTTTCAGAATGATCTGCTCATGAGTCGTATCTAAGGCAATGCTTGTGTATTCTGCCTCTGCTATATTTTGGTGTTTATTCTATGTAGATGATTAAAACATCATACATTGCTTTTCTTCTTGCTTCCAATTCTTTCCTGTTGGCAGTAAAGGTTTGTCAATGGAGAATTAGACTAAGACTGTTTTTATATAAAAATTGAAGTGTATGATTCAGGCCAAGAAAGCACTTTTACCTCATTAGTTGGGTGTTACAGGTGAAAGTGGGCTTTTAGCTTGAATTAACAGAATGATTACTTCTGTTTGCCACTTTACTTGGTACACCAAGACTTAATGGTTAAGGTTCTGTTCCAGGATCTTGTGTGACCTGTATGATTTGATGATGGGTTTTTTTCCTGTCTCAAAGGAGTATCAGTCTGAAAAAAGTGTGCCTTTTATACGTTTAACCCTTTGGCATGTCTCGTGTGGGGGAAAGTGGAGAAGAAGCCACTTGATAAAAGAAGAAAGGGGGACCAGTGCGAGAGGGGATAACCCAGTGGCCCAGTCAGTTTTGTTTTTAACGCTGCCCCCCCTCCCCGCCCCTATGCACCTGTTTAAGATGGGAATGTTTGGCATTTTACCGTGTGGGAGAAAGCTTGATGGGATTGATTCCCATCTTTCATTACTGTAGACTTTAGAAGGACATGTTATAGAAAGACAAAGGCATAAAGTGATAGGAGACTAGATTAAAAAGAGGAGTAGATGAAATCTATAAAACACTAGCGAGACGGTATAAACAAAACACCAGCCCTAAACCAAACTCTACTGGAGCTTCTTGCATTGTCTCCTCTTTTCCTCCCAGGCATCAGTACTCTGAGAAAAGGATGTATCTAAATAAGGGCTGTAACTCGGACACTGCAGCTTATCCGCTCTAACCTAGGGAAAAATACGGTGGATTCTTACTCAGTCCCACTGCTGCACGTGCGGCTCAGTTTAGATTTCAGCGGCAAAGGTGGGAGGCTGGCATATGCTCGTCTTTCAGACGTGAGGAGGTGCTAAGGTCCTGTCCAAGGTCACATAGGCAGTGCCTTCCTCAAAAAAGAAGCTTTTGGGGTGACTCTGCCTTCTTTTTTGCTAGTAAAAATTTGAAAAACTTAGAAATAGAGATAATAGTGCAAAGATCCTCCATATACTTAACATGGAGGTATAAGAGCTGTCAATTTACAGCCACATTTTAGTCTATTCCTCCTTTGCTGAAGTATGTTAAAGCAAATCCCAGATAGCATGCCTTCGCCTTTATGTACTTCAGCATGTAAAGTGAACACATGTCTTTAAATAATGGACATGGTTTTGGTAACCGTAATGCCTTTAATCACTCGGTAAAAATAATTATTTGATAGCTTCTAATATCCAGCCTACAAGCAAACTTCTTTGATGATTTCCAATAATTTATTTACTTGAAATGGGGTCCAAATAGGATCAATTTCATTTTGTTGTAATACCCTCAGGTTTCTTTTAATCTAGGTGTTTCCTTCACTTTTAAAATTTTCCCTCTGCCACTGACTGGTTGAAGAACCTGGCCTGGGCTTCCTGTAGAATATTCTATATTCTAAATGTCTCTTTGTGCTTCCTGGTGGTGGCAAGAATACTTTGTGCTGAATCGTACCGGGAAATGTCTTTTTCTTACGATGGGAGAATGGGTAGAAGAATGACCCCTTGGTTTGTGTGTACGTGTTGGCGATGACCAATCTAATGAGGTTTATTAATACACAAAGGTGTATTACAAATGATGCTGATCGTTGTTAAATGGAATTCTCTTTGTGTCCTTTAACCTTCACACACACACTGTGATGTATTTGAAATCCAACTCCACTTTCCCAACGTAAATATGACTCAAGATGGGCTTTCAAAAATAGGTTTTTAAGTAGGATTTTTAAAATATGTTAAGTACATCTGTTTCCTTGTGCGTGGTGTCCTAGATGCCCTGTGCTCCAACAGAATAAAGTTCTCTCCCACTAAATTTTTAGCTCCTTGAGGGCAAAAATCTTAATCTTCTTTGTGGAACTGTATAGGATGACACATCAAGGATTAGTTAAGAAGGGAATTATAATAGAGTTAGGAAAATCCTGACCCTGCTAGGAATCCTCTCTCCCTCTAGGTTAAGCTGTGTCACAGTGGCAGGTCCCTGGATCGCAAAGCTATTCTGCTAGGTATTTTTTTCAAGCATTTGGAATGTAGATGTTTTCTTAGGTAATTTAATTCTGCCCTACAAGTGAACTTTACAATAAAAATCTTATACCATAGGGTATGTTTCATTAATAAAGTTGGCCACACCATTAGCCAAATAAATACAAGTGGCAGTTTTATTTCATTTTGGGAGTGGGGTGCCTAGGGGATAGTTTAGTGTTTTAAAGTAGGCTTCTCAAGCATTTAATGTTTAACTCTTCAGTTTTCCAAAATAAGATGGTAATTTGTAATGAAATGTTTGAGTATCATTGTTGCTTTTCTGTTCTTTGTAGAAGTATTTGTTTCTAATGTGCATTTTACTATGTAGAGTTACCTTATCGAGGGACAACTGGGAACTTTTGTTCTGTGGGTTTATGATGCAGTAATTTGTTCAGTATTAATTGATACCTGCCTCCAGGCGTGTAAGCTGTGTGAAATGTAACAGGTGCCCTAATTCCAGAAAATATGTTGTAATTGTTTGTTTGTCGAACGGACGAATAAATATCTTTAGGGCATAGCTGGTCCTCAGGTGGCAGGCACAAATGGATTAATGATGTGACTGGGGGAGAGGTGCCGCTTCTTTGCTGTGCCCTCCACCCCTGATCACCCAGGCAGAAGGAATAATTACCGGGGCGGGGGGGGGGGAGCTTCTTCCCCAGCTGATTTTTGGCAAGGGTGGTTTCTTTATCTCCATGAACCATCCCTCTTCGTTATTAGACATTTTCATCCTGATGTTTAACGTGTCTAATTTGCTTACTTAGAATGCATTTCATCTCTTGAAAAGTTAGTATCTAACATTTCAGTTTTGTGGAAGGGCCTGAGATTAATTTTACTGGCCCTTGAATTTCAAAAGTGTTTGTTTCTTCAAATGTAGATAGTTCTTGCAAAAAAAGTATTCCAAAGAATTGTTCACCATCTTTTTTGTGTTTTACGGTAACACCCATAACCTACTCTGGCAAAATTACAAAACCACTCAGGGTGGCTGTGCATTCTTGCCTCTCAGGCTTTGTTGAATCATTTTTGCTGGAAATCATTGTATTTACTTGTATCCAACTTCCGTATTTTACTCTGTGGTGGTTTAAAGTAATTCATGTGTGTCTGGAGTTCAAGACTCCCTACGCCTGAGGGCCATCACTACTAAGGGTTGTAATGTCAGGTGTAGAGAGGAGTCTTATCTAATTATGGCCATGCCAGCCACGTAGGGGCAGGATTGAACACCATTCTGGTGTCGTGACAGAGGAGTAGAAAGGAAGGGTGCTGAGGGCTGAGAAGCGCTTTCTGCAAGAATTTTAGATTCCTTTAAATAAGCTTGTCATTAAATGACAGTAATAAAATCATATTTTGAGACTCAGTAAATGCTGCTTAGATCTGCCAGATCGGAAGTTTAAATGTTAGCGTTGAACTGCTTCGTTGTTTTCCTTCGAATCTAAAAGGTGAACAAAAGTACCGTTACCTTAGCTTTATCAGATGCATTACTCGGAACCAATCCAGTTGTTTCTGTATGCTTTAGAAAGCATGTCCGGCTTCCAGCACTAGTCCCTTAAGTTAGTTAGATTCCTGTTTCTTTGCGATGGCTGAAGGTGGTGGATAAACACGGCCCCCCCCACCCCCGGGTCCAGTGCCTCCCGTAGTCGTGCAGCTTCAGCAGCAGGCTGCAAACAACAGCATGCCCTTGCACGAAACCCACCCCTGCATCATCTACCTTTCTTCCCTCGCTGTTTAATATTCCATCCCCTCCTCAACCTCTGAATGTTCAAGAAAAGCTTACACTTTCCTTTCCTTCACATCCCTCGCCCCCGTACTGAATTGCAGTGAGGTGGAAGTTAAAATGTCTTAAGCATTATTGTTGTAAGTGAGCTTTCTTAAGACAGTGATAGGGTCGAGCGAGGGGAATTCTTTTTCATGGAAATGGACTCATTATTTAATTGTATCGCACCCTAAGGATTCTTGAATTTGTCTTTCAAAATTGGTGCTTTCCAAGTTGCTGAGTATTCAGATTTTTAAGGGGAAGAGGAGAGGGGAGGGGGAAGGTAAACAGGTTTAGCGATGCCACCCAATGAGAGAAGCTAGTAGGCAATGTAATGACGCCTCGTTTTGATTTACTCTTTCCTATGGTCATTTTAATTCTAGAAATTTTTGAGTAGTCTCTTCATTTATCTTTCTTTAAACTTCTGTTTTCTTGAGCGACATTTGGCCTTTTGAACAACAAAATAAAATTGGAAATGCTAATGTTTTGAGCCAACTAAAGGCGGAAAATAAAAATGTCACCATGGTAACAAAGCTGCTTTCTAGATGGTTTCCTAAGATATGCCTGAACTAGAAGCAGATGTCTGATTTGAGAATCTTGCCTCCTTCAATGTAAACAAATAACTTCTGGGCAGGTGTTGGAAATAATATGGAAATCCTATTAAGGGGCCCTGGGTTCCTGTCAGTCAGGAAGCCCGTGCCACAAAAGGGCTGGTTGTCACATAAAGGAGCAGAGTAAATTCTCATTAGGCTTGAGCTTTTCCCAGGAAATGATTGTCTCGGTGTGTTCTTTCTCCTGTGAATCTGAATGTAAGCTGTTGCTTCTATTGATCTATTCACTGGCTTTATTTTTCTCCTCTTCATTCCAGATCCTCCCTCGCCCAGCCAGCCTGTATTCTCCCCCTCACCCACCCCTTCCCTTTAGATTAACACTTGATCTGTGCTACTGCTCTGAGAGTTGTGACATTTGTGATTTTAACCTCCCGCCCTGGGGTGGGGTGTGGGGGGAGGGGACGTCAGTCTCCATCCCCGGCCCGTTGGACAAAGAAGAACCGGGCTGATTAGGCCGCCGCCAGCGGCTGTTTGGAGCCAGCACAGTGAGCCATGGCCAGCCCTGAATGCTGTGCTGTGTACGTTTACTTGGAGTCATATTTGTGTTAATTAAGCAGAAACTAAAAGCGTGAAGAGACAGCACTTCGTGAACTTTTTAAAACCTACCTAGTTGTTTTGGTAAGCCTCTAAAACTGCCTGAAAACGGTAGCCACTGGCCACGTGAAGCATTACAAATTTACATTTGTTGAAATGAAATAAAATTTTAAAAACTAGCTTCGTGGCAGCAGCTAGCCACACTTTCATGTGCTCAGTAGCGGATGTGGCTGCCGTGACTGCCTTCCCAGTGCAGGTGTGGAACGGTCCCATCATTGCAGAAAGTTCTCTCCCCTGGGAAGAGACTTTGGCCTGACAAGGCTTCCTGGTCCTGCTGGTTAAAACCAACTGTGATATTCAGCAGCAAGGGTCTTTCCCGAGCATAGGAAGTCAGGGGCATGTGCACGTTTTGGTTTTTGTAGTAGCTTCTGTGCTGCTCAGAAATCGTTGGTGTGGTCAGCGGCGCTACTAATAGAGGGATTTTTAAATGGTGCAACTGGTTGAGCAGTTTAACGTGGATCTTCCCAAAATGGACCCCCAGGAGATACATTTTAATGCTTCTAGATAGAGTGTTGGGGCAGTTTGGTGGTGGTGGTGGGAGGGTTTGAAGGCCGTGCATAACGATGCCTCTTCATAATGCTCAGAAGGTTAAATGTGGATAAGCACAAAACAAGGCTTCAGAAAAGCCACACTATTATTATGCAGCATTTCTCGGACTATAGTCCCCGAGACGCACTTCATAAAGCCAATAAAGCTCGCACTGGTGGTCTCCCGTTGCCCTAGCAACGGACCATGGGGCACAGTGTATGTGAAATGCATGAACATCTGTGAATTAATCTTTTTTAGTTTGTTCTTTTCTTGGCACTGATTGGGCCACTCTGGCTTGTGCCTGTGACACTGTGTGTGGAGGGGTAATCTGGAGCGGTCCCCAGGGTCTTGCCCTAAAGTGGATGGTGGGATGGCCAGTGAAGGGAGATTGATCCTGCCAGTGCATTCAGCAGCAGAGGGATTTGGCCTGACAGCACTCTCGGTGGGATGTTATTAGCTTACTTTCTGGTGCATGGGGAAATGAATAAAAAATTTTCTAGTAAATCTGGGCATTATTGGGTTTATTGGGCTGCCCTGAAAAAATAATCTTTGGAGAAAATTGAAATAATCGCTTGTGTTTATACCACAGTGATCAGGACTTGACCGGCCTCTGAGTTACCCCACACCCTTGCCCTAGCCTCAGGCCGAGCCTCTGTCCGGGGATTATAACCAAACCATATTGGGCTAGTCAGAGGGAGGCTCCCGAATTGGGTGCTTAGGCTGGAATCTGTTTTCATAATAAAATCTGGTAGTAACCTAGTCTTCCCCTATTTAGGAAATTTTAAACTGAGCTGGTGACATTTTTGCCCTTGGGAAAATCGAGCAAACTATGACTAATAGAGAATTAGAGAGTGGGGCGTCCAGCAATAATCCTTTGGTTAGATAAGTTACACCCCCAATCCTAACAGGATTGTCTTCGGTTCTTCCCATTTTCAAACTGGCGCCCTCCTTCCAGATTGTAGCACGTTCCGCAGACTCTGTGCTCAGTTCCTCCTGTCAGTGCCAGATGCTCACTTGTGAACTGTTTGGCTCACCCTTGTCGTTTTCAATTCCCTTCTTTTCCTTTTTTCCTTCTTCTCCCTCATTTTGGTCTCCCTCCATTCTTCTTTGTGGCTCCACCTGTTTCCTTCCTGGGGAGGAATGAAAGAATACTACATATGAAAGGTGTCCCAGGTTGGATGTAGTCTGTGCTTAGTATGTAGGGTGAGGAATTGCTTTAATAAGTGTGTTAAGATAAAAGTCCATGGTGGGGCGCCTGGGTGGCTCAGTCGATTAAGCGTCCGACTTTGGCCCAGGTCATGATCTCGCGGTTCGTGGGTTCGAGCCCCGTGTCGGGCTCTGTGCCGACAGCTCGGAGCCTGGAGCTTGCTTTGGATTCTGTGTCTCCCTCTCTCTCTCTGCCCCTCCCTAGCTCATGCTCCCACTGTCTCTGTCAAAAATAAATAAATAAACTTAAAAAAAAAAAAAAAGATAAAAGTCCATGGTACCTGCTAGTCCATATGATTTGCTTGATTGTCATTCATATTGAGGGTCATCTAAGTAGAAAGAACTGTCATTGGGTATGTTTGCCTTTGGATATTAAAAACGCACAGCTGAACTTCTGTAGCTGGACAGTTTTCCTGATTTTCTTTTGACAGCTTACCCCAAATTATTATCTTAATGGTTTCTGACTTTGAAACCTGTGTTGGTGTTGGTGTTGATAGATGAGCTTGAAAATTGAGCAATGCGGTCAAAGTAAAATATTGAAAGTTTGTTGGTAGGTATTGATTTGGCAGCTGGAGGGCAAATAGACTTGCGTTGCGCCTTTGGGGGTGTGTGGTGGAGATTAGATACAATCCCTTCCCTTCCAGTTGTTTTCCTATTGAAGTATGGGACTGAGATATGCTGCCTTCTGAGTAGAATAAAATATATTACTGGGCAGTTCCCCTTCGTTTCTCTGAGCTTCCGGTTGGTCCTGAATTCTTTTAAAATGTGCATATAAAACTAGTTTACAGTGATTGGAGGACAGCTTTTGAAGGCATTCTTCCCAGGAAGCTGCCAGGGCTGATGTGCAAACACATGCAAACCTGGAACCTTCCCGCAGACACTGACAGCATTGCCAGTGGCAATATTCTGTAGACTCCTAGCCTTGATGATGGTGCCTTTTTATTGGTATTTCGATAGTTTTGTAGGAATCAGCAAAGCAGTTGGACTGTAGGGCTAAAACATTATATCGTTAGACTCGTGGTGTTTGAGCTCCCTCAACTTGCTTTTCAGGTGGTTTCTCTGATTAAAAAAAAAAAAAAAGTTTTCTGTTGCTGCTCCCAGTAAATAGCTCCATTTCAGGTCAGGTGAAATGGTCTTCTTTCAGGAATCTTTTAAAGTTACCAACTTTCTAGTTGATACGTGGAAGCCAGCCTCAGAAATACAACAGTTATGGGGGTTATTAAAGATCTTTAGAAGGAAGTAGAATTCTCAAGTTGTTTTTCATATTCCAGACTAGTATTTATTTTTTGAAAGCACAATTGTTTATGCCGAGAACTAAAAATTCTTAGACACTTCTGGTAAGAAGTGAGAATCCCACAGTAGAGTAATAAATGGCAGTGAGTCCACTGGCTGTTGGGAGCAGAAGACACGTGTTTGAATCTCTTGTTCCCTTCACCTGTGTTTAACCAAGTGTGTTAAAAGCAGTAATTTTATAACCTGGGTATTTGAAGGCTGGAAAAGGAAAGCAAATACAAATAATCTAGAAGGGAAAAGGCCTCTTTACTGTATGGACTAGCCCAGCAAACAACATAATCCTTGAATTTTTAACTCTTCAGCTTTTTGTGTTTTTAAAGCGTTTATAGAAATAATATCAGTACTTTCCTTCCACTTGTGGATTGTGTCTGGATCTGTAAAAATCCAAAGGTTTTTAAGGGAAAAAAATTCTTGCATGCTTTTTCGGTGCATTGCAGTGAAGTGTTTGGTGGTAGAAGTGATCTCTTCAAAAGATGGGGTTCCCCAGACTACATGCCAACTTCCTGTTGGGCCTGCCCCGAACGTTTGTCGGGCCTGGGAAAGGGTGCAAATGTCTAATACGTGTCTAAATATTTAACAGTTTTAAATCCAGTTAATAAATACACCTTCATGATTATGTGAAAGGCCAGCATTGAATTTAAAGTTCACAGGCCCCCTGGAGTTCAATGCTGGAACCACATGGGCCCCTCACGTGTGCTTTTCTAGTAGACACCCCAGCTGTCACTTCAAAACGTTGCACCTCAGTGGCTGCCCTCAGGTCCAGGTATGCTCAGACCAACAATTTAGTCTACCCTTGAGGGGGTCCAAGAAGAAGATTTTGGTAAACCCTGTATGAGGGTCAGGAATTTCGGGGTCCTAGTGCCCAGCTCAGGGCCCATGCCGGGGGAGGGGGGAGGAGGTCAGAGAGTGGGGGGGGGGGGTTGTCCCTTTGGTCCTGAGGGAGGTGTTCAGCTGGATTAGGGCCCAGACCCCAAGTCAGGGTTCCCTCTTGCCGGGCTGTTTGGTTTTTGTGTGATTTTATAAGCCATACATTTAAGACAAAAGAAAGGAAAAGTGGGGATTTGGAACAGTTACATCTCAGAGTCATTCTTTGTTAAATAAACGTCAACATTTTTATCAAAATTAGTCCAGGGCATTGATGTTCTAAAATGCAGTCTTTAGGAACAGGTACTTTTAAACTATGCTTTGCAGCTTGTTAATACACTTCTAATTATGCTTTTAAAATACTCCATTAGAAACCATAAATGCATGTTGTACCTTTCGGCAGTGGTTCTGAAAGGCAGGGGGAAACTTCTCAAGTTGAACAAGGTCAAAGATAGATGGTCGGTCGTGGGTTGTCCTGAATGGCTGAGTTAAGTGGCTTTCTTCTCAGCTCTACCCCCAGGCTGGGTCCTAGTGAAGCTTAGGCCTCCAGTGACAATGCCAGGCAAGGTTAGACCCAAAAGGATTAGTTGTAAAGACTTGGCTTTCTTAGACTAGAGATTATCACTGGGAACTCACTCGGGTCATGATTTCTGTTTTCATCCGCTTTTGTTCCTTTATGTGCCTCTGCATCGGACAGCTGGAGGCCGCGGAAATATTTGAAGAGCCCTGTTTAGTAGTTTACGTGGAAAGTCATTGAATAATTCACATAACAAATGATTAGACAAGCACTTGTCCATCTAACTGAATTATTCTACATGTTTGCCGAAGCAGCAAAGGAGGAGCTCAGTCTCCTCCTCCAGAGGGTACACAGTGGCCATATTGACCCATCTGGTTATTGGGTTTCAGCCTTTTGTTGACATTGTTGTAAATGAAAGCGGCCCGGAAGAGCTTTGGAGCAGCTGGGCTGGATAATTGTGAAGGATTCATGCTTGTTGCTGTTACCCCCAGTGTTTGCAGTGGGTTGTTTGCTTTGACTTTTGTTGAACTGTTGACAAAAGCATTAGATACAAATGGGAACAAATAAAGTGGTGAGATGCCAGGAGGGCTTGGCAGGAGTAGAGGTTTTCATTCCGACTTAAATGGGGGCTGTCGGGGCTGTCGGAACTTATCTAGATGCGAAATGGAAGGTGTGTGTGTGTGCGCGCGCGCGTGTGTGTGTGTGTGTGTGTGTGTGTGTGTATGTATGTGTGTAGTTTTCTTTTCACATCCCAAACAGGAAAATAGTTTGCTGTTTATGTACCTTGGCTCACAGAGGTGAGAGATTTAAGGAGGCCCCCATGTTTTAGAAAACCTTAAAAAAAAACCACACTAGACCACTGCCCTTCAGCCGTTTTGCTGGTCAGGAATGCCGTAACCCAAATAGTTTCTGGACTCCCCGTTTCCCAACTTGAAAAAAAAAAAAAACACGACACTTTTAATAGTGGAAGTATATTGGATTGGGGAGATGACAGACATGACGTTGAGGTGGGGAGGATTAAGAAGAACAGTATATGCTAAAATAGTATAGCCAGCAAAATGGAAGTCATTTACTGGAACGCTTTTAATTTGGTTTAAACAAAATACTCTTTTGTATATTCAAATGGGGAGTAGCTCAGCTGTTGTGAAGCCAGAAAATTAATGGTATTTTTAGTGAAATAGCAAAAGCATGTCAACAACATAGCTGCAGATGATAATGTTGGCATTTTATTCATGAGGAATTATCAATGCAGGTTACTGGACAACATAGTGTGACTGGAAATGATTGAGTGTTGGAGAAGCCGCTGTCCTTCTGCTCGATGATTTCATTTTGCATTTAGTCTTCCTCAGGCTTATTTGTGCATGTATTTTCCCTATCACAAACCAAAATACAAAGTCTTCTTGGCTGAGGATTGTAGGCATTTTCTCCCCTAAAAATATCTGGAAGGGAAGGTTCCCTTTGAGTATTGATTCAAAAGCTGTGGACTGTTTTCAGTGGCCAGATGGTCAGTCGAGGTGGGTGTGCTTGGGAGAAAGGTCTCTCTAAATAGGTCCGTGGGAGCTGTCTAAAAGCACCAACCAGCAAACTTGACCGCACTATGGTTGACGGATGACGCTGCCGAACTTGCCTTCCCTGGCAAGCAGAGGGTTTGGAATACATAGGCCAGAAAAGTGTCTATAAAACCTGAGCAGGGAGAGACAGAAACTGTATTTAGGAAGTTCAGATGCCCTCTGGGGCAGTGCATTTCAGCAGTAGGATAATTGAAAAGTTCACTAAAAGTGTGTGTGAATGGTTAGAAAAACTAAGCCATGCCTTTGTGTGTCTGGTCCTTCATTTTGGTCCGAAGTGCTCTGGGCACCTTGAGTTAAGACCTCCTTTTGTTGTTACCGCTTCACCCGCTGTTGGGGCAAGGAGAATGGTGCTTCCTCTTCTGTGTTCTGTTCTCCTGATTTCCCTCCCCTACTAGTGACAGAAAGAATGGATTGCACCTTTGTGTAATTGTTCCAGTACCTCATGATCAAATCATAAGGAATTCTGATGGGAAAGACTAGGCACGTACTGAGTTTACGTTAAAAGGGAGAATGTCAGGTTGCTTCTGTCTTTGCAGCGTGTCTGGTCACCTGAGAAGCGGAGGGGAGTTTGTGAGTAAAGGAAAATGGAGTGCATTACGTGATGGTGCTCTGCAGTTGACGAAAAAGAACTGCAAGATGCTCTCCAGGTTTCACCTCCTGGATATTTGGTTATTTCAATAGAGATGATCAAGGGCAGGGACCTAGATGTGAAATTCTCAAGGAAGAAACGCCTGAAAGGATTGGTATCGAGTGGGGATAAATGCCTCCCCTGAAATGGGGAAATGCTCCAACCTGAGCAGTTGAGGTTTCTGACAGAGGTTAGTCCTCCAGGGAGGAGGCAGGGACTTCATGCAGGTTAGAAAACTTGAAAAGACAAGAAGGCAAGAAGTTTACCATTGTTCACAAGCTGGAAGAAGAAAAGAGAGAGACTTAGACTCCACAGACTTGACTCAACAGGACTCCAAAATTATAAGAGACCTGGGCAGAAACACCATAAAAGACTCACAAGTGAAGTGAAAGGAGTTCAAGAGAAATTGATTTAGGCTGAAACAAGTAGGTTGGTACACTGCATCCCTCAGGCAGTGGCCGAGGGGCCGCAGGGGTAAGCGTATTTGGGAAGAGACATTTTTTACAGTCAGCTCTGCCTCAGTCTTCCCTCCTCCTCTTCCTTTCCCACCCCTCGTTCATGTCTGCTGTGCTCTTAAAGCTGAAATAACATCCTCATAAAGGGTGACTCTTTGTACACTGTTTGAACCACATCTCTTTATGATGGGAAGCTGGTGTATGTTGGGACCTGTCCACAGCTGTGCGTGTGACACACTGTGACCTCTAACCATCCCACAGGTGAAAAGCAGTGTTAGGGATACCGGTTAGAAACTTAAGCTCTGGGGTCAGATACCCTGGCTTCAAACACTGCCCTCTGCCACTTACCAACCTTGTGACCTCTCTGCAACCTCTTTCTCTGTCTTCCAATTCCTGGGACACAAAAGTGAATGTAGTGGTAAAGGTTCATGGGTGCTTAACACTTGGTAGGCACCCAGTGAATCTTACTGTTAGTATTTTTTTAGCGCACGATACGGAAAATTTGAAAATGACTCAGTTTCATTTATTCTTTTGGGATTTAATATTTAAATCAACTTGCATTTCGCAAGCAAACACTAGACTGACAGCAGAAAGCAGCAAACTAGAAATGTGTTAGGCTGTGGGGGAAATTATTCTGGGATTAAAATTTTGCTGCAAAAAAATCTACAAAATGGATCTTGTACGTGCAGATGGTTGAGAATTAACTTTAGCTGATCTGAGCACACATTTAATTCCAAAGGGGATTTCGTGTTTCGGTATAGTTCAACCTCAGCTGAGAGCGTGACTTTTATGTATTTCACAGCAAAAACCTCTTGCCACTCATAATAGATGAAATTGGAGACCAAGTGGGGAGAACCTCGTGGGTTCCTGTCAGCCTGAATCCTCGTTTTAAGAGGCATTCCCTTACTGTCCCAGTGCAACGTGACTCTGCTGGTATTCCTGACCAGCCTTCCAAGCACTGAAGGGCTGGCCTGAGGACGGTGGTCCCGAGGTTTACCTTGCATTTTATAGAGAGCCTCTTTTTACTTTCATGTCAGATTATCTGTAAAATGGACCTCTCCCTCCAGTGTTGTAAACCGTAACAATTCCGGCGTTCCTCTAATTGTGTGGGGAGAGGGAGTATACCCAGTGGATGCTTGTGGAGCAGGAGAGACTCTTGCTGCTTTTCATTATTTTACTACTCATACACCTAATTCCTGTCAATAAGGTTGACTGTTCGGGGAAGGAACACACATCCCTGCACTATAATACTGATTTATTTGCAGCTCCTTGTCTGCAGGCTGAGTTAACAGAGAAATCTCACGAGGCAACAAGAGTCAGTCTTGGTATGGGCTTTGGCAGGGGTGCATCTGAGGGGGAAAAAGGATGTTAGCGGCATTCGGAGTGCTGGGGGATGACGGACGGCGGGCCTGGGTCCAGCGAGGGAGGCCCAGGACTGCCACCACCCGTATCTGAGAAGTGCTCTCATAATGGCAAATGTTGAGAAGAGAGAGGCTCAGTATGCTACCTGGTTGCCCTGTCTTCAGTAGAGAGGGTAGATTCACCTCAGTTTCTCTGGAACGTTAGTCTAGAAGCTTTCGTATAGCCTGTGCTTTTTAGGCAGTTGAAACAGTATTTTACCTTCCCTGTTTATTTTTTGGTACGTGCCCTTTCCGTGATGCCATGCGTGTCCCGTGTCCTCCAGAGCCTGCAAAAATGAGGGTCCCCTCCCGTTGTGGGGAGAGGGCGCCCGGACTGTGAATTCACATTACTCAGAGAGTCCTACCGGGATTCAAGCAAATTCTGAATTTTCTTAATAGGAATGACAAAAGGGCCAGAGTTTTGGAAAGCAAGGTAACAACTGGGCATTGGGTGGTGCTTGCCCTGGTGGGGAGAGTTTTGGCCTAGGCAGGTCTCCCACTGGGGATGGAGGTGAGGGGCCCCTGAGCAGACAGGACTTTAGCTCCCCACAGGGGTCATGGCTGGTCTCACAAAGCTTTAGAAGGTGTCTTTCAGATGACTCTTTCTAGAGAATTACCCCATCTGGATGTTTAGAGCCATTTTCTTGGATAATCTGTTGCCTGTGAGACAGAGGATTTGGGAGCCATCAGCCAAAGTTGAGGCAGTCCATTCTTCCTAATTACCAAACCTTTGTTTTTAGGAAAGTCATGTCTCCACGAAGGCTCAAGAATCAGCTATGCTCGAGAATTCTTGGGTCTTTTTACCTTTTCCTCCCCGAAATGCCACTTTTGAGTGCTTATTAGCTCAGGTTTGAAATTTGATTAAGAAGAATTGATACTTTTCTGGTTATCAAAACTGAACAGCAACCGTGTTTCTCTGTAGAGATTTATTTTATTTAAAAGATAAGAAAATGGAATATACTCGGCGAAGAAGGACTCGATTAAGTGGAAACTTTCTACAGCCACATTCGACTTCTGTTATAGAAACAAGTGCGAGTGAGGGCAGGTGGGGTGTAGAACACTCTTAGCCCAGGAACTCAATTAAAAATGCTTTAAAAATGTAATTCCAATCAATTTGGATAGTCTTAGAACATTGCAAGATGTGTGAAAACATGCTTTAAATGCCAGCAACCAGTGAAAAGGGCACGATTTCAGAAACCCTGCTATAAATTATGTGCCTTTGGCTTTCAAATACGTGCAGGATACATCACTGAAATATTCAGAATAAATATCAGAATTGTACAGTCTTTGCATCCAACAAGGAAGGAAATTTTTAAAGTGCTGGTTTTGTTGGCCTGAGATCCTGATTTTTTTTTTTTTTTTTTTTTTTTTTTTTTTTTTTTGGTGGTGGTTGTCACAACATTTGTTTTGGGAGATGTGCTAATCAGATCTGATGATAACAAATACCATTACAACAAAAATATCCTTACAACCAAACAATTTCTAGACCCCAACCAATAGTCCACTTACTTAAAACAATATTAAATGTAACCCAGTTCCATTAAGGCAAAATAATGTGGGTAAGTCTTAGAGGTTTTTCCTTCATGATTTACCTCCTGGAATCCCATGTATGTAAATTGGCAGTGAGTGATTTCAGAAATGTTTGTTTGCCTTTAGAATATACTACATGATTTTTTAAAGTGTGGTTTCCCTTTCAGATAACTTTATGCATAGGTCCATATCAAAGTATTTGCTTTCGTGGGAGGATTCCACCTCAAGTGAAATGTTTCTGTCTGATTTCCTACTTTGCATATTTTAGTTTTTTTAATTTTTATATCTAGAAAAGTTTTCATGAATAACTTCCCCGTACAAAAATTAAAGTTGCAGTATAATTCATGTTTTACTCATTGTCAGCCACCAAAACCACAGGCTGCATCTTGCTCCAAAGTAGTAAATGTGAAACAAGACATAGACTCAAAATGTAGTTATGGCGAATGGTCATCGTCACACAAGAGTGGGTTTTGCCCCTGAGCCCTGGTGGCCGTTGCTTCCAATCCTGGCCAGGTATGCCTTCCTCAGTGAGATGGCCTTGGAGACTGGGCAGTTCTGGTTGCTCTGGCTCTGGCTCTTGCCTCTGGCTGTCCCTGGGCCCATCACCCCTGGAATCTTCCTCTTAATTGCCCTCACCTTCTCTAGTCCCCTCATAGGACACATGCCTCAGGCTTCCTTTCCTGTTGAGGGAGGTGGCCTTTTGCTCTTCTCCATGTTTATGAAAATTGCCAGAAAGCTGCTTAGTATAGAGTGAAGCAACCCAGGCTTTGTAGCCACTGTCATTGGTTCTAGAGGCAACTCTGCCACCTGTCAGCTTTGTGAGCTTGGACAATAATAATAAAAATAATGAGCACTGAGGGTGTGTTTATTCCATGCTGGCCGAGTCCTTACCTTGCTCCCATCCTTTGCTTTAGTCCTAACAGGCTGAGGAAAGTGGGACACAACGAGGCTAAGAGACTTGCCCACGGTCACCTGGAATGTAATCTGTCCGATGAGCTGATTAGAATCAGGTTAGTGTCCAGGGCCCATCCTATTCGTCTCTGCACTAGGGTCAGTTTCAGTCTCATCTGAGTGTACCTTTCTTGGTGTAGGATTTTAGTATGAGGATTAGAGACGCGTTCGAGGAGACCCGGCACGGTGCCCGCCCCTTAGGAAGACAGCCGGGCTCCTACCTGAGCTTCTTCCCTTTCTTGTCTGTCACATGCACGGAAATCCACACTAAATAGATGTGATTTTGTGCATGTGTAATGATGCTGTTGTGATGTGTTCGCCTGTGTGGCTTAGCTGTCATATGTCCTTAGGAGTGTAAGCACTTCACCAGGGGAAGGTATGTGCTTTTAATAATGGTGATTTGAGGCCATTTTTGTTTCTCAACATTTTGGAATGTTATCACACAATCCCGTGTGTGTTTTTCTGTTAAATTTCTCATATTCAGCAGATGTATCCTCCTCCTCTTACAGCTCAGAATCTGTTATCTGACTAATTAAAATTTATGCAGAAGAAAATCGGAGAAAGAGTTTAACTTGTCACCTCATCCTCTTGTTGGGGGTTAACAGGAATACTCTTGCAGTCAGAATTCCCTAATTTGGGTTTTATAGTTTGTTGTCATTTTTCTTTCATGGAGAAGCAAGGGTTGTTTTGCTTTTTTTTTTTTTTTTTTTTTTTTTTTTAACATAACCACTAACTGCATTTAGTGATGATACAGTACTTCCTAACTTAAATGTCTGTAATAATTTGTAATTTTTTTTAATGTTTGTTTATTTTTGAAAGGGAGACAGAGCACGAGCAGGGGAGGGGCAGAGAGAGAGGGAGACACAGAATCCAAAGCAGGCTCCAGGCTTCGAGCTGTCAGCACAGAGCCCAACGACGGGCTTGAACTCATCAACCATGACATCATGACCTGAGTCGAAGTCGGATTGCTTAAGTGACTGAGCCACTCAGGCACCCCAATAATTTGTAATTTTTAAATCTATTTATGCTTACTTCTCCTCCTTAATTGATGCACAAATGCTCAAGCTTTTACTGTTTTGGCTGTTATTTTCATCAGCTGACTTGGAGATATATGACACAAATTGAGGAAGGACCACTTGTATTTCGTAACTCAGAGGCCCCTTTGGCCTCTTTGGACTGTTCTGCGTTTTCCTTTCCAGTCCTTTCCTTCTCTCTGCTGCTGCCCCTCCCCCCTCCAGGAAAGGATGACTGGGTACTTTCAGGACAGAATGCTTGGGACACTTGCTTAGGAACCACGGGGGAATGAATGCTTTATTGCAGTGCTGTATCAGTTTGTTGAGGATAATGCGGAGAATTAAGTTGGGGGCTGCATATGCTGGTGATTTCTGCTTTTAAATACCAACCCCCCGGGGGGGGGGGGTGGAGGGGGGCCCATGGCCTGACGAGCAATTTTGTGTCGATTTGTGGATCCACTTGAAAAGAATTAACAGAAATGGAATCTCCTTTATTCTATATTTATTTATTTAAAATGAAAATAAAGCATGATACAAGGCTATCCTGTCAGTCCACAGTGGGGGACTCATTAACAGCTATTTATGGGCAGTTTTTTTTTTTTTTTAACGTTTATTTATTATTGAGAGACAGAGCATGAGCGTGGGAGGGGCAGAGAGAGGGACACACAGAAGCCTAAGCAGGCTCCAGGCTCTGAGCTGTCAGCAAAGAGCCCGACGTAGGGCTCAAACCCACAAACTGCAAGATCATGACCTGAGCCGAAGCCGGACGCTTTACTGTCCGAGCCACCCAGGCGCCCCATCATTAACAGCTATTTATGACTGGGGGCTTGAATCATTTTCAGAATCCCTCTTTTGTTTATGAAGCACTGTCTATGCCACCCTGATTAGTCATTCTGCTTTTCTTTTGAACATAAATCTTGGCTTTACATTAGGGAACTGCAGTGAGGAGAGATAGATGGTGCCTGAGCGTCCTACACCGGCCACTTTGATGTGATTGGGTCCCAGTCATCTTGCAAGATGCTTAAAGCTAGTTTTCCCTGGTAGAGTGGCAGTGAAGGAACACTATTTTATACTGTTTTATTCTACTGCCATATTTGATGGCCTGTTAATTGCCACTGATGTTTGTTTTAGAGACTCTAATTAATGGGATTCTTCACTGTTTTTGCTCCCCAAGGTCTTTTCCAGCAAAGGATACAGCAGATAAAAGTAAATAAATTATTGCTTTTGTCACTGCTGAAACTATTTTGGTTCAGAAGTCTAACTCCCTGAGTATACTTTATTATTTTTTAAAATAAAATACGTAGAAAGAAAAAAAAAAAGCCAACTGGTGATACAGTAGAAAGAGCACTGGGCTGAGATTCAGGGATTCTGCTCCTGTTATCTGACCCTGGGGGTGTCCTCTATTCTCTCTCAGCCTCAGTTTTGCCATCACATTGCATGACTGCTTGGGTTCTTCAAGACCTAGCGTTTATGGCGTATTATATGATAAGTGTAATGAAGTATTGTGAAGTTTGTTTATCATATATGTGGAAGTATTTTGTTTATTCAGATTTGTTTATTCAATTCGCTGGCAGTACTCCATGGTGCAGAAGCCCCAGTTTAGTTTACTAGTGGGCCACGTGCTTCTCCTGCTTTATCTCGTTTTAGGGTGTCCTTGCTTTTCCTTCAAGATGTTAATTTTAATTACCTATAAGGACTAGACGATGGTAATAGCAGAGACAAGATGACATGGCAGGAATTAAAAAAAATTTTTTTAGGTTGATAATCACAGGTCCTGATAACCTGATTTCTTCATTAAGCTTTTGGTAAGACACTTCTATATTTTGAATTTATATATGACCAGTGCCAGATTTAATTTTTCACTTTGTTTTCTGGAAACAAACTTATACCCAGCCTCTACCCTCCCAAACTTTTAAGATGTGGCATCCTCACAATTAAACTCCCTCTGGGTTTTGAATTTAATTTTGTCCTTAATTTCACCTCTGTATCGATGTGGTCCAGTGGTGGGCACTCTTTTGCCTATACAATCGGAAGTGGGCAGTGTAGGAGGAGGATCCTTACGTTTGCCAAACTCAGAAACTTAAGGAGGAAGATTAATGAGAGATTAACCTTATCAGGTGCTCTTGGTAAAATTGCTTTCTTCTCTTTTGAATGCCTGTTTGTATATAAAGGTGAAGATCAAATCAGAAGCTTGTTGGCAAAGCAAGTAGTGAGTGGGATGCACTTGCTGCACAAGTTCAGAGAGCTGTTTTACATTGTATAAAGTCCTTGTATTTGTTAGAGAAATTAGCAGGAAATCATGTTAGCCATATTCTGAAATACATGAAATAAGGCAGGAAAGAAATTGGGCACAGCCTTTGCCCAGGATCAGGATGCTTCAGTTCAGGGGTGACGAGCTTCATCCAGTTGTGTGTGGACCTGCCTCTTTGATAATTAGAAGCTTTGTTTCCTCATAATCTTGCCTCTGTGAGCCTAATGCAGTACGACCAGAACTAATGTGTAGGCTTTAATCTGTACACATTGTCTTGGGTAAACATCCTTGTTTATCAGCAGATTTTCATTACCTGAATCAGAAACCACATGCAGACCTCATTCTGCCCGGGCTTCTCCTCTTACTAGTTATAGGCCCTCAGACAAGTCCTTCTCCCTGCTTTTATTTCAGTATTAAAACCAAAATAGTTGGACCAGGAGTCCTCTAAATCTGTTGTCTGCATTTAAAAAACCAGATTCATTCTGGGGAAAATAATGTATTGATGTATTCAAATGAGTCTTGGATATACTCCGTCCACTGTGGTGAAAAGAACTTACCGTTCTGCCGGTTTAATGAACAATATAGTTTGTTTTTCATGTTTAGATGTACAAATGAAAATCGCTTGGATAGATTTGTTAGGTTTTGACAAAGGGCTTGCTTCATACAGGGCACTGTAGCGGAAGCAAAGGTCATTTGGGCATAGGCTCTTTCCTCATAGAATGACAGGACATACATACTGAGAAGGTCAGGAGATCTCTAGCTTTCATATTATTGGGTTTTGGAGCATGTTCTCTTGGAAATTGAAGATTGAATGTCCACATTACAGTGGCCCCATTCTAGAAGTGTATTACCTTTTCTAGCCACATAGCCACGGGTACTTAGTGATTTGATGGATAATATATTAAGAAAATTATATTCTTTCCTTAACTACCTCCTAGGGAATATTTTACGTATTTTTTCGGTCTGATTTTTTTAATAGATTTTGAGTACGCAAGAAAACATTACTAAGAGTAAAATCTTGATGAGCTTGAACTCCCCTCACGTGCATCTCAGGTAACTTGTCGTCTTTGCTAAGATCTGGTGCCATAAAGAAGGCTGTGCTGGTATAGCAGAAGTTGACGGCTGCTTCGAGTTTGGCTCTGGAATCACCATATTGTGTGGTTTTCTTAAGTTAAAACTTTATTTTCAAAGAAAGAGAAAGAAAAAGTAAGTTTACAGACTCTTCTGGGATTAGGCCTCATCTTACCCTTATCCACGACGGTTCCATACCCGCTACCCCGAAATCCAAAGAGCTCTGAAAACAAAGTGTTTCTTTGCGTCTCATTTGGTAACAAAACTGAGTTGACGATAGAAATATTAATGTTTGGCCTTGGGCTGTTATCCCAGAGCATGTACAGTAAGTGTATGATACTGCCTTTCTCAAATTGCCCGAATACTGACTTTGAAAGCACATCTGGCTCGAAGGGTTTCCTGACTTGCAGGCTCTCAAGTGCAGCCTTAGAACTTGTGTGCTTATCTTATCTCGAGCTTTTCCAGGGACAGAATGCTCTGAGGGGGGAAGACCTTGTCCTTTTCGGCTTTGAGCATTCCGGGATTGCTGTCAGGGTGCCTCTGTCACAGCAGTCCTTTCTTTGTTACTGTCTCGAATAAACCAGTGAAGGGAGGCAACTGGTCTCCTTCTCCTCCAGACTGGTCCGCCAGGGGCTTCCGTCCAGGGTCCCCAGGCATAGTAAGTGCAGCCATGCGACTGAGTTGACTGGTAACTGAAGTTATTAACATGACCACCTGTGACCTTCTTCTTGTATTTAAAATAACAAAAATCTAAATGCCCAGGCATCTCAGAGTGGCGGGACGGCCCCAGGTGGCGCAGCTGGTCATACCATGCAGACCCCATCTCTCTCCCTGGGGAGAGAATGCTGGAAACTTGATAGGATTGTTGTGGTCATATGCTTCAGGTCATATAAAAATGTAGGAATACACCACATTCTCTTGCAGTTATATAGAGGAGGACACAGGCAAACTGTAGCCAAATTCATTTCTTATTTTTCTTTTTCCTTTCCTTTTTTGTGGCCTATGAACTCAGACTGTTTTTTTACATTTTTAAAGGGTTGTAAACAAATAACATGCACCAGAGACCTTATGTGGTCCGCAAAGCCTAAAATGATGGGAGCAAGCCCTTTACAGAAAAAGCTGGCCAACCTTTGATATAGACCATTAATTTAAGTCCCAGCTCACTGTTCCCTGTCTTTCAGAAGAATCCTTTGCTTCTCTCTGCCTCTTCTTTTTTGGTTTCAGGAGTCCGTGGACTCCACGGTCCTTCTTCCTAGGGCTTACGGGGTACTTTTTGTGTCTGTGAAATGATAACTCTAAAAGGTTATTTTATTTCCTTTTGAAAATCTCCTCAAGAGGACATTTAAACGAAGATGAGATGTAGAAGTAAGCTGAGCATAAACTTGAAGTTGAGAGTTGTTTTAATATTCAGATGTGGAGAGAACCAATTATAGAGCTTCCACAGTGCCTGTCCTGACTAGCTTTATGGAGGTATCATTACCGTGGTCCCTTTATCTTCGAAATTCCTTTGATTCACAAAATTGTGCGCTCAATCTGAATACTGAGAACTATTTCAAAAATAATGACCTGGGAAAATATTTATTGCTGTGAAAAGAAATGGCATTTGAATACATATCTAACTTACGTAATCTTGGAATATCAGTGTAATTTAGGATTTATACCGTGAGCTGTTCTGGTTTTTTTTTCCTAAATTATTTCAGTTACGTCAATATCTAGTTTTTTGTGTCTTGCCTTTTTACTCCATGAATTGATCAAGTGTGAGTAATCTCATTGACCTTGTCCTATTCTCCTGACTTCGTGTCAGGGTATTAGTGAAAATCAGTTCCAGTCTAGAGTCAGAAGCCCTGTATTCTGGCCCCAGCTGTACTTGTGTCTAGCTGTGTGCCCTCAAGCAGTCCCTTAATCTCACTAGAGTTCTGTTTGGTCATCACTAACATGGTGGTGATAATACTGTCCTAACAAACTTTTGGAGAGGGCAAATACGATGAGATACGTGGAAATGATTTGAAAATTATAGAGTGATTTTCAAATGTTGGTTGGTGTTGGTGAAGCAATAATGAATTTATGAGAGTTTACCATTGATACATATGTTGATTCATTTCTTAAGGTGTTAGAAGTGATAAGGCTGGGAACCAGAAAGGAATGAGCTTGCTTTTTAATTTCCATTATTTTCATCTATTTTTAATATAGCTTGAAGAGTGAAAGGGGCATATATTCTTATGGTGCTAATTCTTAATTAAATGGTTATATCAGTTAGCAATGCTGTGTAATAATCTTTTCTAAAACTTAGTGGTCTAAAGTGAAAACTATTTGTCATTTCTCTTTAATTTAGTCTTTGTGTTAGCTGTGGGGCAAGTTCTTCCACCCTGGCCAGGCTTGGCTGGTCTGCTGAGTTTGTCCAAATTTGCTCTTGTGTCTGAAGTCAGCTGGGTGGTCCAGAATGTCTTCAGCTGAGATAACCTGGTGCTCCCCATATGTCGCCTGTAGCCATCCAGGAGGCTAGCCAAGCCTTGTTCTTTTTTTTTTTTTTTTTCTTTTTCTGGCAGGAGTAGGGTTCTTTGCATCAAGTTTGATACTGTGCTCTTGACCAAAGCAATTCACACGACCGAATCTAGCATCAGTATGACAAGGCACTACCAAATGTGGATACAAGGAGGTACGAAAGCTGTGGCCAGTACTGCAGTCACGTCTGCACAGTGGTCTTAGCGGTGAAGGAAAGTCTTCCCGAGTGGGAACCAGAGAGCATAGCACGCGAGAGTCCTGGCGGTCCTGTGTTCTTGTGAACCTCTTACATAATTTCAGTGCTTACACACTCCTCTTCCTCGTCACTGTACTAGAAACTTGGCAGCCTCACAATCTGCTTTGCAAGAAATAGCCCACGCCCAAATGCGCACCTCATGTGTTTTAAATAATACAAAGAATATTGTTTCCAAGACAACTTTGATGAAATGTCAGCTTTCTCTAGGTTCTAAACCCACATAAGAAGCATTGTTATCCTCATCCCTGCTGGGTAATTTGTATACTACAGTAGTTTGTTTGGAAACATGCCTGTTGTTCTTTAAAATATGCTTAATGCTAGATTAGAGAACAGATTTTTTTTTTTTTCTTCTGTTTATGCAAGCTCATTTCTAAAGCATTTAAAATAGCTTGGGCATGTATGGTATTTAAAAACCCTTCACATGATGTTTTTAAAACAGATCAATTTCAGCATTAAAATGTTAGGAATTCAGCCAAGGAAAATTCAACTTGGATTGTATAGCTGTAATGATAATGTATTATAACCATCTTCTTTGAAAGTGATTGTAGCAGCAGAGTTGAACCTGGTGAATTACATAATTTAAAAGTGTTTGCCAGAACACTGTTGTAAGGGTATTATTCAAGCCTTTCCTAAACAAAAGCAAAATGAAAGATGGATTTTATTATGAGGTGCTTAAATCACAAGAATAGTCGTCACAAAACATCTAAAGATAACTTATTTGAATTGAACAGAAGGTCATATGTCTGAATGTCAGTTATCACACTTAACTACTTGGCAGCATATTAGGATGTAAGGGAGCATGATTTCTGGTTTTTTGCTTCTTTGGCTTGAATTAAAAATGAGTTTGCTTATTACTTACCAAAAAGTATTTTCAAGTCCAGAGGATCTCAGAGATTGAGACTTTATTGATTTGAGCTATTGGCTTCCACGTTGTTAGGAAGTTTCTATATCAGTCAGTTATTTAGACATATCATTAATCTTTTAAAAACTTTTTTTAAAGGAAAAGGCTCATACGTTCTTAGTTCACCCTCAACCCAGTAGCCCTGTGTCTGCATCACACGAGGAGTGTTTTTATGGGTCTGTTGCATCTTGTCTGCTGCTGCCCTCATTCATTCAAGTTCTTGAGTAAGAGGATGTTTTGGAGGGCCAAGTTCATCATTTTGCAATATAAATATTGTTCCTTTGGAGAAATGCTACAGGTTGAATTCCTTAGTACTTTAAAATGCTGGAGATGAGGCAAGACTCTGAAAGAAATTAGGAGGAGGTGGGAAACCTTTAAAAAGCCAGTGCCTCTGCCTTGACAGTGAGACCACGTGCATGTGGTGAGAAAGTCATCTAGACAGGATAGTTCCTGAGACATTTCAGTGACATTGCCACTGTTCCACAGGGTGGGGGCAGGGAAGTACAAAAACTGAGAGAGAAGAAGGCCATATGAAGACGAGCAGAGATTGGAGTTACGCAGCCACAGATAGAGCAGTACTAAGGATTGCCAGCAACCACCAGAAGCTGGAGTGGCAAAGGATTCTTCCTTAGAGACTTCATTGGGAGCATGGCCCTGCTGACACCTTGACCATGACTTCTAGCCTCCCCCTCCATGAGAGAAGACATTTCAGTTGTTGGTGGTGGGTTTGTTTGTTTGTTTGTTTAATGTTAGAGACAGAGAGAGACAGAGCATGAGTGAGGGAGGGGCAGAGAGAGAGGGAGATGCAGAATCCGAAACAGGCTCCAGGCTCTGAGCGGTCAGCACAGAGCCCGATGCGGGGCTCGAACCCATGAACTGCGAGATCATGACCTGAGCCGAAGTCGGACGCTCAGCCGACTGAGCCACCCAGGCGCCCCCATTTCTGTTGTTTTAAGCCATCCAGTTTGTGGGAATTCGTACAGCAGCCTTAGGAAACTAATGTAGCCTCCAAGAGTTAAGTTTATCTGTCAGTTTTGTCCCATCACTCAGTGTAGCAACTGCTAGATGATGCTTAATACAGTGAGCATCTCCACATAATAAGCCTCAGGACTGTTCTTTGTTAAATGTTGTTAAAATTTTGCTCTTCAGTGGCTAGCCAAGGACAGGCACCGTACTTAGGCTCTGGGGATATAGTATTGAAAAAGACCAGTATGCACCCTCACGGAGCTCACATTTCACTGGGGAGAGAGACATTCATTCTATGATTAATGATGAAATTGCCTCAGTGACTTTTATGTAGCCTGCCTTCTTCTTTTTTTTTTTTTTTTTTTTTCTTTTTTTGTCATTGTCTAGAATCCTGATTGACCTTTAGAATGCAGCCTTAGGTGATGCGACAATCTGCGCGTCCTTGTCATCGCCTCGTGAGTTTGTGTGGCGACGTACGGTTGTGCAGGAGCACAATTCATGGTGCCCGGGGTGGTCCATCCGCTTTCTCCACAGTCCTGTGTGGTGGCCCCCCCGCGGATGCCACGTTTCCTCTTATGTCTCCATCCCCCTTCAAAAAAGTAAAGTGGAGACTCCACAACTTTTCCTTCTCTAGAGCTTTTCTTTCCCAATACACATTTTAATGTCCTTTTCATCTTTTATATTTCTAGAATTTGTAAATTTTCACTTCATACTTGTTTCATAGACTGCTTGGCCCAAGTAGAATAGATTTGAACCCAGACCTGTCCTACCTAATGAAGCAATCCCCTTTGTCATTCTCTTGACTCCTTCTGTCCTCTTTTATTGATGATGCCTTGTTGCTCTGTATACAGCTTGGTTTCTTTTGACGCAGCACACAGGCACCATTTCCTGGGCCTCCTGTTAAAATCAGAGGGTCGTCTTTCAGTATCTGCCCTGTTGGTTTGAGCTCCTTCATCTTAGGGATTCAAGTTTCTTCCTGTATAAGGAGGTGAGGGGGAGGTTGAAGTAGACAGGTGCTTGTCAAATATTTTAATGAGGGTAAACAGACATGTGAGTTAACTGCAGATTTAGTTAGATACAGGGCAGGGCCGTCAGGAGTGTATTTGGGACAGACTCTCAAAGGGGATCTCCACGGTGCTGGACAGTGGGCCATACTTAAGATAGTAGGGGACTAGATGATGTCCCCTAAAGAGGAGCACTTACCAGCCTTGTTCGGTAGAGCCTGTCGTGGCCGTGAGCCTCACGTGGAGGAGGCCCACGGTGGACTTCACATCCCAGTGTTGCTATCCCTGCTCACTGTGTTCCACCAAAGGGCAGAGGACATGAGGTGCCATCCAGGAGTGCTTGAAAGGACCTGCTGTCTGCACGTCTTGTTTGATAGCTTGATCCCTTGTCTAGACCCACTCTCCATGGGGTCTTGATCCCTTGTGTAAACCCACTATCCACTGCTTAATTAGCATCAGCTTTCAGGTTGCATAGTTCTTCGTGTGGCTGTTCGCCTTGGGTTTCCCCATTCCTTCATCTCACAGTAATGGTAGATTTATAACTGTCCTCATAACTATGATTAAATGTCTCAATTCTTTTGCTTTATGTGGCGTTCTTGGCCACTTAATTACACTACATTAAATGGTATGTTGTTGCTGTCAGTGCAGTTGGATTGCATCGGGGATAGCATCTTTGGATATTTTGAAAAATGTTCCTATCCTACAATCGGAGCTTGTAAACCGAAGTGCTGAGCATGCATAAATGCGCTTTAAGAAATTATTTCTTTATTACTGTTTAGTTGAACTGATGGTGACACTAAACATCAAGACTTTGATGTTTTATACGGCATTCTTCCCCACTAATTAACTTCATTAGTGCAGTTAATTACTGGGGAAGAATGCCGTATAAAACATCAAAGTCTTGATGTTTAATCACAGCTTAAAAAAGAAGTTTTATACTCTTCGATTGCCAAACACATTCCAATTAGCCGAAGGAAGGTCACACATTCTGTTTTCCCTCTTGTCTTCCGGGCTTTTCCTGACTTCTGGTTGACCATTGGTTACTTGAGCCTGAGTGTTGGTCTACTAGGCAAGCTGACAGTGGCATGTGGAGGGTGAAATAACTTCCCACAAGCTAAAACCCATCATATCTGAGAGACTCGGTTTCTGCAGAAGTCAGTGAAGACTTCCTGTAACGTGCCGAGGCAGGGAAAATTACTCTCAAGGAGTAATGGGTATTTGTTTTTCTGTTGGACTAATTTTATTATCAATTTAGAGCCACTCTGTCTTCCTATATGTTACCGTTCTGAGCCACCTAACGTCTGAGAGGCACATTTCCTTAATGAGCTCAGACTGCCGAGCTGAGGAAACAGGTGTGGTTTAAAGGGATAGGATGTAAGTGGGGACCCTACAAAGTTGATTATACGAAATCTTCAGTGACCAGTAGTCAGGCAACAAGAACAACAAGAACTCCTTCTCAGGTCATTTCCCTGTGGTGTGTGTTAAATCAGTTTTTGGTGTGTGTGTGTGTGTGTGTGTGTGTGTGTGTGTGTGTGTGTGTGTGTGTGTTTTAAATCAAGCGGGGTTTACAATAGCATAATGTGATTCAGATTAGCAATTATTGTAATTGACCTTGGCGATGAGTATCCTTGGCTTTTACCACAGTTTACTTAATACCTGAGGATGGCCAATTATCTCATAATGCCCACTTTATTGAGATTATCGTTTTAATTATGGCACTCAAAATACATCACTTTGTCAGCATTGTAGAGTCATGCATGGGAACACCACATTCAGGCTTTCAGAAATGGGTAAAGAGCATGTCGCCTCATCTTGTGACACAGTTGTGATTGTTTTCTCTCTCCCAGCTCCAAACTATGATTTTGAAATATGTTATTTCTTACCGGTTAAATGTGGGTCATCCCGGCAAGAACAGCCACAGGGAGATAAAGTCTGGGATGCTGTTGCTGCTGCTGGGCTAATTGTGCCCTCTGAAAGGGCTGGAGGTGACTTGGTATTAATAGGTAGGTGGTTCTAGTTGATTAGGAGTACTAGTTGACAGCAGTCTCAGCACTGCTGATTATCTGAATACGCCTGAGGTCAGAGGTTCTCAAAGATAGAGCCACCCACCTGGGGGGCTTGTAAAATTGGCCAGGCCTACTCCCCATTCTGACTCTTTTGCTCCAGGGCAGGGCACAGGTGAGGCTTTTTTTTTTTTTTTTTTTTGAAGCTCTTTGTGCAAGTCGGTCATGAGGCCAGGGCTGAGAACCACTGCCTAGTCCTTGAATTGCCCCCCACCTGCTTGTCTCATCCTGTGACACTATCCCAGAGAAAGGGCACCTTTCTGTCCTCGCTGCTCTGTGTCTTACTCTCCTCCTCTTCCTCCTGGACTTAGCCTCGCCTTCCCCCCATGCCTGAAATCCCCTCAGCCCAGGTGTGGACCCTGGCAGCACTGTCTCCTCCTTCCCTGGCAGTGCCTGGCCTACTCTCCCATAGGAGTCTCAGTGGGTAGATCTCACCCCCCAACATGTCTCACATGCTCTTATAATCCGGTTTTCTGTTCATCACAGATACAGGTCTTCCTTCCTTCTTTCTAAGTTTCTTTGAGTAGCGATCAGCATTTATTCTGCAGCGTCTCTCTCAAATATCTAGTGTACCACTTTGTGGAAATGTAATTCTGGTTGATTAGATCAATTGTGTGTTCCCACCCCACCCCCCTTCCGTGATCAACCTGGAGGATGCCATTCACATGTTTCCCCGTCGTCCCATGAGCACCTTAAGGTTAAGCGCATTCTTGTGGGATACCTAGGAAAGGACAGGAGCTCCTTGTTTTTCCAGTACAAACGTATATCACAGTGAAGATGAGTGAAGTATGTGGACAAGCTGGCTTTCCATTCTGATTCTATAAATACATATATATACCTACACACACCCGGCAACATACACATACTTCTGTGTGCGACACATACACGATCGCGTGAAGTGAGTCGCCGGATCATACCTCCCCATCTCTCAAATCCATCCTCTTCGCCCCTTCTCCAGTGCCCCCTCCAGTCCGAGTCACCTGCATCTGCCCTGGATCACTGCCTCCCTGCTAACTGGGTTGGTAAAAGCAGGGACACAGAAGTGATGAGAGCTCAGTTTTGATGATCTGAAGCAAAATGCTGTTGTTTTAATTTTAGTATAATTGCAAGGTTTATGTTGTGCACCTAGTATTGTTTTTATTTTTAATTACCAGAGGGTGGAGGTAAGTAAGCAAGGTGGTCTTTTCCGATTTTAAGTGCTCTGAAAAGTCTTAACTCTGGTCCCCCTCTAACATAGAACTTTCCAGAGATCTGACCGATTTTGAGAACATGTGTCATCCCCCCATTCTCCTCAGTGGCACTCAGAATTAAACAGACTTCCCCATGGCCTGCTGAGCCCCGCACAGCGCAGCCCTCCCGCTGTCCGGCACCAGCCCCTCATGCTGGCCCTCCAGGGTCGGCACCCAGGCCTCCTGCCTCTCTGTCCACAGCGTTCTCCTGGCCGTCCACATGGTTGGCTCCAGCTTCTGCTCCCACTGTCAGCTGAATGTCATCTCTCTGAGAACCAGTCCCTGGCCACCCTGTCAGGACGCTGAAGGTTAGCATCCTGTTTATCTCCTTTGTAACATGTTGCTGTTGGCACTTACTGATTTTTGATTACTATATCAGTAAGTTTATTTTGATGCCCCCTACTACAACAGGGGTGCTCTGAGGGGTAATGTGTGCTCAGTCAGTGCCTTATAGCCCAGCAGAGTGCCTGGCCCACCCCACCCCATCAGTCCCGATGCCTTACTCACCTTAGGGTCATTTGTCAAACTTCAGTGAGGTTGGGGTTGCAAGCGTAGACTTTATTCTACTACCCCGGCTCAACGTCATGTCAGAAGGCGTGCTCGACGTGAATCCTACGAATGAGAGAAAAGAGCAGAACTTCTGAAGAGGGCACCAAGCCAACAGGGCAGGTAGATGCCCAAACTAGAGAATCTGCTGGCTGAAACGTTTGAATCTGGGCAAGTAGTGGGGTGGTGGCCTTTGCCCAGAACCTGAAGAACTGCCCATTTGCCTCTGTCAAAGGCAGGCCAGTAGGAGATAGTGCGGCCGCACTCCAGGCCTCCCGTTGCCTGCTTGGGCTGCTGGCGAAGCCTTGGCCTGTGGCTTCTCGGGCAGATGCCAGAAATACGCATGAAAGAAAGGTCAGTATGCTTGCCATTTCATGTGGCTATCTCATTTCATCTTCATGACAATCTGGTAGGACAGGTATCTTTATTTTACAGGGATGAAAATTGAGGCCTCGGGGTTAGTTTGCCAGAATCACACAGCTAATAAGTTGCTGGAGCTGAGATTTGAAACCAGAGCACTCTCTCTGTCCAGCTTGTGATTATTCCATTCCATCCCCTTCCCTCTAGACTCGACAGCACCGAAGCACTGGTGCCGTCTTCACTTCGTGTCCCCAGTGTCTCACCACACTGCCGGTACAGAAGGAGCATTCGGTTAACGTTGTGGGATTTTACTGGCATCGCTACATGAGACTGTGCTTGCGAAGTCTTTGTTGTTCCTTAGATAGAGGAGTAAGGCCTCGTGTTTTCATCTGCCAGCCAGTATTGAAAGCACTTCGACAAAATCACCCTCCGTCCCTCTGCTCTGGCTGGTTCCGTTCAGGGCTGCGGATGGCCTCTCTGACCCACTCTCTGTTCCCAGTAGAAGTCCTTGGCCATGTGTTTTCTCAGACTTTCAGTGGCTCACGGTCTATGGCATGACATTTGATTAATCTAGTACTGGATGCTTTGATGTATATACAGAGTTCTAGGACATTCTGCATCTAACTTCTGTGCCCCGGGTATTTACAAACCCAAACGCTAGCAAGAGGATAGACGGTTGACTGTGTTAGCAGAGGGCTATCCTGCCACGGGACACATGTGCTTGAGTGTATGCGTGGGTGCCTGTGGAGAGGGAGACAGGGGACACATCCATACCGTGAAAGTCACACCCACACTCTGAGTTACTTTTGTCATCATCCAGGCAGTCAGCAGGCACTTACTGGACCGTCCATATGTTACAAAGTGCAGGATTCCTTTAAGCCGTATTTAGCATTAAATAGCAAAAGCCTACCACTGGGCTAGTGTGCTTGCTTTTTAATAAAACAGCGATTGATCAAATGGTGTCCACCTCATTTCTCACCGTGGTGAGTGAGAGCATTTTCTCGCGGTCCGTTTTCAGCATGCTGCTATTACTGCACCATTTAGCTCAATGCCAAATTGCAGTTGGCTCCATTCACTTCTGTTTACTCGAGTAGTGCCGTAGTGATTAAATGTCACTGGGTACACCGAGTATACAAAAGTAATTAACCTGAAAGGACATGTTAGAATAAGGGTCAACAACCTCTTTAGCCCACGCTGCCACCAGCAAGACTAAGCGTTGACAGAGGTGTTGATGGCAGGGCAGGGACCAGGTGAGGAGTGGGAGGGAAGGAGAAGTCAAGGTCAGAGAACAGGAGCCGGGGCCCAGCACCCACAGTTGTTTGCGGTGGCAAGTGGACACCTCTGAGACGTGTTCTGTAAGGCCCTTTACAGTTTCGCTCTCTGACCTATGATCGAGTGGTGGGAGGGGGTGGGATTCGACCAGCATCTCAGCGCTGGTTAGTGGAAGGAGCGTGGTTTCCTGGTTAGACCAGACTCCTCTTGCTTGGCACACACTTGGCGAGTCAACCTGCTTCTCCAGTGCTTTATGTATTTTGTCAGCCCTGCATCTTTAGATCTGCTTGTCAAATGAAAGCCGCTGCTTGAAATCATTTCTTGGGAAAGATTGGAAATTGTATCTCCGAGTGTCTGTGTCTCTTTTGTTTTCATTCGTCAGTATACTGAAATCACTTTGTTAAGCTGATGGATACTCATGCTGTATGTTGCTTTACATGCTAAAAATTTACATAAAACTCTAGTCGTCTGTGACTGAACAATCAGCCACTGTAAAGCTCTTTTTAAAAAAACAAGTATTATGTCTGTCTGCCCTATACGGGGCTGTTTCTTTCATCACCTGTGTGTGGTGACTTACTATCCATTAAAAAAACATGAGGACTGAAGGTGGTTTTTTTCCCCCTTCCTTTTACCACATACCTCCTTGGGAGATAAACATTTCTAGGAGATCCCCAGGGATCACTATTCTCTAAATGAGCAGCCGCAGAAAAACTGCTGATGCCTGCATTCTTCTTGTGGTCGGTCTGTCAGGCAGGATTCATTTAAATCCTGCCTTTTCAGTGGTCAGACTTGAATAAGATTTGTTTCTCCCTGGTCACAGGCAGGTGATGAGTACATGATGAAAGACGAAGGAGAGCCAGTTGAAAAATGTCTCCCTTGTGTAGAAGATTTATCTCTTTCAGAATAAGAAAAATTGGTGGCCTTGATAGTGTCACGTTTATGCAACAACAAATAACTTCCTGTGTGTTCACCCAGAGGTCAGATCCTGTGCCCTTGCTGGTGGGGAACAACCAGAGTAAAGCTACCACTTCTGGCCCTCTTTCCACCTGGCATCATTCCGCCCTCTGTCCCAGTTTTAATTTTTGTACTGCTTCCTGTTAGTAGTTTTACAGCATAATCCTGAAAATTGTCTTGTCACTGTATCACTTTCAGAATTACCACTTTTGACTTTTGAAGGCTGCCTCCTTCCTTTGGTGTGCCTACACACACCACACCTGCACTGGCGTCCCCCCGCCCCCCGGCCCCAGGCAGCTGCTCTTCTGGCTGTGACAGTCATTATACTGAGTGCTGAGAACACAAAGTAATAAGGCACAGTAGCTTTTGCCCTTTGGTAACGCACAACTTCTTCTCTCCGGGTAACACGAAAACAGTATGGGAACAAGCAAACGTAGGCATGCGTGTTGATACAGGAACAGATCAAGTTTTGTACTCACTGATTTGTTCAGCAGCTATTCATTGAGGCACCAAACCAGGGGGATGGTCCCTGCCTTCGTGGAACTCGAGTCAAGTACAAGGGACAAGAAAATAATAAGAAAATAATGGCTGTCGTATAAATGCTAGGATGGAAGTAAATAAGGGGCTGTGATAGAGATTTCCAGGAGAGATCTTGGGTAATATCATCAACAAGACCTTTCAGAGAAAGTGGCATTTAAGCTGAGACATAAAAGGTGAAAAACGCTAGCCACTTGGACTGGGGAAGAGTTCTTGGCAGAAGCCCATGCTGTGGGATGAAAGAGTATGGGATGTCCAGCTCTCTGACAAAGAGACTCTGAGCTCAGCTTGGAGAAGGGAGGCAGTGGCCGGGTCAGGCCTGTTGTACTTCTGTAAAGTGCCAGATTCTTACGTTAATAGGCATGATTCCCATTGTGGCTTTAGGATCTTTGAGACCTCTGTCATCCAGTATGGTAGCCACAAGCCACACGTGGCTGTTAAAGCCCTGGAAACGTGGCCAGTCCAAATCGAGACTGGCTGCAGGTGTGAAACACGTGCCAGATTTTGAAGACCTCGTACTAAAAAAATCACGTACGATGTCTCAGTGCCGGTTTTGACATGGATTGTACGTTGAATGGTATTTGGGGATACAGCGGTTTAACTAGGTATATGACTAAAACTAATTTTACTGTTTCCAATTCTTAAAAATCTGGCTACTAGAAAAGGTCTAAATGCGTATGTGGCTCACATGATGTTTATGTTTGTCGGGTCTGTTCTAGAGCACACACTTGAGTGTTTTAGTGAAGGACCTTACGGCCAAATTGAGTCATCACTGAAAACTGTTTTGCCGTATTGAGGTGGCAGACAAAGACCTGGAGTTTCTGATTAGCCCCTCAAAACTGTTAGGCAGCCTGCCTTTGAATTGATACACTGTTGTTTCCTTCCGTGTTCCTGCTGAACTACCCTCCGATGTTGTAGAGAATAGAGAATATTTGCATCCGTAATACATAAGGAAATATAGGAGGCTCTGTGGAGTTAACACTCTTTGGAAGAAAAAAAGGTTTAGTCTTTGAAATAGATTAAAACAGTTTACTGGAAAAAATAGCAACATGAAAAGGCTTTCTTTTCCAATAAATTTTAATAGTTACTAAAATGAGGATTCTGGTCCATTAAGACATAGCTTTTGCCAAGTCTTCGAGCTGAGTCACTTCTTTTCTCGGAGCAGCTGCTCTACTTCAGCTTCTTTCAAAGCAGCTGGTAGAAATCGGTTGATATTTGGATTTAGGAACAGAACACAGTGCAAATGTAGGTCCAAAGTCAGTCACCTTCCCGGAAAATGTAGGAAGGAAATTTTTGCCAGTCCCCCCTTTTTGTTTTTAGGGCAGTCAGACTCACGTATCGTGTCGTAGTTGTCAGCGCGACTTGGTAACACTGATTATAAGGCAGCAGTGAATGAATGATCTAGGATGTATTTTATGGGTGCTGTACTTAAAAAAAAAAATTCCCAGAGGAAGGTGGCAGGTGCTTGCGACTGTAGTTTACAGAGCGCATACAAGATTATAAATCTTGTCTGTTTACGAGGGAAGGGAACTCTTGACGGAGGACAGACGCGCGTAAGAATGTTAGGTCTTGTGAACTTTGAGGAGGCCCATTGGATTGAAGGGCATGCGGCGGCTCTGGGGCGATCAGCCTGGATCAGAGATGGGACTTCTGAGCAGTATCTGTGGGCTCACTTCTCCTGTCCCCTCTCATTCTCCCAGTTGCTTCCTCATGTAACCCACAGTTTGGCCCACGGGCAGACAGTGGCTGTCCGGAGAGGGAAGCTGAGGTGGCCACACAAGGACCAGACCTGTGTCTTTGGTGTCAGAGCATCACACAGCAGCAGCAGCTCAGCTCGCCAGCTAAAGTAACTGTGTTTAATGAAATTTCTGGGGTGGAGCCAACAGCTTTATTCCAGGAAGAGGAAATAACATTCAAGAAAACCCAGGAGGACATTAAGATAATGTCCTAATTTAAAATCAATTCTATTGATACCTTATAAATTATTATAGCGTTTTATCCTGACCAAGTAATACATAATGCTGAGGCCATGGAAACAAAACATGAATGACTGAATATGGAAGTGCTGTGTATTTTACTGCATGAAGGAAAAGATATGTGGGACTTTTGTATTCTAAGTATTTTTAACTCCCGGGGCCTTAGTGGAGGGCAAGGTGTAGGTTTCATCCATCTTTGTTTGTCCGTGCTTAGTGGGTATTCAGCAGATACTTGCCGAAAGAGTCCATGAGCACACTGACCTTGTGTGGTGGCTCCACATTAGCATAGGAGTAGCGGCCCTTCACAGGCTAGCTACTGCGTTCACAACATGCACTCTCCTTTCATCTTGGCAGCAGCCTTCCCAGCAAGGACTCCACTCAGCCTTGGTTTGCCCACTGGGAAACTGAAATTTAGAGACGTTCATTAACTTGTCCAAGGTCACACAGCAGGCGGTACAGCCTAGTTTAGCCCACCTGCGCTGACTCTAGGACCCATTCCGTACCCACTGTGGACACTGCCTCTCTTGTTAATCTTTCCTCTTTCAGCGCCTTGTTTGATCGAGTTTTGATTATCTGCCAGAGACATTTATCTTGACCCAGGTATCTCTTACCAGGAGAGAAGCAGAAAGGTAAAGACAACAATAGAACATTTTAAGGAATGTGTTGCTCTTGTCATGTTGTGGAAGGTGAAACATTTATTAAGAACAGACTCATTACTTTATATGGAGATTATACTTTAACAAGGGCAGGTCTTCAGAAAGTCCCAGTCATTTTTGAAGGTGAATTTTGATTTATGCTAATTTGAAAAAAGCAAGTTCTGTGAGGGTTATATACAGATTGTGTTTTTAATGACTTCCTTAATCAAGCAGGTTATTTTAGAAAGGTCTTACTGTAATGAGCAGTAAACTGACACCGGTGACTGGCTTAGAGTCCCACCATATTCAGGTCTTTCACCAGCAGCATGCTATAAATTTTAAGCTAATTTACATAAATTTGCATGTGTTACGAGTCAGTATGTAAGATGTGTATATTTTAGCCAAATATTTTTTATGTTTTAATTTTTCCAAATTGAGGATTATTTTCTCCATCTCTTCTGGTTGTTTTTCTAATGGGTGGGATCATCAATGTTACAATGTTGTATCCATTTTAAAGAGCTGTATGAATGTAAATAATAAGCATTTTGTGTAATACTGTACAATAAAACCTCAGTCAGGAATGCACTGGGGTGTGGTACTGTGTTTGGTAAATATAGGTGATTCAGGATACTACTTTCACTTCAGAACTTAAAGTATTTCATAACTCTGAAATGCTTTGAGGACTAGTGAACATATCGTTGGCAGGGTGACTCATGATTGAAGGGCTCCTCCTGAAGGCCCTTCTGCTTAGGATGCGGGGTGGGCAGAGTCCCTGCTGATCTCCAGCAGTACCTTGGCCTTTCTGAACTCAAGAAAGTCAACAATATTCATGTCTGTTTTAGTCATCTAGGGTTTTTTTGTTTGTTTGTTTGTTTTTGTTTTTGGCAGAGGAAATGATGCTTGAGGACTTTAGTTATGGCACCAGTGAAGGGTCAGCCAGCCTCTTGAGCCTGACTTCTCCATCCTTCCCTCCCCCACTGCCATTAACAGACTTCCTCTGAATTGTCCCTGATCTAAACTAATTCCCATACTGAATGAACTACAGTCAGACTAACAGTATAATTAATGGTCTAAACTGGGCTGGTTTTGAGAGTAGAGGAGGCCTGGACAGCAGTTGTAAGGTAGGGGCAAAACCCCAGCCGGATTTTCATGGTACCCTCTTGTCCCATCATTATCCCCTTTATCTGATGGTTTTACTCTTTGGTACCAAGTAGATGGGGTGTTCGAAGGCTGTAGCTAATGAACAGACCATATCAAATGTGTTTGAGAGTTTTTGATCATGGTTCTTCAACCATTCCTTCTGGTTGGAATCTTGTAAGCGGGCAGGGACATACACCCACTGCACTTCGTGAATGGCAAGCAGCCTTAGCTTGATGTGTGTTTGAAATCAAATTAGAAAGTCCGACGTGGAGGTGGTATTTCTAGTCCTGCCTGCAGTATCGAACCAAAACCTTAACTTTGTTGAAAGGAGATGTGTTTGGTTCATAGCAGTCTATTGAAACCCTGTCATTACACAGACCATCTGTATATCTGTGCTGAGGGCTAGTGCTACACAGATGCCAAGAATAATCCTTATGTGGGGCTCCAAATAGAAGGTCCACACCAGCTCTGTAGTAAATAGCACGCAGTTCTCCGTCATAGTGCCGAGTTGCTGCTGCTGAAGGGCTCAGTTCTCTGTCTGGGACCTTGCCTTGTACTTCTTTACGTAGGTTCTTTCTCCTAGTTCTCAGCGCAGCCCAGTGAGGAAATGGGCGGGGTGTTCTTGTCCCAGACCACAGAGAGACAAACCGGGCAGCATCCCCAGGGCTACACAGCTATTAAGTGGAAAACTCTAGACTCAAATCCAGACAGGCAGTCTGACTCCAGACAGATGCTATTGCCTGCTAGTAAAATCTGTGCTACCTGTTATTAAAATTAGCTAATTGTAACAACACTATTTCTTGGGGTTTTTGGGGGGGCGGTGGTGTGCTTTATAGAACTCTTTGTCATACATGGTCGTCTTTGAAGTGGCAGAGGAGTAAAGGTGAAGGGACGGGGCCATCCATTTCAATTGAGGGGCGTGTCTGTTTTCCATCTGACTTGGTCAGTAATAACTTTAGTAAAGTCTTGGTTGGGTTTCAAACCAGGATCTATCATTTTTGTCATTTGAAGATAAAATATGATTTATAATGTTAGGAGTAACTCTTGTAAAGCTTACCTTTTGCTTCCAAAGCAATTGGGATCTCCATATCATAAGACTTACAGATTTTTATTATTTTTTCCCCTGGTTTTTTGTTTGCCCCCTTCCTTTTCTTTCCTTAAACATCTACTTTGTTCTTTTTAATATCCCAACACAAGTGTTTTGTTTTTAAAAATACAGAGCTTTTGGGACGCCTGGGTGGCTCATTCGGTTAAGCGTCCGACTTCAGCTCAGGTCATGATCTCACAGTTGATGAGTTCGAGCCCCACGTCAGGCTCTGTGCTGACAGCTTGGAGCCTGGAGCCTGCTTCAGATTCTGTGTCTCTCTCTGTGTTCCTCCCCCGCTTGTGCTCTGTCTCTCTCTCAAAAATAAATAAAGATTTTTTAAAAAATTAAAAATACAGAGCTTTTTAGTAAGCATTCACATTTAAGGTATTTTGCCTGAGAGGCAAAAAGGCTACTTTTTCTGATTGTTATGACCCTCCTTAATGAATTTGCTGATACATTCACATGATCAAACGGTAATGAGAAAATGTTTCTGAGTTTGTAGATTTATACAGAGTCATGATGCAGCTCCAGTAAGTTTCCTGTGTAGCAAGCTAGGGGAAATCTAATGTAGGTAAGCTTGTAAAGTAGTGATAGAGAAACAGAAGTACTTTGTAGTGAAAGCATGACTTTGTCTTTACAAGTATTTATTTAATTCCTCCTGTTCACATGCTCAGCAAAGATCCAAGAGGCCTTCCAGTGGCAGAACGGTGGTGTAAGATTCGTTGGCAGTCTGTGCCAAGTCCAATTTGATTCCAGAGCAATTATGTTATTGGAACATCGTGGATTGCTCCGGTGCCCATTGTGTAGCTTAACCTTTAAATGCTAGTGATAATTAACTACTTTATCCTTCTACCAGGAGACTCCAACATATAACTCTGTTCTGCAGTAAAATTCACAAATAAAATACTGCCCACAGAGCCAGAAACCAGCCAGTTAAGTACAGCTGTCTGTACATGTATGTCAATAAGTAAGTATAAAGCATAAAGATAAATAAACATTACCATTTAAGTATTGATTTTTAAGAAAGCATTTCATAATTGTTTAAAAATCAATTTTTCCTTTCGGACAAAGTGGAAATGACTTTATCAGTAGAGGGTCTCAGAATCAAAAGACTCAGATTGTTGATAATCATGCACACGTAGAATTTTTTTTCTTTCTTTTTTTTGTAAGATATCACGAGTCGGATGAAGGCATGTGGGAGTAGGTAGAGGAGTAGAGATGAAGGAGACACAGAACTTCCCTGCTGCTAATTCCAAGGGGCGTCACTGCTCAGCTCTCACTGCAGTGAATGGTTTCTTGTGGAACCGTCCAGCCTAGTGGTCTTCTGAAAGGGAATGTGTCACTTGAATTTTAGGTTAAGATTGAGGAGCACAAAAGTGATATTTGCTCATTGACGTTCAAAAACATTTCTGGGCAGTTCTCTGCTGCTCACTGTGCCGGGGGCCCCCACCCCCAAGTAACCCACAGACCGTGGTGGGAAGTAACCTTGTAAACAAATAGCCACATATTGATTGCGAGGGTTCTACTCACTGGGTGAACAAAGTGTTAAGGGAACAAAGAGGAATTGAGTGATTAATTCTGCCTGCCAGTGTCTGAGCGAGCTTTAAAAGGTGACATTAGAGCTGGTTCTTAAGAATGAGGATTTCAACAGAAAGATACCGAGGGAAAATGGGCATTCTCATAAACCGGGAAAAAAGGCTAGATACAATGAAAATGCACAGACCACAGGGCAACACCAAGCTCGTGGTGCTGAGCTCTAAGGCCAGGGCTCTGGTTTAGGGCATGGACTGAAGGGCTTTGGAAACAGCCAGGCTCAGATATGGGATTTTTGTTTTCCCCTGAGGATAGTGGGAAACCATTTGTTGTTTTTAAGGAAGACTGAGAAGTGGTTGAATCTCTCTTTGGGGAAATACGAACCCCAGAAATGTGGAGGATAGACTGGAGACAGGGGAACTAGATATGGGGTTCTGACATTAAATATGGTAGGTAGAGGCTCACAGATGATGTTTGCAGGCATGATTTTAGTGGAGTAATGGTCATAAAAACCTAGTCATGGTGTGAAAATAAAGCAGAAGCATTGAACCGAGTCTTTATAGCTTAGGAACAAGGGTTGGAACTGAGTGGAAATACGTGAAAATGAAGCAGTCCAGTTTTAAAAATTATTTGGCTTCTAATGTTTTGTTACAGCCTTCCGCCTTACTGAGTAACGCGTGCCATCTTTTCTGCCATTAAGCTTAAGGGTGAATGAATAGGGATAGTTATAGGGTTTGATGCCTACACATTACTGCATTCATTGAAAATGCTGAGAGAGAATGCCAAAGGAAGGAAGGGTTTAGAGATACCCAGCCCTGTCGTTGGGAACCCACTCACTGCCCTTCTCGTCTTCCTTTGCCACCAAACCCCTATCCCTTCTCCTTCCTGCCTTTGAAGCTGGTGGTGGAGTTGCCATCAGCACAGCTGACCACTAGGGGGTGGTGTCTTGGTAGAGATACTGGCGGGGGAGGGGCGGGGGGGGGCGGGAAGGAAGTTAATTGGTTTTCCTCTAACAACACACTTTGCAAGTTTAGCCACAGAAGAAAATGTGCTGTTAAGGTTCGGAGGAAGTGAAATGGAATACAGGGCCACAAGTTCTGGATATCACACTCCCTTCCCCATAGTTAATTTAAAAGCCCGTATAAATGTGTATCTTTTTTTCTTTTTAAGTTTATGTATTTTGAGAGAGTGCGTGAGCTGGGGGACTGGCAAAGAGAGAGGGAGAGAGAGAGAATCCCAAGCAGGCTCCATGCTGACAGGCGCTCCAGTGTTGTGTATCTTTATAATACCATCAGACTAAGATAAAGGAGAAAAAAAAAGTACAAAGGTTAGTTTTATATGAGAAGAGTAAAAGTTATCAATGAGGAAGAGCTTTAGGGAACAGTTTCCTGAATTGATTCAGATGGCAAGGCGGAGATATTCTGGTGGAGATTGTTTGCTGTTCCTAAAACTTGTTTTCTTAACTCCAAATGTTCTTTCCACCGTCCAGCCTGGGTTAGTCTAGCGCACAGAGCCCTGTGCTGGTGCCCTGATGAAGGACTTGGCTTCTCTGGCCTTTACGACCTACCCTCCACAGGTCAGCCGTGCTCCCTCTCTCACACCTCACCTTCACGTCTAGCTAGCTCCTGTTTGGTCTGTCTGGAGCTGAGTCACTAGCCAGTTTGTAAGGTTGCTTCCCGGTTCCATTGACACTTTCTTCATTTCTTCATATCTGGTTTTAGGCTGTCATACTCTCTAAATATGCCTCCCAGTAGCCACCTGGCCTCAATGGCAGACACATCCATTCTCTGTGCTTTCAGTGCTTATTTTTGACGTGTGGGCCTCCTCCACCTGGGACCTCTTTGGAAGGGCAGAAATGACGGACATCACCTGAACCCATACGGGTTGCTCCCGACCGTGTTCCCAAGAGGGAGGGACTGTCTTTCTCTGTTACCTGGTCCTAATGGGGGTTCCAGGGTTTCCAGAGATTAAAAAAAAAAAAAAAAAGAGCAGGCTTATGAAAACTGTAGGAGTCAGAAAGGAACAAAGTGAACATTTTTGCAGATGTTTTGTTTCTGTTCTTATTACTTGCCACTCTGAATCTTCCATGCCCACAAGACAAGGGACGAAGCAAAATTCTGTAAATAGGACCTTAGTGTCACATGATCACCATTTTTGGGTGCTCAAATTCCCAAAGAGTACCTCTCTTCCCTTTTCTTTGAAGATTTACTAATTTTTCTCCAGGTTGAACTCTAATGTATTTAGTGTTTCTGTAATGGCTTAAGATATTGGCTTCCCATCAGCCAGCAAACTTGGTGGGGGTGGGGGGGGTGGCTTGCCTTTTTCTTCTTTCCTTTTCTTCTTCTTCTTTTTTTAGTGTTTGTTTATTTATTTTGAGAAAGAGAGTGCAAGTAGGGGAGGGGCAGAGAGGGAGACAGAGAATCTCAAGCAAGCTCCTAACTGTCAGCACAGAGCCCAATGCGGGGCTCAAAGTCAGGAACTGTGAGATCATGACCTGAGCTGAAATCAAGAGTCAGATGCTTAACCAACTGAGCCACCCAGGTGCCCCATTCCTTTTTTCTTTTCTTTTCTTTTCTTTTTTTTTTTTTTCCCCTATCCGCTTCCTTTCTCACTTTTCTAAAGATGCTTTGCCAGTGTAATCAACATCTCCTTTGGACCAGACCCCTTCTGTCTTCTGGATTTGCTGTCCCTGCCTCCTTTTTTATTCCTTGGCTCCCTCTGCCACGCCTCTACACGGTTCGTTCCTTTTATCCCTCATTCCCTTTTCCATTTCTCCTTGGTTTTCTCTCTACACCTCTGTTGCCTTCTTCCTTTCACCTCCTGCCTTCTCTCCTGTCTCCTCCTAACAGTTTTGCAAGTGTATGTATACTAATGAAGAAGAGGAACAATAAGTCTTAAGTGACTGAAGAACTCACTGTTAAAGGGATGCTCATTTCTCAAAGCTGCTTTCTTTTCTAACTCCAGAGTTCTTCAGTATCCCCATCAGCCAGTTTCCGAGGTGCCGAGAAGCACAGAAACTCCACTGACTACTCCTCTGATAGCAAAAAGCAGAAAACTGAAGAAAAGGAAATCGCAGCTCGTTATGTAGGTTCATTCACCTTTGCTTTGGGGGAGGCCAGTTTATTCCGCTTTTTATCAGCAGCTATTTTACCCTTTGACTGTTATCAACCACAATTAGAACACAAGAGAAAAAAAACATCTACTAGGAGAAGAAGCTAGTGATTGCATTTATAGCTGGATCTCAGTGGGCTAGCTGAAGTCCTCTGTGCGTGCAAGTCCGTGCACACGTGTCGTGAGTGAACACAGTGCTTTATCTGGAAGCTAATAGAAGACATCTTAGGTGTTCCATAATATCATTTCTGTAGATGTATTTACTTCCCTCTGTGTATTTCAAGGTGGCTGGATTTTCTCTGGTCAACTAGAAATGTTAAGGAAAAATATAAAATCATAGAAAACCTGGTAAAATGCCTAAAATGAACTTGTGCTAAGGAATAAAGCAGGTTTTGTTGACTATAACTTGCAGAGGCTCCCAAATGTGTGTCCAGCATGGGTGAAGCTCATTTTTCTTCGGTGACTGGCCCTCCAGGGCACATAGTGAAGGGAACAAGCTGGATGGCACTGGGGCGGATGCAGGCAGTCCCCTCTCTGCCCACTGTGGAGCTGCCCTGCAAGACTGTAGGCCTCAAAACAAGGCTGCAAGCTTGAATTCTCATGTGACATCTCCCAATTTTATTATTTATTTATTTATTTATTTATTTATTTATTTAAATACAATTTATTGTCAAGTTGGCTAACATACAGCGTATACAGTGTGCTCTTGGTTTTGGAGGTAGATTCCCGTGATTCATCGCTTAGGTACAACCCCCAGTGCTCATCCCAACAAGTGCCCTCCTCCATTCCCATCTCCCATTTTCCCCCTCCCCCGCAATCAACCCTCAGTTTGTTCTCTGTACTTAAGAGTCTCCTGTTGTTTGCCTTCCTCTCTGTTTGTAACTGTTTTTTCCCCTTCCCTTCCCCCATGGTCTTCTGATAAGTTTCTCGAGTTCCACATGAGTGAAAACATTTGATATCTTTCTCTGACGGACTTATTTCACTCAGCATAATACTCCAGTTCCATCCACAGTGTGGAGGTTCCTTAAAAACTTAAAAGTAAAACTACCCTGTGACCCAGCAATAGCACTACTAGGAATTTATCCAGAGGATACGGGAGTGCTGATTCATAGGGGCATATGTACCCCAATGTTCATAGCAGCACTTTCAACAATAGCCAAATTATGGAAAGAGCCCAAATGTCCATCAACTGATGAATGGATAAAGAAGATGTATATATATATACACAATGGAATACTATTTGGCAATGAGTAAGAATGAAATCCCAATTTTAAAAGAGTAGCTACTTACCCACAAAAACACTGAGAGAACAAATCACACACAACTATAGGCTGGATTTAGCCGGCCGTGCTAACTTCTGCTCTGGAGTAACAAGCAAGCCATAAGCTTCAGTTTGTTGTGTGTTATTTTGTTTTTTTGTTTTTTTACCTGTGAAGCGGAATCATCATATTACTTCCCTTATAACATCACCATGAGGATTAAAGAACATAGTACGTCGTTAAGTGTTTAGCCCCGTTTGGCGCCGTTCATTTTTGTAAGATGTGAGGAATTAGTCTGGACTCATCTAGGGTAAATCTGTCCTTTGTTCCTGGGCACTGGGGAAGGAAGTAATGCTTGTCCATTGTCAATGCAGGACAGCGACGCTGAGAAGAGCGACGACAACTTGGTGGTCGACGTTTCCAATGAGGTACGTTCAACCTCCTGCTCTCACCTGCTGTCCCAGTGACTCGTGTGCAGAGTCTGTGCCTAGTTTCTAAAGGGACCCGCTTTTTGTTTACGTGAAAAATTTATGCATTGCTAGTTTTCTGTCTTAATCCTTTTTGTATTGCTATTCTTTTCCATGAAGTATCAGTGCCTTTTGCTATCACCATGAATGCACACCAGACCTCTGTGGTCAGCCTGCAGGTCTCGCAGACAGGCAGCTTGCAGATGTGTAGGGTACTGATTCTTGTTTTCAATAAGTACAGCTGACCCGGGGACAATGCAGGTGGTGGAGGGGGTGTTCAGGGGCGCCAGCCTCCCTCATATTAAAAGTCCACATATAACTTGCCTTTTTTTTTTTTTTAATTTAAGTATATAGCTAGCCCACAGTGTTCTATTAGTTTCAGGTGTACCACGTAGTGATTCAGCTAGTCTACACATGATGCTGCCATGTAGAACTTTGGTTCCCCCAAAACTTAGCCTGCTTTTGACCTGCAGCCTTACTGATAACATAAACAGTCGATTAACACATATTTTGTGTGTTATATGTGTTACATACTGTATTCCTACCATAAAGAAGCCGGAGGAAAAAAATGCTAAGAAAATCATAAGGAAGAGAAAATGCGTTTATAGTACTATACTGTTATTTATCAAAAAAAAAATCTGCATATAAGTGGACCCGCACAGATCTGCCCCCATGTTGTTCAAGGGGTGACTGTACTATAAATCTTGTATTTTCTTTGAGCTCAGTTCCAGGTATTTTCTTGAGCAACTTGGTGAGTCTTTTATTATCTGTTACAGAACATTGTGCACTTCCCCATGCTCTCCGCTAGAGACGTCCACACCCAAGTACTCCAGCCTTGTAAATGTGCCGTCCTGCATTAATGCCCTTGATGTTCCTTTGTAGGATCCATCTTCCCCTCGAGGGAGCCCAGCACATTCCCCGAGGGAGAATGGTCTGGACAAGACGCGCCTGCTCAAGAAAGATGCCCCCATCAGTCCAGCGTCTATCGCATCCTCCAGCAGCACTCCTTCCTCCAAATCCAAAGAGCTTAGCCTTGTAAGCTGGTCTTCGTCATCTTTTTCGGCGTTGCCTCTTTCGAGATGGTTGGCTTTGATTATTTTGAAAATTTTCTATTTTTCATATTTTTCTATAGGACTCTTTTATATATATATATATATATATATATATATATATATATACACACACACACACATATATATATAAACATACATAGATTTTTTTTTTTTCTACCGGGTATTCAAATTTAATCGACAAAAGTACTTTTGGAGCAGAATGGGTTTACTGACTTACCAGTGATAGATGTGTGTTTTATGACTCTTTTTGCAAGGATAGGGGAGGGATATGGGGAAATTGAGTGAAACGTGTCTTAGGGAAGATGAAGAAATACACTCTGGGGTTACAGGGATGGTTTTGTCACCTATGGTTTACGGTAAATTTCGTTTTTGGCTTAGATGTGATTTTGTTGCTAGCTTTGTTTGAATTACCAAGCTATATACGACTGCAATAATTTTCCCTTCCTATCTAAGAAGTAATCTGTCATTTACAAAAGTCTACCTTGACTCACACCACAAATCATGGATGCAAAAATGAAACTGCTTGCAAGTCAGGATAATCTCTCCGTACCCCCTTCTTCTGTGGCTGTGTAGTTAATTGCATTTTTTGTGTAGTATGTCTTCCTTTTTCCTCACCAGTTATTTCCTTGTAACATAACATTAAAAAAAAAAGACAAATTCAGTTTTCATCTAACCTCTGAGTGTACAGCTGAAGGAAAGAAAATTCCTCAGTGTGTCCGCAACCTAGGGGATGTGTCTGGCACAGGGCTATATTAAGTTCGTTTTTTCTGTTGTTTCCTTTTGGCCTTCTGGCCTTCTTGTATTGGCAACTCCTCTGTGCTGATCTCTGTGACAGTTCAGGCCTGGGTCTGTTTTAACGGGACCCGTTAGCCAGGAAACCTTGTGACGTGAGCAGTCCACCAGGAACCCAGCTCAACCAGCTTTAAATCAGAGCAACCAGCAAGTGGTTGGTCACAGTCAGGACATCACGATTTGTCAGCGTCTGTCTGGCTCAGACCAGTTTCCTAGAAATCATCTACTCTGCCCTAAATTCGGCTTCAGTTTACATCCTCCTGAACGTTGGTTTTGTGAACTCGGTGAACTCTTTTTGTTTGTTGGCTTGCTCCTTTTAATTATGAAAGTGAAGGCCCAAGCTGAAGAACCTTTTCCATTTTTTTCTTCCTTCTGATTTGCCTTTTTAAATGTTTAACGTCATGGTTAAAATTGTGCTCTAATTGCCACTATATTCTATTCCATCTCTTGTTAGAATGAAAAATCTACCACTCCTGTTTCAAAATCCAATACCCCTACTCCACGAACCGATGCACCCACACCAGGCAGTAACTCCACTCCCGGATTGAGGCCTGTGCCTGGAAAACCACCAGGAGTCGACCCCCTGGGTTAGTAAGAAGAAAGTTTTTCTGTATATTTATGCTTCTTGTTTTTAAAGAAGTTAAAGCAATTTAAAGAGTGCAGTACCTTCAGAGCAGTAATGACCAGCATTGTAAGGTTGTTAGAATTATTTAATCTGAACCTTGATGCCTTTTGGCTTTTGAGAATATTACAATAAGCTCATTTGAATCCTGGCTCCTTTAACGTGTGTATTAACATTTTACTAACTTACTGTTATCTGTGTTCTTGGTTTTTCTCTTCCCTCCTTCCGTTTCGGTCTGTAGCCTCAAGCCTAAGGACCCCGATGGCAGTCCCTTGTCCATACCCAACCCCGTTTGGGATCGTGCCCCACGCCGGGATGAATGGGGAGCTGACCAGCCCAGGCGCCGCCTACGCTGGGCTGCACAACATTTCTCCGCAGATGAGCGCGGCGGCCGCTGCTGCCGCCGCCGCCGCCGCCTACGGGAGATCCCCAGTGGTACGCGTGTGGCCCTTACAGAATCAGGCTCTTCCTCAGCCCGTAGGATTGCCAGACAGATTTGTGAACGTGGTCTATATAAGTGGAGGTATTTGTAAGGGGACCTGTCATACTTGTAAATTAAACTACATGCAGTTCTGTCGTGAGATCCATTTTCTTTCCTAAGGTGAGGAACTGTCTTTGTTATTTTATGTTTTCTTTTAATTTTAAACCCCCAAGAGCAGAGCAAATAATAATGAATGCAGTGAACCCTTTGTTTCCATCATAAGCTTCAAAGCTTACACAAATAATTTTTTTTCATGTATGGTTCACCCCCCTGCCCCCCCCCGATACATTACCACTAAAATCATAAACATCCTCTCTTCTCCCCAGTAGATGTTGCTGCATATATATTTTTAAAATCCTATTTTAAAGGCTGTGTTCTCCCAGGATTTAGGGAGGTAGCGGGTAGGCTGAGATGAGTTAATGTAACTGTGCTTGTTTTTGTTGTCTTGCCTGGGAAAATTGTAGGTTGGGTTTGACCCACACCATCACATGCGCGTGCCAGCAATACCTCCAAACCTGACCGGCATTCCGGGAGGAAAACCGTGAGTACCCCTGTGCCTCGTGCCCACTGGACCCCGGGCCCCTGCCTGCCCTTCAGACTGAGCACTGCCAGGCAGTGTGGGGGAGTTCTTGAGGCTCACGCTTTTGCGAAGAATTTTCCATTTTCTCTTCACCCAAGGAAAGCAGTAATGAGGTGGGGTTTTGTATTTTCAATTTAAAATCTGGAGCTTCTAATATGGAAATGCAAATTACCGAAGCATCTCCAGCAGTCAGGTCTTCTCCACGTCTGTTACTGAATTCTTTTGTTGCCTTGAAAAAAAGCGTCTTATGTGCAAACCTGGATGCTCACAATTTGAGCGTGTTGGGAAAAGATGTGCCAAACTTCAAAGGCTGTGAAAAGAAAGAAGTGTGGTCTTATGCTCAGTTGTGTTTGTGGAAAAGGTGGCTCGCTCATTTGGCTTCTTGTCCCGTGAGCGAGGTATTTGTAGCATCCGTATTCACAGGCCCCTTGAGTTACAAAGGCAAAACGCACACATCGGTTTTTCCGGCCTCTTGTATGTTCCACTCTCTCACCTTATCTCATTCCACGTCCTTCATTTCAGTCCAGCGTAGCTTTTTCTTACTACCTGTGCACGGTTCTCTCTGCTCTCTGGCTTCGTCTTCCCGGTACAGAGACTTTACTGTGAAATAACACTGGCTCCTTCCTTAAAATCACAGCCTGCTTCCTCGGTCCTCTCTTTGGGAAGCATCCCCGCGGACCCTCCCCGCCTTATCAGTCACGTGTGTGTATTTACTCTCACGGCTCTTTCCGTCGGCCGCCTCTCTGACGCTCCACGCCGCGCACACGCTGCTTCCCCAGGCTGCTGCTCTCTCACAGCCCTCTCCTGTCCACACGTGACCCTCCGTAGCAGCTAAGTCCCTTCTCCCAGAGGCTTTCCTCGTGGCTTGCCTGCCTCGGGGCATTTGCTCTTACTGGAAGGCCTGCAGTGCTTCTCTGTGGCTTATGGTCTCAACTTCAAGTGTCTGCTGAAATGTCACTTATTAGAGCGTTCTGCCCTGACAGCCCTATCTAAAATAGCATCCATCGCTCCCTTACTCTCCCCATCACTGTTCTTTTCAATTGCTTGCCTTTTTTATGCTTGTCTGTAGGCATCATCTGCCTCTCCCTGCTTGAATGGAAGTTCCGTGAGAGCAGAGCAGAACGCTTTACTCTTCAGTTACGGAAGTAGCTCTAGTGCCTGAAATGGTACCTGGTTCCTAGTTGGTGCTCACAGTATATAGTTTTTAAATGAGTGAATGAATAGGGGTGCGGGGGAGAGAGAGCACAAGTGGGCCAGCCAGTCTCTTTCTTCTCTGATCTCCCATTGCTTCTTTATTCACTCCTGTACACTCAGGCACTTAGTTTTCACCTTGTTGTTTCTCATGCGTAATTTACTTCTGTCCAGATCTGTGCTAAACTTCCCTGTTGCATCAGACACAATGCTGGCTCCATAGCCAAGTTCCTCCGTAAATATTTGACTGATTAATAAGGGAGGCAAAGCAAATTAGACTTTGAGTTCCCTGAGAATCGAAGGTATAAATACCCATTACCATAAAATTCTGTGTGCCTGCCTGTGTTCTGCAAATAGTTGTTGACTGACTTACAAGTCTTGTTGACTAAGAACTCTGATGTATTTGAAGGTGAAAATTTGGTGTATTTCAAGCAGTGACTAAATAGCAAGGTCATAGGATTAATCAAATAACTCCAGTACCTATGAGTTCCATATGAACCCATGGAGATGGGAGAGGTTTTTGTAGGGAAAAGGTGTGATCCCAGGTTCAAGTACCGCACAGTCACCACTTAGTTAACTAGCTGTTGCACCGGAGCTGGAGTATCACCATGGGAACAGAAGAGCTGGTTCTTCTTGGCTCAGCTGCTGCCCAGGGGCCATGGAGGGGAGACAGAGGTGTGTCAGGAATATAGAAAGAAGATGACCGTCTTGGTTTAGGTTTGGGCCGTTGGAACCACTGTCGAGTTAGAGCTAATCTGATTGAGGAGGCACTTCGGAGCTGGGCTCCTTTCCTTCCCCTCATTTTGATTCTTAGCATTGTACAATTGTTGGGATCCTTTGGGGCAGATTGATGGTTTTGAGGATGGTTGTGAAGTTTTGTTCCTGGGGGTGATAGAGCCACATCTAATGCAATTGGCAAATGACATTAGGAGTCCCAGAGAGAGCAAGGTGTGGTCAGCAGAGCGAGTTGTAGAGTGTGACAGATGAAAATTTGAATTCTTACTCTGCCAGTGGGCAACCTTGGGATAGTTGGTTAACTTTGTGAGCTCATCTGTAAACCAGGGGTGGCACCTCCCTGACAGGCAGGGCGTAAGGATGGAATAAGATAAGATGTTGTATGTTTAGCACCGTGTTTGGTATAGGGCCGCTGTTCAGTCCGTTGCAGCATCATTTCCTGGTTAGCTTTGCCCCAGGGTATTATCAGTTTCTCAGCGGCTTCTGCAATAGAACATATTGTAGCGGGCAGAAGTGGCCCGAGATGATTAGATTGAGTAAATTAGACTCCACATCCCTGTCAGTTGGTGCCTCTTTATACAAGAGGGCGTCAAGACACGTAAATTCACGTTCATGTATGCATATAGAGATAATATATTTTTATTACAGATTTTTTACCGAAGAAATGATTGTAACAATTAGGTGGCTCTTCAGATCTTAAGGTACAGAATTGTGAAACTTTGTTTTGTGCTTATTTTTCAACAGAAGCAGCTCATATTTTTGTGCTAGAGCACAAAACATAATAAATCACCTAAAGGCTTTTCCCCTACCACACACACAAAGTAAATGGCCTTTCTCCAGACAGACTTAAAACAGTCGTGTATCTCTATCCTAATTATTTTTACAGAATGAGTTGCTAGATGTTATCAAAAGTTATAATTAAATGCATGTTCCAAAGTAATGAATGAAGTAGCTTTTCTCGAATAATTCACATTGGGTCCTCTTGTCTATTCTGGTGAATTCGCAGGAGTTCCACTCAATATGTAATTAGAACGGCAACATAGTTTAATTTCAACATAAGCCCAAAACGGACTTTTTCCCTCACCTGCTACTTGAAGGAGACATCTGTAAATATATACAACTATTCAGTCAGAACCATAGTACTGATTATATCATGAGGTATGGCATGTGAATGTAGCCGTGACAGAAGACCTCAGGTTTATGGGTTTTAGGCTGCTCACAACTCAGAAATCTTTCCCTGTTGTTGTACTTGTTTGTTTTTATAAAAGCAGGCTTTTTCAAGATAGGAACAATGCTTGACACACAGTAAGCCACCAACAAGTATTTGTCGGTCGGCTAACGTACTAGTGGGTTCATATGCTACTTAGAACCTGATTTTCTGTCATACTTCATAAAGTTCAGTGGCCAGACCTTTTGTTGTGAATTCAAGGCCTAGTCCTGTCTTGTGAGACCTTGGAAACTTGAAGTGTTGCAAAGTATGAGAAAGATAAGTGCGCCGTTACAGAACTGGGCCTTTTAGAGAGGGTCAGGGAGGTGGGGGTGGGAAGGCCAGGGACCTTCTTTAAATATGCTGCTTTTTCCTAGAAAGGTAGTGATTCGGATTAAGTAGCATCTTCAGCGCACAAGTTTTAAAAAGAGCCATTTGCAGATGCCTTGATTATTCGAAGTATATAGTTCTGTCAGAAAGTCCAAGCTGGTTCTGTTCTCCTTACAGTCTTCCTTAGCCATTCTTAGTTCTTAGTGCTTTTGCCTGCTGCGCACACATGTGCGTATGCGTGTGTGTGTGTTTTGGAAGAGTGCGGGTCACCGTATTCTCTGGTGCCCTGTACCCTCTCCCTCCGGCCCTACGTTGCTACTTAATGGCCGGACATCTCGGACATCTTGAGTGTGTTACTCGCACTTCAAGTTCATCCTATCACGATGCTTCCCCACACTGGGTCTTTCTCCCGAATTGCCCATCAGGACTACTCGCATTCTGGTTCTTGTTTCCTAAGCTCAGAAACTCAGTTATTGGCTCCTTCCTCACATCTCATTCATTATGTCCTACAGAATTTTATATCCGCTGTTACTTTTAGTGTGGCTTCCTTAGCCTAACCTAGTTCAGGTCCCCCACTGCCTTGCATCTAGATTATTGGAATAATTGTCTCTTACTTCTCCTACCCATGTGTTCCTTGCTATCAAATTTATTCTGTCAGTTGCCCCAGGGATGTCCTACCTGTTCTCGCTCCAAAAACCCTGTGGTGAGGGGCGCCTGGGTGACTCCATCGGGTAAGTGTCCAACTCTTGATTTTGGCTCAGGTCATGATCTCACAGTGGTTGAGAGCAAGCCCTGTGTTGGGCCCAGTGCAGAGCATGGAGCCTGCTTGGGATTTTCTCTTTCCCTCTCTCTCAAAATAAAAAATGAACTTCAAAAAAAAAAAAAAAAAGAATTTAGTGAATTCTGTTTGTCGAGTTGTCAGGCTGGCATTCTAGGCCCTCCCCTTTATAGCGTTAGGTGTCGATACATTGAGTTTCTATACATATAGATACATATCAATATATATACATGTATGTACACATTTGATCAGACTGTACTCGGGCCAGCTCCCTCAACCACTCCTCTGTGTAATCATTATTAAATAAATGAATCCTTGGATTAAAACCAGTCCAGGAATTTCCATCATTTGTACCTTATCCTTTTAGAGCCCTTGCTCTCTGCTATTTCCACCCCCTGGAATTGTTTTTCTGTCTTCCTCCCTCTTTGGTGAGATCCTCCATTCCACAAAACCCATCTCTACTAACTACCGTGTCACTGTTGAAATGTCAGCTTTGTCTTTTCTTTTTGAACCACCACAAAACCTTGTATTTCTTATCTTCCGCCTGGTATTGTGGTCACTTCTATGCTTTTCTCATCATACTTCCTAGATTAGAAGCCCCTAGTGGGCAAGACCAGTGCCTTCCCTGATTCTGTATTCTTAGCATGATGTCTGTATCCAAGCATGTGGCTAAAAGGTCCTTACTGATGAAATTAATGAGACAGAGAAAGAATAGTGCTTCAAGCCTGGGTTTCTCTGAGTTTTAGAAAGATTGGCTTTCAGTACACATTTCAGTACACTTTGCTAGCTACACATCAAAGAGTGCTGAAATCTGATAAGTGTGTACTAGAGTTTTATCGTTTCCAGTCTTGAGTATCTTACGTGTGCTAACAGCATACAGAGGACCACATTATATCCTTAACACAAGTAGGTTCTTGAAATTCTTATTAAAGGATCTCCAGGAACATAGTAGGTGCTCACAGAGTGGTCGCGGTTGAGTTGAAGAATGTCCTATCAAAAACCTCAAAAGAAGTTGTGTGCCTAGTTTCTTAACTATTTTAATTCTCAAAGCTCTTTAAAAACCATTTAGTGATACTAGAGAGGAGAGAAGGGATGGCTTTTCAAGTAAATTATCATTAAGAATGTATAACACCATCTAAACTTGGAATACCTTCCCCTGCCTTCTTTTAAGATTTAGTCTTCATGACCTCTTTAATTGCTAAATCAATTAGCCTTTTCCTCCTTCATCATCCCTCAGAATCTCAGCCTTTCTCTCCAAGTATTGCTGCCTTTCCCTCCTTGCCTGATTGACACCCAGCTCTCTCCCAAGGGGAGCCTCTCTGAGGGGATGCCCCTTCATTTGTTTCATATCCCAAAATCCTCAGGGCCAGTGGTGGGGTAATAAAGGCTGTCATCACCCCGCACCCCCTTGCAGTGTGTTCTAGAACCGAACTCCTTTACCTTTTTGGGAAAACTCTAACCCTTTCAGGCTTGTGCCATTGGATTGTACCCTCCCCCCCTTCCACCTTGTTGGAGGATTTTCCCAGTTTATTAAAGACTGGACCCTTGGCTTAGGGTCTTCCTCCACTCGGAACCTGCCATCATCCCAGGTGACTCTGGTGTTCACAAGGTCAACCCCCAGTAACCTCGTCTCGTGGCTTGGACCATGTCCCCTCTAGCTTCTCCCTTTGAGTTCAGTTACCTACTTATAGGGTCACAAGGAAGATGTCGTCCCTGCCCCTCCCTGTGTCATCTCCGGAGTCCCAGTGTCCCATCCAGCACACCCTTCTCTACCTCCACCTGGCCAGAGTGATCTTTTGCATTGCAGATCTGTTCCCAGCTGTCTCACTGTCTCCCAAACCCTAGCCACTGGCTTGTCCCTTAGATCACTGCACAGAACTCCTGTCTGGTTTCCCTTTTTCTATTGTGCCCCCTACAATCCGCTCCTCACCCAGCAGCCAGAACGGCACTTGAAAACATTAACTGAATCCTGTCACTCCTGCCCCTGAGTCTCCTGTGACTTCCCCTTCTGCCCAGAATAACACCCACACTCCTCTTCACAGCCTGCCAGGCCCTTTTTAACGCTGCCCTCCCGTCTCCAGCCTGCCCCTCTCCACTGAGTACATGCGAGCATTCCCACTTGGTTCTGCTTCAGGGACTGTGTCTTGTTCCTCTTCCTGGCACGTCCCCCCCTCAGTGTGTGCAGGGCCTGTGTCCTTCCTTCATGTCTGTGCTTGTACGCTGCCCCAGACCTGTGCAGCTCGTGTGTGTGTGTGTGTGTGTGTGTGTGTGTGTGTGTGTGTGTCGGCATCTGATGGGAATCTGAGGTTACTGATTTATCTCCTTATATATGATGTCTGCTTTCCATTCTAGATGTGGGCCTGGAGGATAGGGACTTGGTCTACTTTATTCACCTCTGATTCCCCAGCACCTGATAGCACCTGATTCATACTAGGCACTTAATTAATAGTTTCCGAGTAGATAATAAGCATTCGGTCTCACTCTGGCCTTCATGTTTGTCACACACCTCCTCACACCGTCTTCTTTACACCATTTCCTCATTCTGTCAGATTGTCACGGTACCATGCACTTCACTGTTCATAGCATTGACCATCTAACATTTTAATACTTCTTTATGTGAATATATCATTAACGAACCTGCCCCTCTGCCTACCTGCCGCCCACTCTCCACAGCCTGTAACCTCAGGAGAACCGGGGATATGGCTTTTTTCTTTCTGTTGTAACCCCAGTCCGGCCAGCATGGTGCTTGGTGTGCTGGGGTACACAAGAAGTACGAGTTGAGGGGCCCCTGGGTGTCTCGGTTGGTTAAGCATCCAACTCTTGGTCTCAGCTTAGGTCGTGATGTCGTGGTTCCTGAGTTTGAGCCCCATGTCAGGCTCCGTGCTAACAGTACAGAGCCTGCTTGGAATTTTGTCTCTCTCAAAATAAAGAAACTTAAAAAGTCCGTGTTGAATGGTTGAATCTCTTTGATTGACCATCCTCTCCTCCCCGACCTTGATCATCTCTCTCAGTTATCCACGTCTCTGACTGCTCTTGCTGGTCAAGGTTCTGTAGACGGAAGCATTCCCTTAGATCCCGCATGTAGTCTGTTGACTGCGTAATCTGCCGCAAGATTATTGTTTCTGTTCCCTTAGTTTGAACTGTCAGTTTGAGTCGATAAGCACGCACAGGGGCGCCCGGGTGGCTCAGTTGGTTAAGCGTCTGACTTCATCTCAGGTCATGGGCTCACAGTTCGTGGGTTCAAGCCCTACTTAGAGCTCTGGGCTGACAGTTCCGAGCCTGGAGCCTGCTTCAGATTGTGTCTCCCTCCGTCTCTGCTCCTGCCCTGCTTGCGCTCTGTCTCTCTCTCTCAAAAATAAACACTAAAAAAAAAACTTAACGCGTTGTCCTTCTAACCTAACCTGTCCCCTGAATCACGTTACTTGACTTCCTTCTGAGTTGTTAGGGTTCCTGACTGCCCTCACGTTAGACAAAACCAAACCATTTTCTTCCCTGCGGGCATACCTTTCAGTCATGATTCCCTGACACTTGACTGATGTATCGTGGGCTACCTGAGTCATCTGGGTTCCAAGCTTTAGAGCCCTCCTCAGTACTTCTCTCTCGGGTTGCACATCCTATGTATCTCCCAAGTCCTTTTGATTTGACAAGGCAATGTCTTCTGTCTCTTGTCTTCCTAGTTTCCTGCTTCCTTCCCCCTCAGCAATCTGACCTACTACTTTTCTTCTACAACCCAGTCCTGTGCCTTTCTCTGTTGTTTACAGAGAAAGAAAAAGCCCTCCACTACCTGGCACCACATCTTCCACGGCCACATGTTCGCATCATCCTTTCTGAGGACACTCAGGGCCCCTTAGTAATGGGCTGCATTTTGATGAATTTAGGTGACTAGCCTGTAGATTTTTGCATTGAGGAACCATAAACTGGCTTGATTCTAAAACTTCCCTGATCGGACCAAGCTCCAATCCTTTGTGTACCCACAGACGCTTTCCCTGGGTACGTCTTTCGTTAACTTCTTTCTATAAACAGAGCGCATTCCAAAGCTTCACGCCAAAGTAGAATGACATAATTTCCAAAATGAGCTATCGCCTGTGGTAGAGGATGGGTCCAGCCCTCTCCCCCCAGCCCCTGCTTCACAGTAGCCTCACTGAGGCGCCCTTCCTAACCTCTGCACCCTAAAAACAGGGGTGTGTTGAGGGAGATGTTCTAACTTAAGTTGCATTTTGGAACCAAATGCTTTCCCATATAGAGCTTTTCCTGGAAATGGACTAGAAAAGGAGCTGCCGATAGGTGCTCACAAGGTCGGCCTCTGTGGTGGTCACACAGGGTGCCTTTTCAGGTTCCAGCTCCCTTGGGAATTACTTGAATTGGCGATGGTCAAGTCTGTGGTTTGTGTGTAGGGCACATCGGTCATTTCACAACGTAGGCCTAGATGCTCTTAACTCCTTAAAGCTTGATAACTTGGGCTTATTGATCCCCATTAGTAAACCACTTGATCGAATTGAGAGACAGGCAGAATCTTCTCACAGGCTTCTGAATGACCCATAGCAGAAAGCAGTGCAGGTGTGCTGAGCACCCTGAAGGAGTAGGTGTTATGCTAGACGTTGGCTGTCCTGTTTAATTCTCCAGGAAGTGTGGGTAGCATGCTCCCCCTTTTGAAGTTTAAAACTGAGGTTCAGAAAGGCTAAGTAACTACTCAGGTCACACAGCAGCTAGTGAAGGGTCGGCCTGAGAATTTGATCATAGAGCTAGCTCTGTGACTCTGAAAATGATGTTCTTTCTACTCTAGTAGGTAAATTTGATTTCTTTGCAAATCACAAGTAGCACCACAAATGTTTTATTTTTCATCTCGTTACGCCGAACAGTTAAGTAACATTTTTTGCATTCCCCTCTTCCTATTTTTTTCTCCTCCCCACTACCATAGAGCATACTCCTTCCACGTCACCGCGGACGGTCAGATGCAGCCCGTCCCTTTCCCCCCCGACGCCCTCATCGGACCCGGCATCCCCCGCCACGCGCGCCAGATCAACACCCTGAACCACGGGGAGGTGGTGTGCGCGGTGACCATCAGCAACCCCACGAGACACGTGTACACGGGCGGGAAGGGCTGCGTCAAGGTCTGGGACATCAGCCACCCCGGCAACAAGAGCCCCGTGTCTCAGCTCGACTGTCTGGTGAGCGAACTTGATGCAGAAATAGGATGGGACAGTGAGAGACTTGGGTGTACAAGCAGCACACGGAGTTGATCTCAAGTGGGTAGTTGTCCTCACCGCTTGGTGGCTTTTCGCGTGGAGGTTCAGAGTGCTGCTGAGGAGGCATTTTCAGTTCCCCGAGGCAGTCAGCAGGTCTTGGTGGCACGTGCCCCAGGGCAGCTTCCATTCACCCGGCCCAGTGCACGGGCACCGACCCGCCACCTGCTTTCCTGTCTGGTAAGGGAGGTGAGGAAAAGTCAAAGCCCAGGAGGGTTTCTGTGAGCATGCTCCTGGCTCTCTCAGTCTGTCACATTGTGAGACGAGACTAGAGTACCCCCTTAGCTGTCTCCTGGGCACCTGTCCCTGTGTTGTGTTTGAAACCTCACTTGGACGTTCTTCCTTAGACCGGCGGTAGCGCTCTCGCCGCAGCGGTGTTAGGTCCGCCTCACATGCCTGACGCACACGGCATTCCCAGAGCCTAACTAGCTGGAAGGGGCCTTTTTTTTCCTGTCCCTTAACAGTCCTTGATGGGGTCTTGCCCCCGGTTGATGATGCTTGATCAGCCCCGGCCGCCCGTCAGCCAGCTAACGCAGGCCGGAAGGGAGGAGACTCCACGTCTCTGACCCCTGACCCTCTGGCGGTGGCAGGAGGACCTTTCACTGGCCAGGTCGAGTGTGCCAAGGGACCCAGGTCCCCAGATGTGACTGCTCCGGGATTGTGTGTGCATGTGTCTTTGTGTGCAAATGACTGAGGCAGCTGGGTGATTTGGTGGTGGTGGGAGTTGGGTCTAGATCTTTGCATTTTCATGCTAATTAAGATTAAATATCTCAGCACTAAATTTGTAGATCAAGTTTAAGTACTTCCCTAATTTCATGTAATTTTCTAGCATTAATCCACTTTATCATTGTCATAAGTAAAAATGGCTCATTAAAACCAGGAGGGAACACAATACTTTTATGGATTTCTGCTCTCATGTTAATGCTGTTTTCCTTTCCTCATGAGTGATCTCTTGATGGTTTTTGTCTCTACAGAACAGGGATAACTACATCCGTTCCTGCCGATTGCTCCCTGACGGTCGCACCCTCATCGTGGGAGGGGAAGCCAGCACTCTGTCCATCTGGGACCTGGCGGCTCCGACCCCGCGCATCAAGGCGGAGCTGACGTCCTCGGCCCCTGCGTGCTACGCCCTGGCCATCAGCCCCGACTCCAAGGTCTGCTTCTCGTGCTGCAGTGACGGCAACATCGCGGTCTGGGACCTGCACAACCAGACGCTGGTGAGGTGAGTCGGCAAGATCCCTTACCAGGGCACGAGGGGAGCTGATTTTACCACTCTGGGCCAAAGAGCTGTGTGCGTCTAAAAAGATGAAATAACAATTATCGTACTAAAAAGTGGTAGGAACAGGCCTCTTTTAAGATGCTGGAAACAAATTAGTAATGTAGAATCTTACTTTCTATACTTCTGATCTTAAAAAATGAGGGCTTGTTTTCTTTCTTTGCTTTTTTTGGATGTTATCCTGAGCATCACCAAGTTGGGTTTTTAAAAAATGGGTCATTTTTACATAATTAATGTACATAATGTTCCCATGACCTCATGAGCTCGTTAGACATCTGTAATTTGCCATCTGTGCTCGCTAACCAGCCATTATTGTGGATAGACACTGAGAAGATTCCCAGCACATGGCACTGTCCTTTGTGCCACGTGTAGCCCACACATTCATTCGTTCAGCAGATAACCATCGAACACCTACCATGGGCCCAGGCTTTGTGCTACTTGCTCTGAAATGGTCTAGATGATCTGTAGTCCCACGTTTGAGGATGGATAGATGCACTGAAATGTCTGTTTTAAGAAGTGAAATTGTATAGGGTTGGCGTTGATAGGTAAAGCCCTGAAATGAGTCTCCAGATGTCAGCACCCACAAGAGCAGGAAGCAAGAGGTGTGATCCGCCGAAGGGTGTGAGAGGATTGTAACCAAGCCTAGCTGTGAGTTCGAGGGAGTGTGTCAGGAGAAGAGGCCTCCACTGTCCATCCGTCAGATATTTTGCAGGACTGAGCTCTAAGTATGATTCCAAAAGCAAAGTAGTCGTCATTTGTTTCATCTTGAGTAAGGCTCTTACAAGAAATTGCTTCTAATCTCTCCTTCCCCCAGTGTCTTTTGTACATTCCACCAGCTCCGGGGGCAGCTGAACCACACTGCGTTTCTTTCCACGTGCCTTATCTGAGAGCATGGCCGTTTTTTCTTACGTAGCCTCGTACAGTTGCATTGTGGTGCCTTGGCAAAATTCGCTCTGCTGCTCCCTTGCCCTCCTCGTAGCTTTTGTAGAAGGGAAGATGTTCCTGACTTCTTAAATTCTTTCCTTCAGGGGTGCCTGGGTGGCTCAGTCGGTTAAGCGTCCACCTTCAGCTCAGGTCACGATCTCACGGTTTGTGAGTTCGAGCCCCCCGTTGGGCTCCATGCTGACAGCCCAGAGCCTGGAGCCTGCTTCGGGTTCTATGTCTCCCTATCTATCTCTCTGCCCCTACCCCTGCTCATGCTCTGTCTCTTTCTCTCTCAAAAATAAATAAATGTTAAAAAAGGTTTTTTTAATTCTTTCCTTCATATCACAGTGATATAATAGGTCTTAAAGTATTTTTGGTTAGTGCATATACATGTAGCTCTGTGTTTTCTTTGTTTACTTCTGTTGGAGATTTTTTTTCCCATTGGTTATATTAATCGTTTTTTGGTATGAAGAAATATTATACAGAAATAAAAAGTGCAGGAAATACAACATCTTAACTAAACTTCAATCTATGTATATGCTTTATTATTACTTTGAATAATTAGAAAATACAGTAAATCCAAATGAAATCTATAAGACTGGCAATGATATTGATCCCTGAGGAATTCTAAATTTTTTTATTGAAGTATAATTAACATTCAGTGTTATATTAGTTTCAATATGCAAAATAATGATTCACCAGTTACTAAGTGCTTATCGTGTAAGTGTACTCTTAGTCATCTTTGCTTATCTGTCCCCTCTCCCACCTCCCCTCTGGCAACCACCAGTTTGTTTTCTAGGAGTCTGGTATTTGTTCATCCTTTTTTTTTTCTTTGTTCATTCATTTGTTTCTTAAATTCTACATATGAGTGAAATCATATGGTGTTTATCTTTCTTTGACTTATTTCACTTAGCATTATACTCTAGCTCTATCCATGCTGTTGCAAATGGTAAGGACTTTTTTATGGCTGAGTAATACCCCACTGTGTATCTATACCACGTCGTATCCCATTTGTCAGTGGACACTTGGGCTGCTTCCGTATCTTGGCTATTACAAATAATGCTGCAATCAACATAGGGGTGCATACATCTTTTTGAATTGGTGTTTCCTTGGGTAAATACCAGTAGTAGTGGAAGAACTGAATCATATGCTGTTTCTACTTCTAATTTTTCGAGGAAGCTCCGTACTGTTTTCCACGGTGGCTGCACTGACGAACTCCTGAGTTGAGTTCACCTAAAAACTAACTTTTCAAACTCTGAGTTGAGTTCACCTAAAAACTAACTTTTCAGGGGTTTTCACTCCATTTTGACATTTTCAGGCAATTCCAGGGCCACACAGATGGGGCCAGCTGTATTGACATTTCTAATGATGGCACCAAGCTCTGGACGGGCGGCCTGGACAACACGGTCAGGTCCTGGGACCTGCGCGAAGGGCGGCAGCTACAGCAGCATGACTTCACCTCACAGGTCTGGTCTTGTGCCCGTGACCTTTTAGACGCCATGGTCTTGTGAAATATAGGACGTGCTTAAGGTTTAAGTCATTTACCAGGTGATGAAGTCATTTTTGACTCTAGGTTAGATAACTGAAAATTTCATTGTTTTCTGTCAAAATACCATAGTGTATATTTTATTAAAGGATTAATATATTGGATTTTACATAAATGGCTAATAAATTCTGTTGTGGAGTTGTATTGCATTACCTTAGGATCTGGCTGTGATTTCTTCCCATACAATTCAAATTATCTTGACGTCTTTCATAATTGGAGTAGTATCTATCCCCAGAAGAAACAGTACCTCCCGGTTAAAGGAGGTGCTCTTCCCTAGTCACCGTCACTATCACCTGTTTTAATTCTAGATCTTTTCTCTCGGCTACTGCCCAACTGGAGAGTGGCTCGCAGTGGGGATGGAGAACAGTAACGTGGAAGTGCTACATGTCACCAAGCCAGACAAATACCAGCTACATCTCCATGAGAGCTGTGTGCTGTCGCTCAAGTTTGCCCATTGTGGTGAGTAGTCCCCTCCTGTCGGCCAGAATCCCTCCTTCTGCCCTCCTGCTGATGCGTTTTACTCCACCCCTTTAGTTTATTAACGTGTCCCTCTTCAAAATTACATTACTTTTCTTATACATACTTGCTATGTCTCTAACGCTGTGTACTAATCCACTTTACCCTTCTTGTAAGTATAAATAACTCACTAAATCTAGGAGAGTGAGCTTTATTTTTCCCGTGAAAAGAAACTTTTGTTGCAAATGAGATGGGTTTTCTGTGAATGGTTGGGTGCTCTATATAAAGCACATCTCCGGTATCTGATGACATCACACGAACAAAACCCCTCTTTCTGTAGGCAAATGGTTTGTAAGCACTGGAAAGGACAACCTTCTGAATGCCTGGAGAACACCTTATGGAGCCAGTATATTCCAGGTAACATTAACTTGTTTAGCTACCACTTCTGTGTGCTCGCTGCATGGCAGTGGTTCACCCAAGCTCGCTCTGTGCGTTCTGTCAGGTTAATAAGGCCCCTCAGTGTTCTAAGAGGCAGGTGTTGTGATTCACCTGTCGTACAGACCAGAATACTCTGCGTGAGGGAGGCTAGTGTCCTAGCCACAAGCCGTGGAGGGCGGGGATGGTGTCCAGTTCTCTGTGAGCCCAGAGCCGAGACACCGTGCCTGATACGCTAACTCTTCACACCTCAGTCCCGTTTATACACGAGAGTAGAGGTTTTACGTCTTCTGTGATTTTCATGTGGGGGTTGTATCTTTAAAATGCTTACATTTAAAAAGTTTGAGCGTATTGCTTGAATACTTCTATTAGTATTGTTATTTCTTTGGGCTTTTTTCCCCAAAGAAGAGTGTTCCGGAAAAGTTTAGTAAATCTTGATTAATTTCATAAATGTGTATTCTTATTGAATCAGTGGTCCGTGGTGTAGAGTGTGAAATTATTTATAGGAGGACCAAATGGTAGACATGGTACCCCGTGTGCTCACGCACAGTCTCGCTGCTCTCTGGCTGTTACGTGTGAATCTCATAGACAAGTTAAAGAAGACCACCTTTTTTTAACCTGTACTTCGAATTTTTTTTTTTTTTTTTTTTTTTTTTAGGAATAGAAACAGATTTGCAGTTTTCTCGAACGAGTAGTATTAAGTCATCATAGAGTAGATCAATGCAGTTGAATCCAAAAATATATATATTGAGTGAAAATACTGTGCAAGATAATCAACAGGACAAAAACAGCTAGTTCTTGCTGCCATGAAGTTTATAATTTAATACAATGGTTTTTTTTTTGTATTATGGGTTAAACCCTTTCTGGTGGTCCCAACCAGGACTTAAATATATGTACATGTATGTGTATATGTATGTATGTGTATGTGTATATCTATAAAATCTTAGAGTGGATCTTTTTTTTTTTTTTAACATTTATTTATTTTTGAGACAGAGAGAGACAGCATGAACGGGGGAGGGTCAGAGAGAGAGAGGGAGACACAGAATCTGAAACAGGCGCCAGGCTCTGAGCTGTCAGCACAGACCCGACGCGGGGCTTGAACTCACGAACCGCAAGATCATGACCTGAGCCGAAGTCGGACGCTTAACCGACTGAGCCGCCCAGGCGCCTGGATCTTTTACAAGTGTGTGAATATCTTATGTGTATAATGGGTTGTGAAGTAAAACCGATTTATTACAGATTACAGTCCAAAAAGTTTGAGAAACACTGATAATGGGTTAGCATCTGCATGTCAGATTTTGTGTGTGTGTGTGTGTGTGTGTGTGTGTGTGTGTGTGTGTGTGTTCAGAGTTCTGGTTAAAATCCTGTGAAGTTTAGGGGTGCCTGAGTGGCTCAGTCAGTTCGGCGTCTGACTCTTGATTTCAGCTCAGGTCATGATCTCACAGTTCGTGAGATTGAGCCCCTTGTTGGGCTCCACACTGACAGCACAGAGCCTGCTTGGGATTCTCCCTCTCCATCCCTTCTTTATCTGCCCCTTCTCACCTCCCCCACATGCTCGCTCGCTCTCTCTCTCTGTCTCTCTCAAATAAACTTAAAAAAATATATAAAATCTTGTGGGGTTTTGTTTAGCACAGTTCAGTTCAAAGTTGACATTGAACTCCTTGAAGGTAGTGTAGTTGAAGACGGTATCCAGAACTCTTACGTATGTACAGTTGGCATTGTTTTTTCACACAGGAGAAAATGAGACTTTCTATTACAAATATTTTTACATTCCCGATGTCAAAAGATGTGGTGTTTTTGATGCCATTTTCCACTTAAACTCTGAGGCAACCCTCTGAGGTGGCGGGCAGGCAAGATGTCTTCACCTGCTTGTCAGGGAAGGAGGCTCAGACGGGTCTAGTGACTTGTCCGGTGTTCCACGGCTGGACCTGAGTCCAAGCCGACTGTCTGAGGTTGAGGGTTTCCCGCCCTTGACCGTGTGGAGCACAGGATCGGGAACCGGGTGTGGCTTCTTCGGCCCCGCCGCCCGCCCGTACACCCGGCCTGCCTGCTGCCCCACGGCCCCAGTGCAGGAGCCCGTAGCCTATCTCGGGGCGGCGTCCCGAGAAGTGCCCCTGGCCCCGCCATTTAAGGAGTTGCCTGGCCCGTCTTTCCTGCCTTGGCGCTCCCGTCGGCACAGCGGGACGTGTCACACTCTTCCGCCGTGTGTTTTCTAGTCCTGCCTCATGGGTTTGTCCTTCAGTACCTGACCTTTGTGTCTGTTTCCTTCCTAGTCCAAAGAATCCTCATCGGTGCTTAGCTGTGACATCTCTGTGGATGACAAATACATTGTCACTGGCTCTGGGGACAAGAAGGCCACGGTTTATGAAGTTATTTATTAAGGACAAATCTTCATGCGAACTGGACCCCTTCTCCCTGTAGCACTTTGTTCTGTCCTCCTCTTCCCCTGCATCTAAAACCAAGGATTCCACACGCTGGCTGCAGCTGTGGGGTTTGATCCCGCCTCTTACCCCCACTTCCTCCTCGCTGTTGAATTGTGAATACCCATTAAGAACCTGTGATACCAAATCTTCAGCTCTCTACTCGGAAGAACATGGAAGAACCATACTTAACCGTGACGGAATCTTGAATTATGTATTATATCTGTAATATATTTATTTTGTTTAAAGAAGGCTTTCTAACTTTGACTGAATAAAGCTGTCTGCTCCTGCATTGATAATGAAGATGCGTTGTATTTGATACTCCTCCCCTCCTTTTTTTGGCAAAGGAGGGGAAAGGAAGGTTTAAAATAATTGATTAAAAATGTCACTAAATGTAGACTAAGGACTGTATAGAGACGTGAAATGTATAATTACATATGGAAGCAATATGTTGCTGTGTTGTTAGATTTTTGTTTTTGTTTTTGTTTTCTACTTTAAATGTTTGGAAATTTGAACGATTAGAACCTGACAGGCCACGTCGTATTCATTTGAGTCTATTTGGACAACTTTAACAAATATATCTATAGCTTTAGATTCTATTTGATAAAAGTAATTGGACTTCTCCTTTTTCTTTTTTGACTCGTTGACAAGTGTCTTTGTAATAAGTTTTTAATTCCTTTTTTTATTGTATTATAGACAGATGAACAAATTAAATCTGGCCTAAAGAGAGAACTTAATCCCTCCCGGATATTTTTGCCACGTTTCTTTGCAAAGGGAGATGTATACCTTTGGGCAATTTTGTCATTAACGAGAAATTATGGGCTATTTTTTGGCATGTTCTTCGGGAACTGCACAGACTCGGGAGGATTCCTCCTGCTGTGCAAGGCAAGTCTTTTACAAAACGAGGACAGCAGAGGAGATTTGCAAGGACCTCCCTCTGAAAACCAGAAAGAATGGACTCTCACCTGGGAGGAGGACTTGCTTTCTTTACCTCCGGTTCTTTCCCTGTCTTAGTTGGATGTCCCCGAAATGGACGCGGGCTGTGCCATTGTGCCAGAAACATTGTGTTATCTTTTATGTTGTTGTTGTTGCTGTTCAACTATGATATGTGACTCCTTTTTTTTTTTTATTATTATTATTTTTTGTTTGAATGCTTTAAAAATCTTTTAAGTCTGTGGATCTGCTGATGTACAGTGCCTTTGCTGCTATGGATCAAAATCAAGAGAACTGTGTAGATAAACTTTATTGTACAAGTAGAAAATTACTTAATTTCATACTAGAAATGGATGGATGCTGCAAGTTGAAATGGACTGTCCATTGACGTTCCTAATGTGGTAGCAGAAAAAAAAAATGGTGTCTTAAGTGCTTAGTGTTTGATGTCATTAACAGTTTCGTAAAACTCTACAGTGTAGAAAGATTTTGATACTAAACTGTGCATTGTACATAGTTCTAATGCATCGTATTGACCACCAGTACTTCTATAACGGTAGATTGTTTGTGCATTCAGACTTTTAAGCATTAAACATAAAATAACTTCTAGGACGCTTATTTCTAATTCTTTGTTTTGCTGACTTTGGTTTGTTTTTTGTCTGTGACTTTGCCACTCCTGTATGCTAAAAATTACTAGTTTGATTCAAGGGAGACTGGGGTCGCGTGGGCTTTATTGTTACCGCCGTCTTAGTTCTGTTTTTATTTTCACTTGACAAGAACGGGAGGGGAGAGCAGATGGACGTTAGCGAGGACGTGTTGCTACCAAACAATTATTGAGTGTCTCCTTGGTTTGTACAAATACGGTCTCTCGAAACGTTGTCAGTGTTACTCGAATGCTTTAGAGCTGCGCTGTTCGGTATGGTTCCACTAGCCGTTTGTGGCTAAATTTCACTCCATTGAAATCAATTTGGGGGGGGGGGGTAGTAAGTTTGTTAGTCACACTAACTGCATTTGAAGGATCCAGTAGCTGCACGTGGCTAACGGCTACCATATTGGACTGTTCGATTTAGCCCCCACATACCATGTCTAGCCACTTGGGTTTAGGAAACATTTCTGGTGTAACACACGGGAGTCGTTGAAAGCATGAGGCCCTACGGGCTGCCGCTAGTGAGGCATGTGAACATTGGACATGAGGAGGGGCTTAGAGAATTCTAAATTCCTGAGGCTCAAAAACCTGGCATTTTAGGGATCCGCTGGGTAGAAGGAAGGCTGGGGTTGGAGGCCCCACCGTGGACTGGAGGGGGCTCAGTGATCAGCTGTGACCCAGATGGACTCTTCAGGTGCCAGATTTCAGCAGTGTTCCCCCACGCGGTTGGAAGCATTGCTTCAGAGTGAGGGTACTGTGAGTGCTACCGCATCAGATGATGACATTTTAAAGGATTCTTAGCTCCCATTTCTGTGCAGCCTTACTAAGATTTCTTTAAAAGTATAGAGGTCCGGAGTTTTTAAAAAATCCTTCGAGTCCAAGGACTATGACAATACCATGTTTATGCCTCTAGAAGGAGAAAGTACTGCCTCAAGGAGGTAGAATTTCCCCTTTGGTGTCGGGTGGTGAAGTCTGCAGCTCGTCAATTGTCTCTTTAGGGAGACCCAAAATACTGGCTTGTTCTCCACTGGATTAAAAGTTGAGGTGGATGCATACATATAGACTCAGCCTTTGAAACTTAATGAACATCAGCTTCCTCTCTTTGCCCAGGTTTTATCAGATTAGATTTTTATGGCTTCGATAGAAATCTCAGGCCTGGATTGATCTACACAAAAATCTTGATGTTGTAATTATACCTTGGTTTACGTTGGTTTTCGCTCCGAGTATGGTCTGGCAGTCTGAAGAACTACTGAGATAGGAAACACCCGGAACCAGAGAAAACTTGGTTCCAGGGAAAGAACAGTGATGTGGGACTGGACTGACTCACGTAGAAATAGCAAGAAATAGAAAGACTGAAGAAGCCATCAAGACTTTGTCCCGAGATTGGCAGATAAAGCGTGCCGTGACAAAGTCCAAGATCTTTCAAGTTTTTACAGAGAAACACATCACTCTTGGGCCCCTTCTTAGCAAGGTGGTTTCGTGTCCAACAAGCTGCTAAAGGTCCAGCCTTGTTCTGGAGGGTGTGTGCCGACACTAACTTGCAGCCCTGTAAGCCATGAGATCTCAAGAAACTCAGCTTTAAACCGTCTCACGTAGCCACGAAATCCCGGGACGTCACAGCCACGAGCAGGGGAAATTGATGCCCCACGGTCAGACGGTGGCATTGGCATTCTGGGCAGAGAGGCCGTGCCCACGTAAGCAGCTAGACCATCGGTGGTCCCCTCCATTATCACGGGCCATTTGCATCCTCAATCTGGATGATCTTCCCCTGGGGCTGTATAACCCAGAAACAAAAGATGCGACTTAGAGTATTTGTCTTTGGGTCTTTTTGGCAGCTGTAAGGAAATGTGTAGAGTTCCTTGCCCAGCGTTAAGTGAGAAATTACAGTTATAAAAACGGTACCAAAACAAAACAAAAGCCTCGATACTTTTGGAGGCTCATTTCTGTAGCCCTCCAGCTCCTGAGCAATCCGTGGAGCGGCGTCCCACAAGCTCCGGGTCGCTTCTCGCCGGGGCATCGGCAGTAGAAGCAGCGGGGCCCAACCATACCTCTTCTGAGCTCATTGTATTTATTTGCCTTTCGGTGCCAGCTTTGATTCAGGACTGACCATGGAAATGGCTTAGTTTTGGTAACCCGAGCACATCAGAAAACCTCTCGCTAACGTGTTACAACATTTTAACAACAGTGCTATCCTGATGGTGCGAACCAACTCTCGTTATAAGCTGCTATCAAAAACTTCAGTTTCCTTTTCATTTGGGTTTTTGGCAGCAAGTGACCATCTTTTGGGTCCCAGATAGGAATTAGTAGGGGGATGTGTCTGGTCCTCCGGGAGCGAGATCCTCTGCTGGGTCTTACGTGTTTGGCCTGCAGGGAAGGAGAATTCCTAGGGCTGCCTTTAGCCCAGAGGAGAACCAAGAGTACAAGCGTTTTGACAAAAATTGTCCCTTCTGATCTCACAACAGCCTCGACAGGCTGGGTGCCAGAGTACGGGATTTACACAAAAGTACCCAGAGAAGCAGAAGAAGACAATTTGTCCAAATCCCCTGTCTCCCAAGGAGGGCTAGCCGACCTCCACCCCCAAGGCTCCAGATGTGGAGTTGGAAGTCTGTGCCATTTGCCCAGTGTGGCAGATTTGGAGTCCTCCACCCACCTGCTGCTCTCTGCCCTTCAAGTTTCCCACAGGCTAGCTGGCTTGGGATTTAGGCATCACAGAATCTCTTGAAAACGTCATCACAGGGGTGCCTGGGTGGCTCAGTCTGTTAAGCAGTTAAGCATCTGACTTGGGCTTAGGTCATGATCTCACGGTTCGGAAGTTCAAGCCCCATGTCGGGCTCTGTGCTGACAGCTAGAGCCTGGAGCCTGCTTCAGATTCGGTCTCCCTCTCTCTTCCTGCCCCTCCCTCACTCATGCTCTGTGTCTCTCTCTCCCTCCCTCTCTGTCTCTCAAAAATAAATAAACATTAAAAAAAAACCTTAATCATAAATCATCTTTGGAGTCCCTAGGACGTGTGTGCCTACTGTGGAGAGTGGTACATGCAAGACAAAAGCCCACTTGTGGCTGAGTAGACTTCCCCAAGGGCAACCCTCGTGACCTTGTTGAGCCTGGGCGTCACCATTAAGGTGACATCATGGCTTGATGAGAACATTCATAACTAACAAGCTTTATGTTACCTTGGAGGAAGATGTAAACTGACTTGAGCCCAGCAACACTAACACACACGCCAGAAGGTACCAGTGAGTTCTATTTGAATTTTGAGAATTTAGGCAGTAAATTTTTGGACTCTATTGAGGTGGAGTTCAAACTAATGCCCAAATGGTTTTCAGTGGCCCAGCGTTTCTCCACAGACCTAGGTAGACCTCACTGGCTTTTTCCCAACCTACCAGATACCTCCACAGCTGCTTCTAAAAGAAACCACCAGAGGTAACACGCTGGCTCTCCCTTGTGTCATGTGGCCGGAAGCGTGAGTTGAACTAGAGATTTTGTGTTCCCAGGAGGCTGAGAAGTAGCAAGAGAATGAGTCATGGTGGGATCTTAGTCAAAGAGAAGGCTGCTGGCCCTTTCACGAGGGCTCCAGCACAGAAAACAGGCCGAGCATGTGCCCTTCCTCCTCGCAAGGCCAGCAGCACAGGGACAGGAAAAGACACCGGCAGGAACCATCATCGGGGTTCATCATTGGAGCGAGACCCCTGGACCGCCAGGCATCCAGCAAAGGAGTTTTCCTTAGGACAACTTCCTGTTTTTGGAAGAACTTCAGTTGGATGCCTCTTGGCCTCAAGAGTTTAGCTTAAACAAATACTATTCACTTCAACGTCTATGAAGTCAAGTTTTTAGCATCATGCATCTAATGCAGAAAAGCCTAGTGCTGCTGAGAAGGAAGCACCTTCCCCCGGAGCCAGTTGGTCTTTGCCAGGTGAACGAAGACGAGATGGTCTCTGGAGTAATTGAAGAAACCATCCGTTCAACTTTGTTCTTAAATCTCCTCCAGATATTAATAGCCCCTTTTGTTTTTCCTCCAAGTAGACAGTCACTGTTAACAAAATGTGATTTCAGGCTTTACGGCTGAGTCAGGAAATTCAAAGTCACAAGTTTCCACACTGAGAATCAGTCAATGCCACTGCGCACGACATCCGCAGGCCTCAGTGCTTTAGTGGAACACGAACAGCCTCTTGGGCACAAATCGGCTGTGAAGGTTACTCTGAGGACAAAGGCCCTGGTTCACGGACACTCGTTCCCGAGCTGTGGTCTTCAAAAACAAGGCAGAAAGTGCCCCCAATGGGAGCTTTAGTGGTGACGCAGGCTGACCAAAAGTGAAGGATTTGGCGATGATCCCTCAGGGGCGGACTTGCTTTTCCCCTTGAGAGGTGCTTGGTCTGGGCCCATGTGGCTCTGCAGACATCCCCCCGTGTGGGCAGCTTTGAGCTGGAGTACAAACTTGACTTGAGTTGAACTCCTCTGGACTTTTGGCAGACGGCATCTCCAGCCCCCAGCATTTTGTGTTTGCTTGAATCTGTGCTTTTCGCGCCGGAGATTTGTTTTCCTGGGAGTTAACAGAGAATAGTGTTATTATGGAGTCTTTCCCACACTGATTGCCCTTTGGTTTGTAAGACTCATAGGAGCTTGTAACCTGACCCCAGAGCTGCACGGTCAAATAAGATAAGGCAGGTTGGTGTTGGAGCTTATATAGGTTCATCTTACCCTCCCCCCGACTTATGTTGCAATATAATTGACCTATAACATTGTGTACGTTGAAGATCCACAACTTGATGAGTTGATAACATGCATGTATTAGGGGGTGACCACCACAATAAGGTTAGTTAACACATCACCCTCACCTAGTTACAATGGGGTGCGTGCGTGTGTGTGTGTGATGAAAACACATAAGATTTCTCGTGACACATTTTCAAGTACGTGACAGTGTTGTCACCTATAGTCACCATGCTGAATAGTAGGGTCCCCAGACCTTCTTCACCTTTTAATTAGTTGTTTGTACCCTTTGACCAGTATCTCCCCATTTCCACCAACACCCTGCCCTCAGCCCCTGGCAACCATTATTCTATACTCTTTTCCATGAGTTTGGCCTTTTGGAAATTCCACATATAGGTGAGATCGTTCAGCATATGTCTTTTTCCATCTGACTGGTTTCACTTAGAATAATGCCCTCGAGGCCCATCCATATTGTTGCAAATGGCAGAATTTCCTTCTTGGTAAAGGCCAAATAATACTCCATTGTGTGTATAAACCACATCTTTTATCCATTCATGTGTGGATGGACAGACATTTAGGTTGTTTCTATTTCTTGGGTATTATAAATAATGCTGCAATAAAAATGGAGTTGCAGATGTCTCTTCAAGACAGTGATTCATCTCGGCGCACCTGGGTGGCTCAGTCGGTTAAGCATCTGACTTCGGCTCAGGTCATGATCTCGTGGTTCCTGAGTTTGAGCCCCGCATCAGATTCTGTGCTGACAGCTCAGAGCCTGGAGCCTGCTTCAGATTCTGTGTCTCCCTCTCTCTCTCTGTGCCCTTCCCCTTCTCATACTCTGTCTCTCTGTCTCTCAAAACTAAGCATTAAAAAAACGTAGTGACTCATCTCCTTTGGACATACACCCAGGAGTAGGATTGCTGGATACTATGGTAGTTTTGTATGAGGCCCTTCAGGGGTGCAGCCGGACTATTCATGCAGCCCAGTTACAGGGCCCTTTCAGATTCTACTAAGTTGGGTGGGCTTATCTCCAAGGGTTCCTGGGCTCCAGCCAAGTGGCTGGAGCTGGTTCGCAGGCCACTTCCCGAGGTCTACGTGCCTATCACCCGATGCACAGGTGGGCGTAACTCCTCCCCGGTCGCTGGGTGGCGCTGGGACCGAACCAAAGCCAAACGGGGCTGTAGCTGCCGCTGATTGCTGCCAGGACTCCCCATGGGCCCGGCAGTCCTCTGGGTGCCGACCTGCCTTCTCAAGACGGTTCTCCTCGATCTTGGGCGGCTCCGGGGTTTCCCAGGCTCCTACCTGGACCTCAAGCCCCCACAAAGGCACTTCCGTCTGTGGATAGATGCCTAGCCATTGTTGTTGAGGATGGGACACACAAGTGAGGGACTTATTCGGCCACCTCGCTGACATCACCCTCCCAAGCTTTATCTTTTCAAAAACTTTAACATTTCTCCATTTTGGGCTGTGAGTGATTTAATGCATCGTGATTTACCTGGCATTTTAGAAAATGAAAAAGTCCGTGCTATTTAATTTTCCAAGTAACTGAAGTTTACTCAAGAACCAAAACTCAAAAGAAAAGCCTTCTAGACAGGCAAATGTCCAAAACTATTGAACTTCTCTTTTGCCTTTAATTGCCTTCAAAAGATGCTATAAACTTTACTTTTTTTTTAATGTTTATTTATTTTGAGAGAGAGAGAGAAAGTGCACATGTTGTAAACGGAGAGGGGTAAAGAGAGGGGGGCACAGAGAATCCCAAGCAGGCTTTGTGCTGTCCGCAGAGAGCCCGACATGGGGCTCCATCCCACGAACCATGAGAGAGTCCGACACTTAACCGACTGAGCCACCCAGGTGCCCCAAAAGATGCTAGAAACTTTCCTGATGGCAGAAAGTCAAAAGAAGACTTACCTTGCTGTGCTGTATGTGGCACCTATGCTTTTGTTATTTTCTTTACTGAAAACTAGAGCAAGTGACGTGAATCTCTTACCACATGGCCAACCATGAAGCTAACGGCTTTATTCACAGAACCCCATTTTTATCTGCAGAACAACCCCACGAAGCAAAGGCATGAGTTCTCAAAACTTCCTGGAAATCCTTGGATCCACATATATTTGAGAATAGAGATTGGTTTGGGATTTTGAAAAGGTCAGATGTTACATGCACCATATAGGACATCATATGAGCAGCGCTCCATGGTGAAGCCCGCTCGTATTTCTAAGGGTAACGTGAATGTTCCTACCAAGCGGAGTTAAGTGAGGACTATGAACACCCACAACTCCGTTCACGGCAGTTTTGCTCCAAATGCATCACAAAAAAATTCTGATATTCTTTGAATGTTCCATCTTGGAATTGTAAATAAGGGATTTGTGGGCCTATTATCCCCATTTCACAGATGAGAAATCAGATCCACAGAGGTTGAGTGGCTTGAATGACACCAGAGCCAGTGTCCTTCACGTCTCCCCACTGTTAGCACGTCAGGGACCGGAACAAGGTTGCCCAGAATGTTCCCTGGGTTAGGCTACTTCTACATGCTCTCTGCATCCTTTCTTCAGATCAGTTACTGAAAACTACTTTCATTAAGCCCAAGAAAAATCCCATACTTTTTCTTAAAAACAAAACAAAACAAAACAAAACAAAAAGGGTGGAGAGAGGCCTGGGCTTTGCTCTAGTGCTCTTAGCTCTGAGAAGTTTGCTTCTTGCTTTGATGCTATTTTCTATGTGACTAAAAGTCTGATCTTTAGACAAGAGGCATTGTTAAAAGCCGTCCACTTTAATGGTAACAAAAGCATCAGCAAAAAGCATGTGATGTCAAAAGCACCTTTCAAATTTTCTGATTGGAAATGTCCTAAACCATGTTTGGGTTTTTTTCTCTTCCAAACGTTAAACTTTTCTTTTTTTACTTTTGATGTTATTCTTATGTATTACTCTTGATATAATATTGTGGGTTTTTCCTTTTTTTTTTTTTTTGCCTTGTTTCTTTTATTTTTTTTTTAACTTTTTTTTAACACTTATTTATTTTTGAGACAGAGAGAGACAGAGCATGAACAGGGGAGGGGCAGAGAGAGAGGGAGCCCCGATGTGGGGCTCAAACTCCCGGACCGTGAGATCATGACCTGAGCCGAAGTCGGACACTTAACCGACTGAGCCACCCAGGCGCCCCTTTTTTATTTTAAAAAATTTTTTTAAATGTTTATTTTTGAGAGAGAGACAGAATGAGCAGGGGAGGGGTAGAAAGAGAGGGAGACAGAATCTGAAGCAGATTCCGGGCTCTGAACTATCAGCACAGAGCCCGACGTGGGGCTTGAACTCACAAACTGTGACATCATGACCTAAGCTGAAGTCGGAGGCTTAACCGACTGAGCCACCCAGGTGCCCCTCTTTTATTTTTGGAAAGCACTTTGTGGTATGCACAATAGTCTTGTTTGAAAGATGGACCACATGGGAAGATTTTCTTTGATTACCGGTGTGTGTTTTGATTCATGGGCTCATAAAGGCCCAACCATGGTAGTTAAAGCAGAATTGTTTACGTTCATGTTAAAATTGTACTGAGATGACAGGCGTCGTGCTCACAGGACAGATTGAACTGCGGGGCAAAGGACACACGTTGCTTGAAATCCTAGGAGCCGCTCTTCCGGACCCAAAAAGGCATTTTGATCTATTGCTCTAGTCTGGGGACAGTTTGACTATGTACTCTTGAGTGCTGGATATCACACACCTGTATTAAAAAGGTCAGTGCTCTCGACCGCCAAGAAAGGAATTCTTGGGGAATTTGGGGAGATGATTTTGCAGAGTTTTAATTAAGATTTCATCACAGAACTTGGACCGGTCAAGGTACTCTCCGAATTGCTTTCCGGTGAAAAACAAGAGCTGCCAGAGGGCCAGTGCAGAAATGCACAGCTGTTTGGATAAGGGCATAATTGGTTCCCTGGAGGAGAACGGGGCAGCTATGAGTGTTTTAAGTATTTTCAGGATCGTCTTTTAGGGATGTGGCAAAACTATAATCCTGTTCATCTGTGGTCTCTGAAAAATCCTCCCTGAAATCTCCAACAGTCCAGGGAGGTATCGCTACGTCCGGAACTGAACACAGATGCCTTGCTCGCTTCTCTCTTTGGAGATAATGTATCGCATCCCATGCCAGTGACAGGCACAGCAGGAGGCAATAGATGTTAGCTCTCCCCTTGCATCACCCACCTTCCCTCATGCTGTGATAAGACAGCCTTTTCGGTCGATGTTTGCTCTCAGGGCTATGATTTAACTTATACGTATAGAAGTGACCACGTAAAATGTGGCACTAATCAAGCCGTTTGGCAACGGTGTTGAAAAAAAATATATTTGTACAACTTTTTATAATGCAGATGGAGGAGAGTTTTTTAAAAGAAAACTTGGGTTGGGCGCCCGGGTGGCTCGGCTGAGCGTCCAACTTCGGCTCAGCTTATGATCTTGCAATTCAAGCCCCACCTGGGGCTTTGCACTGGTGGCACAGAGCCTGCTTTGGATTCTCTGTCTTCCTCTCTCTGTGACCCTTCCCCGCTAGCACACACACTCTCTCTCTCCCTCCCTCAAAAAACAAACATTTTTTTAACAAATTTTTAAAAAATGAAACCTTGGGTTTTAGTCCACTAGGATCATACCTTGATGTCCAAGCAAATGCACCCCTCCCCCCCATCAGATGTGTGTAGCTCCAATATTAAAGGGATATTGATGGAAAAACTTGTGTCTTTCACTCAGAGGTCACCCTCTTTGCTACATATCTTTACAAGAGATGCTTCTCTCTTTTAGCATTATGTTTGTGGCTCAAATTACATCTTACTTTAAAACATAAAGTTTGCTGAAACTGAGTTGTTAAAATCCTATTGCGCATTTATTCAACAAATGTTTATTACATAGCTGCACCACGTTTTGAGGAACTGAGCTAGACCCTGGAAATACAGAAATGGACAGAAAAGAGATGGTCCCTGACCTCACAGAGTTTAGGAATGAAATAGAACTTCAAGTAAGTCATTCTGTGATTACCACATAGTTGGATGGATAGTATGCCGAGGACACTCAGAACACTCTAGGATCACATGGAAGGGAGCATAGCCCAGACTTACAGGGTCAGGGTAAGATTCTGGAAGTTAGAATAAGCACAGGCTTCCAGAAGAAGTGACATATAAGCCCAAACCTGAAGAACACGTAGGGATTGGTCAGATAAGGAATTCACATATATGAGTGAACACTCAATGCAGAAGAAATAAGTGGAAATCCCCAGAGGTGACATCATGGAGACGTCAAAGAACTCAGAAGCCCTTTGGCATGGCTGCTGTGCTTCAAATCCAAGGGCAGTTAGACCATGAAGCCCCTTGTGAGCAACATAAGCACTTACAACTTTCCACTAAAGGCAATGAGGATCTATGAAATGAAGAGAATAGACAAGAAAGACAGTGGACTGTAGTCAGGGACTGCTTTGGAAAGTGGGGCGATTCAAGGGAGAGACAATGGTGACCTGAACAGAGAGAGTGACAGTGGAGATGTGAATGGGCTCTAGAGACACTGAAGATGTCATTGATGGAGCTGGCCAGGACTGGGTGACTTCATGCATGCTGAATGAGGTCTTTATGTTTGTTTTTCTGTTCTGAGCAAGCGACAGAAAGTGTCTTTGACCAACTAAAGCAAAAATGGGATTTCTGGGAAGGCTCTCAGTATAGGTCACCAGAAGAAGAGCGAGCTAAACAAGCAGTCTGGGGATCCAAGAAACAGAGCGCTTTGACTCTTCAGAATCTTCAAAAGCCCAAGGAGCCTTTTTTTTTTTCTTTTGGAGTGCTGCCATAAAATGGGTTGGTTCCAATCATCTCTGACTTATCAAGTATATTCACTCAGAATTCAAAGTCTCAGATCCAGATGGCCAACAGATACATGAAAAGATGCTCAACATCACTCCTCATCAGGGAAATAGAAATCAAAACCACCCTGAGATACCACCTCACACCAGTCAGAGTGGCTAAAATTAACAACTCAGGAAACAACAGATGCTGGCGAGGATGTGGAGAAACGGGAGCCCTCTTGCGCTGTTGGTGGGAATGCAAACTGGTGCAGCCGCTCTGGAAAACAGTGTGGAGGTTCCTCAAAAAATTAAAAATAGAATTACCCTACAACCCAGCAATAGCACTACTAGCACTACCCAGCAATACTAGGTATTTATCCAAAGGAATACAGGAGTGCTGATGCATAGGGGCACATGTACCCCAATGTTTATAGCAGCGCTTTCAACCATAGCCAAACTGTGGAAAGAGCCTAAATGTCCATCAACTGACAATGGATAAAGAAGTTGTGGTTTATATATACAATGGAATACTACTTGTCAATGAGAAAGAATGAAATCCTGTCTTTTGCAGCAACGTGGATGGAACTGGAAGGTATTATGCTAAGTGAAATAAGTCAGTCAGAGAAAGACAGATATCATATGTTTCCACTCATATGTGGATCTTGAGAAACTTAACAGAAGACCATAGGGGAAGGGAAGGGGCACAAAATAGTTACAAACAGAGAGAGAGGGAGGCAAATCATGAGATTCTTAAATACAGAGAACAAACTGAGGGTTCATGGGGAGGGGAGGGGAAGGGAGAGGGAAAATGGGTGATGGGCATTGAGGAGGGCACTTGTTGAGATGAGCACTGGGTGTTTTATGTAAGCGATGAATCACGGGAATCTACCCCCAAAACCAAGAGTACACTGTATACGCTGTATGTTAGCCAACTTGACAATAAGTTATATTTAAAAAAAAAAAAAAAAAAGAATTCAAAGTCTCAGGAAAGGAAATCTGAATGGGCCAGCGTAGAGCCCATCTCTAAAACCCAAGCAGCCAGGGTTGGTATATTCTTTTACCAGTGACCTGGAAGGAGGAGGGCCAACCATAGCAGTAGCCCCAACAGTATGGAGGGGGGCAGGGAGAGGAGTGAAACTTTAGGCCCAGGTCCGCAACCTGGGCAACTGGGTGGATGAGGGCGTCATCGCCTGAGACAGGAAAAGGGGCAGGTTTGAAGAGAGGAGTGGGGAGTGGCATTTCATATCAAACACACACAATGAAGAGGTCTGCAGGAGAGTGAAAATCCACGTCTGAACCAAGAGAACAATATCTAGGCTGAGGAGATAGTCCTCAGTACTCACACGGTCGTAGAATCCCTGGGGATGGAGAAGAGGGTATAAGGAGAGTGTGTAGTATGAGAGGGAAGACAAGCTTGGACAGAATCTTCGGAATTAACACGGGCAGATCTAAGAGGAAACAGAGGTAAAATAAGTTTGACCCAGGCTGGTGTTGCCAGCCTTGGAGATGGTGGCCAGTGGTCCCCACCTCCTGGTATTCACACCCGTGTGTGGGCTCCCTCCCCCATGGTACTGGAATTGATGCGCGCCACCAACAGGATGTGCAGATGGGATGGCATTTTAGGTTATAGGACACGGTGGCTTTTGTTTTGCTCTCTCCCTCCCTCGTGGATCTCTCCCTCCGCCCACTGACATGTTGTGAGTGCCCCATCGAGAGGCTCATGCGATGAGCAGTTCAGGCCTTTGGCCAACTGCCATGTGACCGAGCTTGGAGGCAGGCGCTCCAGTCCTGGGTAAGCCCAGGTGACTACAGCCCCAGGTCACACATTGCTGGGGGATTCATGACAGATCCCGAAGCAAAATCACCTGGCTGAGCTGCTCCTAGATTTATGACCACAGATATGGTGAGAAAATAACTTTTTGCTGTTTTAAACCACAGAGTTTTTTGTTTTTTTTTTTAATTTTTTTTTTTAACGTTTATTTATTTTTGAGACAGAGAGAGACAGAGCATGAACGGGGGAGGGGCAGAGAGAGAGGGAGACACAGAATCGGAAACAGGCTCCAGGCTCTGAGCCATCAGCCCAGAGCCCGACGCGGGGCTCGAACTCACGGACCGCGAGATCGTGACCTGGCTGAAGTCGGACGCTTAACCGACTGCGCCACCCAGGCGCCCCTAAACCACAGAGTTTTGAGGTAACCTGTCGTACAGCAAGAGATACTAAGCACAAAGCTCTCTGTAACCTGGATTTTTAAACAAATTTTAATTCCAGCATAGTGAACCTACAGTGTTATGTTAGTTTCAGGTGTGCTTGTCAAGGTAAGTGTACTTTTTTTTTAAGTTCATTAATTTATTTTGAGAGCAAGCACGAGAGGGGGAGGGGCAGAGAGAGAGGGAGAGAGAGAATCCCAAGCAGGTTCCATGCTGTCAGCACAGAGCCCCACGCAGGCTTGAACTTACGGACCATGAGATCATGACCTGAGCTACAACCAAGAGTCAGGCACTTAACCCACTGAACCATCCAGGCGCCCCGAGGTAAGTATACTCTTAATCCCTTTCACTTATTTCACTCATCCCACCACTTCCCTCCCCTCTGGCAACCATCTGTTTGTTCTCTATAGTTAAGAGTCTGTTTGGGGATTTGTCCCTTTGTCTTTCCATTTGGTTTCTTAAAGTCTACATATGAGTGAAATCATAAGGCATTTGTCTTTCTCGGACTGACTTATTTGACTTAGCATTATGTTCTCTAGTTCCATCCATGTTATAGCAAATGGCAAGATTTCATTCTTTTTTATGGCTGAGTAATATTCCATTGAATATGTTATATCACATCTTTATCCATTCATCTTTTGATGGACACTTGGGTTGCTTCCATCATTTGACTATTGTAAATAATGCTGCGATAAAAATAGTGTGTATATCCTTTTGAATTAGTGTTTTCTGTACCCTTTGGGTAAATACCCAGTAGTGGAATTACTGGATTGTAGGATAACTCTGTTTTTTTTATTTTTGAGGAACCCCCATACTGTTTTCGAAAGTGGCTGCACCAGTCTGCATTCCCACCGACAGTGCACGAAAGGTTCCTTTTTCTCCGCATCCTCACCAACACTTCCTGTTTCTTGTGTTTTTTATTTCAGCCATTCTGACAGGTGTGAGTTGGGGAACTTGGATCTTGTCAATGTTTTTCCTCTGACATTAATTCAGCTCTATTATTCAGTTTTCTTCACATAGCATTTTATTTCTAATCTCCCTGCAAACTGTTATGAAACCAATAACGACTTTCAGGGTCCCTTGTTCATTTCTAGCCAAATTTATTTGTTTTTTCTCTGTAACGGTAGTAGTCCTATAGCTGTAACTTCTTAGAATTTTTATTGGTTAAATAGATTTTTTAACATCAAAGGATTAAGCTATACAAATGAGACCTTCTTTAGTTACAATGCAGAAAGAAAGAGGACCAAAGAAATTGACCTGCTAGAAAGAAAGAAGAACAATTGTCAGGAAGGAAAGATGTCAAGATTGGATAGAACCTACTAACGGTATGGGAGCTTTTCCTTTATGGAAAAATGGTCAGCTCTTAAAAGGCAACTGCATTATTTTTCCCTGGGAGAGTGGAAGTGAAAAGAAATCTGGAGATTTTAAGTGGCTAATGAAAACTTTAAGGTGTTGATTATATTCTGATCATATTCAAATGATTTAAAGATATGTAGGGGCACCTGGATGGCTTAGTCGGTTAAGTTTCTGACTCTTGATCTCACCTCAGGTCTTGATCTCAGAGTCGTGAGTTCAAGCCTCACATCGGGCTCCATGCTGGGCGTGAAGCCTACTTAAAAAAAAATTAAAAATAAGTAAATTAATTAATTAATTAATATATGTAAAACTTGGTGGGTATCGTTGCTTCGGAGAATCCCCTGAAAGAGCAATTATAGTACTATTTCTCAAAAAAGGAATGGGTATTGTAGGTCTTTATTTAACCTTCAACTCACCCTTAATGGAGAAAAGCACAGGTATCCAGGCAAATAACAAAATAGCATGACATGTTTGCAACATTGATGACGAAGCTTTAATATTTCTCTCTCTATATAAATGGATTTTACAAATCAGTTAGAGAGCATACTAATAGAAAATTGGGCAAATGACGTAAATGAACGTTCTGCAAATATGAGAAGTAAATAGCTGTCATTAGCACTTATAACTGAACAAATAAAAATGAAACAAAGATGCCATTTTTCACCTTTCAAACTGGGAAACTATATATATTTTTTTCAATCCAATGGTAGGAACATATAGGTAACATATTCTCATATGTTGGGGAGTTGAAATTAATGAAGTTTTTCTGAAAGACTTTTTGGAAATGTGCTTAAATAATCTTGATAGTATATACAAACCTTGACTCAAAACTACAATTTATTTGATTTTACTCTACATAAATATCTGACAGTATAATAAAATTTTTTTAAAAGGATTTTAGTTACAGTGATTTTTGAAATCTGGTTACAAAGTGAAAGAAACCCAACCTAAAAAGGCATAAGTAGAAACAGAGAGCTTATTGGCTAAGGGAATCCAAAAGTTAGAAGAACTGAGTTATGGAAGGCAGGAATACAACTGCAACAACCAGAATCAGGGTTTAAATGTTGACGGGTCTTGTCCTGTCAGTCTTCTTTGCTGTTCTCAGAGTATTCTCTTATTTTTAGGACAGACTGGATTTTTCTTGCGGTGGGAAACACCTCCATTGGCCCAATAGACATCATCAACAAAGAAGAGGCTGACTAATCTGAAATTCTCTGAGTTCTAGTTCAAATCCAATTCTGCAGAAAGACTCTGAAGGCCCATTCAGAAACTCACCAATGGAATCGTCAATTGCAGTGGTGAGGATTAGCCTATATTGATGCATATACCCAATTCAGATGAGTTGGTGTGGTCAAGATGCCAAAGATATAATACATTTCTGTCATGGTCATGTGGCTTTGGAGAAAGGGGAAGGGTATAGTGATTGGGCAGGCAACTCCATAGATATCCCCTGGAAATTTGGGGGTTTTTCCATATGATAAGCCAAACACTAGGTGGAGTATGTTATCTAAAATATGGAAACTGGGGGTGAAGTATGAGAATCATGGGGTAAACATCAAATGGCCATTGGCCACTTCAGATTGATGGCAGAAGATAAGAAGTTGATATGTATCTCACTGAATCTACTACTATAAATTAGTTTCTCGAGGTGGATTATCCAGCATGTGAATGGAAGTGAAGAACCAATATTTATTACGTGCCTCCGGTATGCCTAACTCTGGAGAAAGTACCTATATACCTAAATATCTAAACACATTGTATATATGAATATACATTTATATATTCATATCTTGTATACATAAGATATGATGAAATTTCCTTTATGATTTCAACTCTGGAAGATTTAGGAGGTCCATTTTACATAGAAGGACATGGAAGTCCAAGAAACAGTAAATAACTTACCCAACATCGTATAATTAGTAAATAGCCAAGTCACTTCTCAAACCCTGACTGCTGGGTTCTGGCTCCTCATCTTTCTCAAAATTTTACCCCAGAGATATTTTAAGAATATGACATGTTTTTCACTTGCCCTGCATTTCATAGACCACTCCTTTTGCATTTTCTAAGGTTTGAGTTTATGTAGTTTGATCTCCAAAATGAAATGTATACCATTATTTTTGCATATTTATAAAACCTTCAGAGTCATTTGTAACGAAATCTTTCTCAAACAACGTCAATCCCTTACCTAATATTGTTCTTAGGGAACTGGCTCTTCGTAGGGAGAGGGAGGTGGTCTTCTCTAATACGCTGGTCTCTGACCATCCATTCCTTTGAGAGTCATGATAATGCACCAAGCAGCAGCCATGAGACGCGTCCTTCTTCCATTGTGAGTTGCTAGGGCTGTGTTTGGGACGGGTGAGCATATTAAAGTGTCCAGGAGCCACTCAATCCTGTGCCCAACATCCCCTGCCCAACCCCCCTCCCTGCCCCCCCATTTGGTGCAGAAACACTAAGAGCTGTGCTTTTTTAGTAAACCTGTGCAGCAAATTTCTTCTGGTTTGAAGTCATCTGTCGATGAGCGTAACATGGAAGACAGAATCAAGAGCTTTGTGAAATTCAAGGTCTCTTACACCTATTTCATTCCTCTGATCCAACAGGCCTGTCACTCTGTTTTAGAAGGAAATTAGATGGTTCTGACAAGACTGTTCTTTACAAAGCAATGTTGATTATTACCTAGTATTCTGTGATCGGATAGGTGTTTGCAAATTTATTTTTTGATGATTTGTTCTAGTATTTTTCCAGGTATGAACACTAAGCTGACTACTCTATGATTTTCAGGGCTGTCCCTTTCTCAGTTTCAAATATAGATCTGATCTCTACTTTTTTTTTCTTTCCTTCTTCTTCTTGTTCTTCTTGTTCTTGTTCTTGTTCTTCTTCTTCTTTTACTGTTTAATGGCCTCACTAATCCCTGTTGAATTTTTTAAGTTGCTTTTGGAAAACATCATTAAGCTTGCTTAGTAGTTATGTAAGGGGAAACACTTAAAGTAAATGATTACCAGAACACTTACAGTTAATTTTTAAAAAAGAAAACACGGCAACAAAGAAGTGAAATTTGGAGTTTCTTACAAGTAAGGCACCTTCTGCAGCCCTAAGGTTGACCTTAAACAAAACTTAGAATTTATAAGTTTACCATTACAGGGGCATAACAATAGGTAACACTTAGTGAAATAGTTAAAGATTTTAAGGCCAATTGATTCAAATAATTATTCCCCTTGGCAACCTTGTTTCATGAAAGATATACGCGGATGACCAGATAATATATACTTTCGAGATATGAAGAGACTGGTTTAGCCTTCCAAAGGGAATAATCATTGATGGAGATCAGTATGACTGCTTTTTCCTGCCATTAAAATATGTTCAGCGTTGGGGTGCCTGGATGGTTCAGTCAGGTGAGTGTCTGACTCTTGATTTCAGTTCATGCTGCATTCCCAGGGTCGTGGGATAGAGCCCCGCATCAGGTTCCACGCTGAGCATCGAGTCTGATTAAGATTCTTCTCTCTCTCTCTATCTCTCTCTCTTTCCCTCTGCTCCTCTCCACCACTAGTGCGTGTGCACATGCTCTCTCTCTCCGTCTCTCTATCAAATTAAAAAAAAAAAAAAAAAAGTTCATCGTCATGTTAGAAGCACAGGTGAGATATCCTTGTTACTAACTCACTAGGAAAATGTGGTCAGCAGCCAGCTTGTCCTTACCATGTGGAAATGATGTGAAGACGGGAGCTTTTGAGTTTTGCACCAGACTCCCTGTAGGAAAACCAAAGAACAGCTGTGAACAATGCCTTTCTCTACACATCGGGGGGTGAAAATGAGGTGAACCTACCCGGATGTGCTCCGGATGGACAAACAATGGGATTGTCTTTATTCTCTGGGTACTTTCTTGGCACCGTCGTGGGCTCACTGGCACACTCGGCTTTGGAGCCTCAAAGCGATAGTTCAGTAAAGAGAGCTCTGTGACTCCAAGGCAGACAGAACCATTTTTCAACCGCAGAAGCACTTAATTCTTTCTCGCTTTAAGTGTGAAAGCCATTTGGGTGATAGCCCAGGCAAGGTATTGCAGACCGAGATTGAAAAACTCTTGGCCTCTAAGAAGAAACAGTAGGGGGCTGGGGGGGGGGGGGGGAGGGGAAAGCTCAGTTACCATTTAAGAGCCCAAGAAAAAAAATATATATATTGCATTTAGAAAAAAAATCGCTTTTGGCAACTGCGCTCAAGACTCTCAGATTTGGAAGTTAAACATGGGAAAATGTTATAAACGGGTTGCACCATATTTGTCTATCACTCTCTTTTTGAAGTGGCAATCTGGGTGACTGGAAAGTATGAACACATCTCTATTCTGGTGCAGCTTGCTGAGAACCGCAAGTTACAGAATGAAGCCTGCCCGTGGGGCTGCTGCTTATAAATAGAAGGAATCTGGTTCATGCCGCAGAGGCGGGGGCTGCCGTGTGATTTTTCGCGTGAGCGTGAAGGCGGTCACTGGGTATTCGACGGGACACCTCAGCTGTCGTGAGCTGGCAAGTAGCGACGGCAGGAAGGAAGGGGCCAAGCAAATAGCCACCCTCTGAACGTGCTCCTTGAAGAGCAAAGATGTGCCCATCGCAATAATCCTCATCCTTGGGCTAGGGTTGTGGGGTTGGCGGGAGTGTGCGGGGAGGAGGCCCTGGAGCTCTGGAATGTCACAGGGCTTCAGAGCCATCCCCGTGAGTTTTTGGCAACAACACATCCTCCCAGATGACAGGCATTCTCTTCCTCCTCCTTATTTTTGGACGGTGGTAGCCGTTTTATGGGATGATGGGCCGATAGAAATTTGGGGAGAATTGTGGGATACTCACGGTGAGGTAGGAAAATAATGTCATTAGAAAAGAGGGAGGAGTGTCTGCTGAAGAAGTTACTGCATTTATGACCTTTTACTTAATGCCCACAGTAACATAGTCATATAGGTGGTATCAGCCCAACGGAAAGGTGGGGAAATGGAGCTTCGGGGAAGTGACGTGATCGGCCCGAAGTTTGTAGCCAGGAGCTGGTGTGACCAGTCTACCCAACTGGAGCTCACCAGCCCACGGTCAGCACACCTGGGGGTTGCTCCGAGAGTCTAATCATCCCAGGGGACCAGTGAGCCTTTGCCACGTAGCCGGGGGTATGGCTTTCGTCTCTGCACCTGTACAGAGAAGCGGTGGAGTCTGCAGCCAGCCACCCGCTGGCAGTCCTGTCCAGAGCCACCTGCTGTAGAGTTAGGCACCAGACCTGCTTTACAGAGGGGAGGGAAGCCATTTGTCAACGCTGTCCGAGCCTATCAATTTTCAGGGTGGGCGAAAAGTGTTTGTTTATTCTTCTGGGACTGCCACCGTCCAGCTCTCGTTCGGGCCCTTAGAGGGCGAGTTTGTGCTATTTCCCTGGCTATATTTCTCACAGCGACCACTGTGTGTGTGTGTGTGTGTGTGTGTCTTTCCTAGTCTCTGGTTCCACTGAGATGGGTACACTGCTGTTTTTCTTATGCTTAAAGCCTCAATAAGCCAAACGCATCTTGATGGCTTGACGTTCCAGGAACCACCATCATGGGGATGTTTAGAAGCCAATGCCAGGAATAATATTGGGTGATTTCCAGACTTTGATCAGTTTGGCAATAATCTCACCAACCTGGGCACGAACGATGCGTCCTGTGGTATCAGACCCTCTGTGGGGTCTTTCGGTGGAGATCTTGCGAGGGCTTCTCTCACTCAACTCGTTTGCACACATGTAGGCACTGGATCCCGAAAGTCGGTCCGAGGACCAGCTCATGTTCCTGAAGAAGCTTTCACCAGATTTTGAACACACACACAGATGAATACACAGATGCAATAAATGAGTTAAAACAAAAACAAAAACAAAAAACTAACCAGTTTAAAGATGTAGTCTTTCGTCTAAGTGTACGTTCTTCATGCCTGTGTGTATCTATGTTAGAAATGTCTTTCTTGGGGCGCCTGGGTGGCTTAGTCGGTTGAGCTTCCAACGTCGGCTCGGGTCATGATCTCGCACTTGGTGAGTGCCAGCCCTATGTGGGGCTCGTTGCTGTCAGCACAGATCCCACTTCAGATCCTCTGTTTCCCTTTCTCTCTGCCCCTCGCCGACTTGTGCTCTCTCTCTCTCTCTCTCTCTCTCTCTCTCAAAAATAAATAAGCATTAAACAAACTTACAAAAAAAGAAATGTCTTTCTCAGGAATTGATGGACATTACAGAGGGTTGGTATTTATTTTTCAAGGCCTATTTTACCCTTCCCCCTCAGCAAATGGTCAAATTCCTACTATTCCCTGAAATCCTGATTCTGGAAACCAGCAATGCCACGTACAATGTTTTTTGTCTCCACCACCCTACACCTGCATCTCCCAAACTCCATCAGTGGAGAGAGTCTTAGACAGAAGGGGAAAGCAGAAGAAAAATTGGGAAGAAGAAAATAGCCCCACTTGCTATAGAAAAACAAGAAGAAAATACATCATGTATTATATGTACTTTGTAAAAATTACAGAGAATATGTATTTACATATTTATGTGCATTTATTTAGAGAGGCTTTTGAATGGAGGTGAGCTGAAGAGTTTTCACTGGATGCTCTTAGCACATAGGAATATTTTTGACTGAGTCAGAGGGAGGCTTTAATTTCTTGGAGATGGGAGAGGTGGCCTCCTCATCTATTTTCTCACCTGTTTTCCTTTCTTTCTCGTGTCTCCTTCCTTCTCTTCATTCTCCCTTCTCCTTATCAGTACTGAGCTTACACCAGAACAAAGTGGTCCTTCTCGGGCCTCGCCCTTTAGAAAGCCCTACTTGTCTCAAAGAGACATAAGTGAATTAAAGAACACGGGGGCACCTCTGTCATTTGGGATCCCGTGTCCAATGCTGGGTCAGGGTAAGCCTGAACATCCACCCTCAGTATTAACACCATTCAGGCCCCGGGGAAATACCTCCCATCTTTGCCCTATGCCCTTAAAATGATAAAGAGGACTCCATCAAAATGCCATAAAGACCTCCGGGCTGTACTGCTGATACATCGGAAACAAACATTGCATTGCACCTGGTGACAAGATTTGAATGGCAGAAGCACTTAGGTAAGAGAAAAGACAAATTAATTCACTTGTCAAATTATTGTTCTCTGATAGCATGAGTGTGATAGCGTCTCGTGCGATCAAATATCATTTCCCATTAGTGCCGAACATCCACTCTCTTATTCCTCTTTGTGGTTCCAGAGGTATTTACAAATTAGCACAGTGTTCAGAGCACTAGCACATAGAGTCTGTGGAACATTTTCTGAAAGTTAAATAATCCAAATTACTACTACATCTGTATAGATGTAGAGGTAGATAAAATGTGAGAAGTATTTTTCTTTACATTATTACATGGTTCTAGATATTGCTTTAAAAGATGGTGAAAACCATGATATGACGATTAATATATTGAAATTAAAATATGATATAGTGTTTTGGGGCTCCTGGGTGGCTGAGTCTGTTGAGCGACCGACTTCAGCTCAGGTCATCATCTCATGGTTCGTGGGTTCGAGCCCCACGTCGGGCTCGCTGCTGCCAGCTTGATAGCTCAGATCCTGCTTTGGATCCTCTGTCCCCCTCTGTCTCTGCCCCTCCCCGACTTACTCTCCCCCAGAAATAAATAAGTATTAAAAAATTTTTTTTTCTGGGGTGCCTGGGTGACTCAGTCAGTTAAGCATCCGACTTCGGCTCAGGTCATGATTTCACGGTTTGTGAGTTCGAGCCCCGCATCGGGCTCTGTGCTGACACCTGAGAGCCTGGAGCCTGTTTCGGATTCTGTGTCTCCCTCTCTCTCTGCCCCTCCCCTGTTCATGCTCTGTCTCTCTCTGTCTCAAAAATAAATAAATGCTAAAAAAAATTTCTAATTTTTGTAGTAACAATAATCTATTGGACACAATCCAAATATCATGGTTGCGCATGATAGATTAAGGAATTTTGTTAACAACTCCAGTTATTACTGCTTTAGCAGAGTGAATGTTCTCCAAACAGAAATTAATAATAAAGAAATTACCTTAGAACTATAATATTTCAAGAAATGTATCTATTTTACCATTACTGTCAATAGAATACAAATACATGAAAGTGTGGATTACAACATAATTAGTGTTTTAGCGAAACAAAGGCAAGAAAAGCAAATTTGTATGGAATATATTTGTGAATTAATGAGAGTTATTTTATTACTTATCAAACATCACTAGCCCATCAAGGAAACACTCAGACATGTACAATATAATTAAATCCAGTCTTTGAGAGTTTGTTGACTTTCAGTCATGTAAAAACCATAGCTTCAAAAAGAATTTTCATTCTATCATTGTGAATACTCACTTGTCAAGGAAGAGGATAGAATGTGTATTCTTTAATAGTTCGTTAACTTGCTTTATATCTTATAATCATTGAGATCTATGGCATATGGGCTTCCATTTGAACTCTTTCCATATTTTGCCTTCTGTCCCCTCGTTTTCTCCCTACTTTTCTGTTCTCCTCCCTTTGATACAGCCTAATTTCTCCCTCTTATTCCTCTCTTCTCTCCTCTTTGTAGAAATCTTATGCACAATCTCAAGTGCTTAAAGCAGTCTTTATTTTTTTGAGAGCAAATCAAATGCATGCCTGAATCTTCATCTCTCCTCACTGGCAAGAAATCCAATCTTTGTTATTATGGAGAAGGGTGTAAAGATGGAATGTTCTCCCACCTTCTCTTTCTCTAGGGCCATTTATCAAATCGGAAAGCTTACACAGCATCAGAGGGCCCTCTCACTCAGACATCACATTGACGACTGACGTCTGGCAACCCAAGCTCGGTGATCCAAGCTAGGCAGGCAGTTCTGCAGCTTCTTCGTTGCAAAGCAGGAACCCAGTGTCAGCATTGCTCATGGGAGCCTGGTGGTTGGAGTCTAGGCTCTCCAGGGCACCACAGCCTTTCCCTTCTGGGGTGCTGCCCCCCTCCAGGGTGCTGGGAGAGCTGGGTGCGGGTCATACTCTTTGAGGGGTCTACCAACCCCAACCCCTTTCCAGTCTGGGGGAAACACCTCTGCTTCTTTTAGCAACAGTCCAAGATTCCCCCCTCTCTCCCCACCCCCAGATGACTCCTTCAGGAATCCTATGCTTCTGGAAAAACAAGCCAGAGGATCACGATGTCTAAAGGCAATGTCTGCTTTTATGAATCACAAACTCCTCTAAAGCAAGGAGCTGAACACAGCATCCTGGCTATCTGCTTGGAGGAGGGGAAAGAAAAATACAAGAATGGCAAAAACAAATTAATATTTTAAAAAATTATCTCACACAGTTGGACTTGGGGCATGAGGAAAAGAGCACAGCATATGCTTAATGCTGGGGGCCTACGGAGGCTTGGAAAATAAAAGTAAGGGCCCAGCTAATTATGACTGAGTTTAGATTTTAAGGGGAGTTTCAGGCTATCCATTCAGCTCACTGGAGAAGAGATGGTGACAGGGACTCAAGGGCATACTGATGAAGGACCATAAGCTGAGGGCCAAGCACAAGCTAGCACCCACCCCCCAACCCATCACCACCCCCACCCTGCCCCAACCCAGATGGGATATGTGTGACATTCCTCAGGCACTCCTGGCTGCCTAAGCACAAAGGAAAGGACAGGAAACAAATGGTTAAACTGTAGAATCTCCATCAGTTTACAAATATCTTAGTAATATTACAAGAAAAGGGTAATCTTATCACTAGTCTAATCTCCAGGAATTCCCTACTATCTTCATGATAATGCTTTGCTAGAGGGAAAAACAACCTTAGCTTGACAATAGCTAGGCCTCCAGTAATCTGTAAACCCTCTTTAGCATATGGAAATCCTTTTAAGAAACTTCCTCTTGACCTCACCTCCCCCAACTCCACAGTATATAAGCAGTCACTCTTCACAACCCCAGTGCAGCTCTTTCTACCCACGGGTCTTGTCCCCATGCTTTAATAAAATCACCTTTTTTGTACCAAAGATGTCTTCAAGACTTCTTTCTTGGCCAGTTGTCTCCGAACCCCCCCATCACTCCAAAATCCCATCAATACTTCCAGCCAGGAATGGAGTCAGTGCCCTTGTCTGGCACATTCCCTGAGGGATGGCTCTTGGAAATTTGTGTTTTCGTCAAGCTCCAGTGTTCACCACCCCCCCCCCCCCATAATGCCTGTCTACTGTCCCCATATATACTTAATGTATAGAAAAAATTAAACATGCTTATGGGAGAATTCCTTCTTTATATATTCACTTACTCATTCAAAAAATATTTGTCAAGGGCCTTCTAAATACCAGGTGTTGTACCAGGTGCTTTGTGTATCCAGGTGCATAAAAGAGACAAGATGTTGTCCAGTGGAACTTACAGCTCGTTACGGAAGAGATTCAATAAACAAGAAAACAAATACATATGAATCACGAATTATGCCAAGAGAGTGAACACAAGAGAATGGCCAGGACATTGAAAGAAACTGAAACATCATTGTACATAGAATTGAAGGAATTAGGAAGGTTTTGCCTTCTCCATAGAAGGCTCAGACCTCCCCACATCATTTTAAAGGATGTCATATGAAGAAGACTTTCTTTCATGAAGTCTAAGGGGTTGAGTATCAAAAACTAAAAGCCTTAGAGAGGTCCATGTTGGATTGACAGGATGCAGACTTTTTTTTTTTAAGTTGTAAAGGAATGGAATGATTTGCTTGGAGGAGTGGGTCAGGTCAAGAGCTCTATTGATTAAAAATAGCCACAATTAGGGGCACCTGGGTGGCTTGGTCTGTTGAGCGTCCGATTTGGGATCAGGTCATGATCTCATGGTTTATGGGTTCGAGCCCCGCGTTGGGCTCTGTGCTGACGGCTCAGAGCCTGGAGCCTGCATTGGATTCTGTGTCTCCCTCTCTCTCTGCTCCTCCCCTGCTTATGCTCTGTCTCTCTCTGTCTCAAAAATAAGTAAAACATTAAAAAAATAAAAAAAAAATAGCCACAATTAGTACTCAATAATAAAAAGGAGTAAATATATAACAACTTGGATGAATCTCAAAAACATTACGCTACATGAAAGAAGCCTTACACAAGACTACATCTTGTATGATTGAAATTCTAGATTAGGCAAAACTAATCTGTAGGGGATAAGCAGAACAATGATTGCCTGGGGAAGGGAGCAGGACAGGAAGGGCTAGGATTAACGAGGAAGGGGTGTGAGGGAACTTTCTGGGATAATGTACATGTTCTGTATCTTGATAGTGATTTGGTTTACACAGGTATAGGCACTGTCAGCATTCATTCAATGGTGCATTTCACTATGTGTATTTTCACCTAAAAATAAATAAGGCAGGAAGACAGGGAGTCACAGAAAAAGGGAGGCGGGAAGGGTGGGGAGGGAGAGAGGAAAGAGAAAATAGTTAATTACACACAAGAGGAAAGAGAAAATAGTTAATGACACACAAGCTGGAACTGTAGAAAGGAAGATACTGATGTCTGCATTTACTTTGAGATACATGAGAAGTAAGGCTGGCTGACGAATGCATAGCTAGATGTAGCTGGGGCACAGGGGGGCAAGAGCACCCGGTCCCGGGGTCCCAAACAGACCAGGCTTGGCCAATCGCTGCTGACAAAGTCCAAAGGCAGACAGACAGTGCTGGCGAAACAGGAAAGGACTTTATTTCAGTGAGGCCACCACGGGGAAGACAGCAGACTAATGTTTCAAAGACTGTTTCCAAAGCACTGAAGGTACTTCTAGGTTTACTTAAGGAGATTGTGCGACGAAGGTTGGTGAGTGTGTAGGTAGTAAAGGTCAGGTCGATCACTGTCTTGGGGTTAATAACACAGGAGCTTGCTGGCTCAGGGCAGTCCCTATTGCTGGAGGGAGTAATTTTGGTTCCCATCAGGGTGTGCTTTTGCCTGTAAGGTCTTTGCCTGAGTTGAGAGATAAGCTGGAAAGAACTTACTCAATTAGAAAGTTTGAGGTCAAAATGGAGGTATCATAAACATGTGATAAAGCAACATAACCAAATGTTAACAATTAATAGAATCGAGGGGGTGGGTATGTGGGGATTCCCTGTACAATTTTAGCATTTCTGACATTTCCATTTTTTCTTAATAAAATGTTAAGGAAAAAAATAGTCCCTATTCACTGATAGTCCCTATTACAGTCTGTTTGTCACTGTGCTATGCGTTTTAGATATATTAACCTCTCTAATACTAAAGAGAATAAATGTATTAATATACTTATTGATTATATTTTCTTCTATTGCAAATTAGTAGATTTGTAAGTGTAAATAAGAAAGAAGAAAAGTCCTATGACTTGTCCAGGACCGTATCATGAAGTGGGAGACCTGTTTGTTTTCAAAGTCTATACCCATGTTACCTAAGATGATACCTACTCACCACAGGTAGCTTGTGAGCATTTGAAATATGGCTAGTGTGACTGAGGAACTGAATGTATAATTTTATTCAGTTTAAAGTTAAAAAAACTGATACTGAATTCAGTGATTGGAAAACTCCCTTCAGATACTGGAAAAGTGTCAAGTATGTTTGTAACAACTCGGGTCAGTGAAACTACTTCTTCAACTGAACATTTGATGAGCTCTATCTGCTTAGCAAATACACCCAACGGAAATGTAGCGTTCAAACTGGAATATGCTTTAAGTGTAAAGGTAGACACATTTTGAAGACTTACTGTAAAAAAAAAACCAAAACCAAAAACAAAAAACATCAACTATCTCACTAATCATTTTTTATATTGATGGAATGTTGAAATAATAATATTTTGGGTACATTGGGCTATATTTTTAAATTGTTAAAATTTTTTTTAGGTTTTTTTAATTTTGAGAGAGAGAGAGAGAGAGACAGAGTGTGAGCGGGGGAGGGGTAGAGAGAGAGGGAGACACAGAATCCAAAGCAGGCTCCATGCTCCGAGCTGTCAGCACAGAGCCCGATGCGGGGCTCGAACTCACGGGCCGTAAGATCGTGACCTGAGCCGAGGTTGGACGCTCAACCGACTGAGCCAGCCAGGCGCTCCTATTATATTTTTAAATGTTAAAATGAATTCCACCCCTTTTAGCTTTTAAAAAATATGAACACTACATGTAGGACTCATATTATATTTCTGTTGGACGGAGTTGGTTTATGGTCTTACCAGTGTATACCAGCCTGGATAACATCAGTATTTAGACTAGGGGACGCAAGTTACCAGGAGTGGGTATGGGGTGGGGTGGGCTGAGGTCCAAGTGCACCAAGTTATTAAGACCCTTGATAACGGTGAGATCCCGGGAAAGTTTATGCAGCCTTTACTTGGCACCAAGGACTGTTTTCAAGCCTTGATATATATGAATTCACTTAGTCCTTGCCACAACCCGATGGTGTAGGTACTACCATTATCCCTATTTTACAGATGAGGTGGAAGCACAGAGGGGCGTCAGTGGATATTTAGTAGCAGCTACGTCAAAGTAAAGAAACTGTCATAATTGGGATATACTCAGAATTTAAAGCGTGCTCTTTCAGAACTTCCTTGAAATGGCTTCTCTTTACAGATTTGCTTTCAATCTCTCAGACTCTGGAGAACGTTCTCTTCTAAGGACGCAGCCCCCTTTCGCACGCACAAGCGGCTCTCCGAATTGTGCATCTTTCCCAGAATTCCAAGGCATCTGTTCAAACAATGGGGATCGAGCTAGATAATTGGCCAATAGGAGTAAACGTAGCTGAGCAAATGGATTATTATTACAGGGGTCTCATTTGAGAATTCATCATTTTCTTCTGGTAGAAAGGGTAGTTTAATCTCTCTAAAAGCCTGCCACACCCTGTGATAATTGAGCTGTAGAATTGCACTGCAGAAAGCCCCTGCATTTCTATGGCAGGGGTGCTGATGGAAGTCTTGAAGGGCCCAGGAAGGGCTCCCAGTTGTTCTTCCTATAAATTCACAGGAGAAAAGGTGACTGCCTTCAGAGACAGTTAATTTCCTAAATGCTAGGCTCTGTTCATTCGGAAGAGAACTTAGATTGGCTGATGTTCTAGAAGCAGCAGCAAAGAGACTCAGGCGAGTCCTCAAAGATTACTTGAGGAGCTTGGGTGGTAGGCACTGTGGGTTTTCAGTCCCGGAGAGCAAGCCCTTCCTTTCTTTTATGAGTCTGTCTTAAAATTCAGGTCAGTACTGATGCCAGTTATAATCCCTATTTCCAGAAGGCATTGCCTGCTCTGGTTATGAGACCCAGCATGTGTATGCTGTTAACACATTGGCAAAGCTTTCAAACAGCGAAAGAGGAAGCTCTAAAAATTCAGGAGAATGTCACCGTAATGCCAGTTCTGAGAGGGTAGAAGGGGATGACATGGAAAAGTCTTGAAGAGCAGAACACTGGGAGCGTGACAAATGGTAACTCCCACACTCTTCTGAACACACAGAAGGTGCCAAATAGAAACATCTGAAAGGTCTTACCTTCTGGGACCACAAAATTAAAATGTCCAGGTTTGTGAGTCAGCAGTGACGAAGAGTGGGGAGCAGCTGGTATTAAGACTGATCTAGACCATCGCCACATAAAACGTGGTCCTGACCAGCAGTATCGGCACAACCTCGGCTCTTGTTAGAAATGCAGGTTCGCGGATCTCACCTCGAATCCCTGAATCAGAATCTCTGGGATTGTCGATCGAGAGTCTGAGTTTTAACAGTACCCTGAGACCCGTGCTTCTCAAACTACCCATGATGAAGGGCAAGTGTTTTGTTTTCCTACTTTTAGAAATTTGTCACTAGCCCATTCTTTTGTAAAACATCTTGTTCGGCAAGACAAATTCAGCTCTCCCTGCTATGCTGTTGCAGGGGCGTCCATCGCTATATGAGTTTTAGATGCTTACTCTCAACTTCTCTACCTTTCTTATTGGAGGCTGCATGGGGTTGCACCCGTCCACAGACCGCGCTTTGAGTGTCACTCATGTAAGCCAGTACACTGGCCTTCCTCAGTCTGGAATGATCGCTGTTGCTGCCTGGACCTTACGGACCTCTGCCACGGAATACCTCCGATCTTGTAAGAAGAGAATAGAATCATAGAGATGATTGCTGACCAGACCCCGCCCTCCCCCCCCACCACCCCTACCCCTTCTACCTAGGCTGGTCAGTTACTAAGCTCACTTTCAAAGAACGCTTTTCAGCTAAAACAGACCAGGCAAAATTTTAGTCTTGGATGGATTGCCTTCTTACATTATGGGATTAAGATGGTGAATTACAAAGGTTTGCTTTTCATGCATTACTGTTGTGGTTCATGAAACTCACAGTTGCCCTGAGTACATAGGTACGGAGCAAAGTAAATTTATTTTCACGTCTGTCTTCCAAATAGGACTGAGTTTCTAATTTTCTGCTTAAAGGCTGTGCTACAGAACTTGGCTGGCCAGATAACATTTGGAGTTCGTCAAATTCTAACTGATGAGTAAACACAGGGACAATGTTTCTCTCCTGGACTTAACTTTCAGAGTTGTCAATGTCAGATGGGCTTGAGGTGTTATAAAAATTTCGCTTTACTTTGCACCCCGTTTGGTTATCGTCATCTCATAGCCACATCTCTTAAAATCTTGTTAAAGTACATTAGGGCTTATTACATCTCTTGTTTATATTAGGGATTCAGTAAGAGGAGGTGTCAATGATGTAAACATTACATAAAAGTAAAGGTTTCAGAGATGAAGAAAGTGCTTAATGGAGATGCTTTGCTAGCGGGAAATGAATTCTGATATTATCCAGAACCGGCTCTTATTCTGAGATGCTCCCCACTTACAAAGAGTGTCACACAGCCTTTTAGCAACCTTCAAAAAAAAATTTATGATTGTTTACATAAAAGTGTTTCAAACTCTTCATCTGCTATAAATTGTGTACAGCCAAGTGGGTACATTAGGATTTATACTAAATCTCTTTATCTGGTAAGATAAAAGAGATGTTTATAATTTCCCTGAAATGTATTTGTTTCTCCCATGGCTTTAGATAATACTGTTAGCCCTCTAAAAGGAACCATTTAAGAAATAGCTGTTTAACCCACAACGCAAACAGTAGCATAAACCCTTTGGTATTTTCTAATGTCCAAAAATGAACGATGGGGCCTTTTCCAGCTATTTGACCTCTTCTATAAGAAGGGACCTAATGTATGAAGTTTATCCAATTTTTCTACATACCTATGGCGGGGCGCCTGGGTGGCTCAGTCAGTTAAGCTCCGTCTTGATTTTGGCTCAGGTCGTGATCTCTCGGTTTGTGGGATTGAGCCCCATGTCGGGCTCTGTGCTGACAGCATGAAGCCTGTTTGGGATTCTGTCTCTGCCTCTCTCTGCACTTCGCCCTACCCCAAATAAATAAATAAACTTAAAAAATAAATCTCTCTTTCTCTCTCTCTCTCTCTATGTATATAAACATATAAACATATCTATGACAAGCTGTTTTGAACAGTTTCTCATCTTGGTTTCTTGAATTCACCTGTGATGAAAGTATGCCTTAAAGAAATTTAAAACCATGATAAGTTACCATTTACAGCCACCACAGTGGTGAAACAAAGAAAAAGGCCATCAGTAACAAGTGTTGGTGGGAATGTCATACACGGAGCTCTCACACAAGCTGGTGGCAGTATGAATTGCAACAGCTACTTTGGAAAACAATGTGATCTTATGGAGTAAAATAGAGCATTCCCCTTCCTGGTGTACATCCTACAGATATTCTCGCACATGTGCACTGGGACATACACAAGAATATTTTTATTAGCATAGTTTCTAATGGCAAAAATTCCCAACGGGACATTCAAAGCCATCTACCGGGAGAAGGGGCGAATTCATATTGTTATAGTCACACAACTGCAGCAAAAGTGAGTAAAATAGAGCTCCACGCATCTGCACGGATGCATCTTAAACACATAACATTAGGCAAAAGAGCAAGTTCCAGAAAAGTTCTGACAGTAAGATTTCAGTCGAATGAAGCTACCTAATATGCAAAGCTAAGCAATATGCACGAGAGATAAAATGATCAAGAAACACAAGTGAATTATTAACAGAAAGAAAAAGATAACTGTCGTCTTTCGGGGGCGGGGGGGGGGTTTGTGGAAGAAGGGAGTAAGCAATGGAGAGTCACATGGTGGAGCTGGAAGGAACTGGTCACGTTTTATTTCTGAAACTGGATGATGTTTACACGAGTGCATGTGAAAAATCAGACAGAGGTGGTATATATATAATTTGCAAGCATGAAATTTTTCATAACACCATAAAAGTAACCGGAAAAAGGGTATGTCCTAGAAAGAAATCACGAGCGCTGTATCTGTTAGGTCCCATTAGGTTATTCTGGGTAACAAGCCATCTCTAATTCACACTGGCTTAGTGAAGCAAGGTTTATTTTTCTTTCACAGCTATGTGTCCAACAAGAGTCATCAGATACTCCTGATTATTGTGGTGACCGAGGGACCCAGGCTGACAGAGCTGCTATGGGAAGGGCCTTATGAGTAATGTCTTTGGGAGAAATTATCGCCCAATCATCGCCTACTAAGGGGATGGGGGGAGGGGAAAAGCAACACAGTAAGTCATGCCCTGGCTCCTCCAATTCCTACCTGGAACTGGTGTGTCGAAGTAACACATCTTTATTGACCAAGCGAAACCCTGCGGCCCTGCTAACACCCACCGAAGTGGTTAGGAAAGTGCAATCGTACCGGGTCTCTGGAAAGAGCACCTGAATGTTTGTGAACAGACCCAATGACCCTAATGACTTCCGTATGACAATGGCCAAATTTTGAGTTCATCGCTGTTTCTCCCATCCAGAGCCGCAGAAGAACACACAGTTAGGCCTGGTTGCCAGTCTACCTCTGATGAGGATACAAAGTGCCGAATTGGGAACGCTTCTTGCCTTCATTTTTTTTTTTAATGTTTGTTTGTTTATTTACTTATCGAAAATTTTTATTTGAGAGAGAGGGCACAAGTGGGGGAGGAGCAGAGAGGGAGAGAGGGAGACAGAGAATCCCCTGCAGGCTCCACAGTGTCAGCACAGATGCCAACGTGGGGCTTGAACTCACGAACTGTGAGATCATGACCTGAGCCGAAATCAAGAGTTGGATGCTTAACCGACTGAGCCACCCTGGTGCCCCAAATGTTTATTTATTTTAGAGAGGGGGGAGCGGCAGAAGGAGAAAGGGACAGAGGATCCGAAGCAGGTGCTGGGCTGTCGGCACAGAACCTGATGTGGGGCTCGAACTCATAAACTGTCAGATTATGACCTGAGCTGAAGTTGGACCCTTAACTGACTAAACCACCCAAGTGCCCCCGGAAAGGGGTCTTTCTTGATGGTCTTAAGAGAGAATCCCTTCTGGAGATAGGATGCTTTTATTCCAAACGAAAGCAATATACTTGGAGTAAAACTTCTTATCTGTGGGCCTTCTCTGCTCGTTGTGGAGGCCGAAGGGAAAGACAGTCAGTGGTCCACTTCCCAGAACTGGGGAAAGTCAGGTTGTGGTGGCAGTAAAGGTGGGTAGAGGATGGTGGGTAGGGATACCAACAGAAATCCATGCTTATTTGAAAAGGTAGCCACTAGTAGTTACAAATTCATGGCCAAGATCTGCCCCTTCCTTTGTGTCAGATTTCCAGTGCCTCATAGATGTCAGACACACCTGCATCCAGGCAATCAGAGGAGGGAGAAAATACATATCACCCATGAGACATGGGTGGTGAGGCCAGCTGCCAAAGTCTTGCCCCCAGGGGTGGGGCAGAGTTCCCCAGCCTCCCCTGCAGTTAGGTTTGGGTCAGGGAATCTGGATTCTGGATTCTGGATCCCGGTGGACAAGATGTGATGTCCAGACCTGGCCGTAAAAGAGCAGCACAGTATCTCATACTTTGTGACTTCCCTTGGCTTTGGGCCCAAAGCAGAGGAACCGTTCGGAGGAGGCAAGCAGATGGTAGGAGCCTGGGTCCTCAAATCACCTCAGTGAAGGCTGGCCGCTGAAAACCCAAGAGGATGATGATATGAGAAATAAATAAGCCTTTATTTCGCGAAGCCAGTAGGATCTGGGGGTTTTTAGTTTCATCAAGTAGTGTTCCTTCACTATAAATAATGTAAGGGACCACAGCCCCTTTCTGCAAAGCTACTGCTGGCAAAGACCTCTGCTGGGCTGAATTCAGATACTTCTCTGGAATGAGTTCTCCTGGTATATAAGAGAGGCTTGCCATCTTTTTTTTTTTTTTACTACTCTCAAAATGGGTAGGCAAGCCAGGCCTGCTCATGTGTAGGTGATCATTCAGAGTTAAAATTATAATTTGAGCACATATAAATGCTTCAACTGATTTTAAATTTTTCTTTCCATTCAGACTTTATGGTTGTCTGGGATTTTGAACCTTGGCTTACCTCTGCAAATGATTTAAGAGCTGGGTATTTTTTAGCAGAAGGTGTGATATGATTTAAGAGATGATATAAGAATTCTGTAAATTTCTGGACAGGCTACTTTATATGCTTTAGGGTCAGTTAGGCATAATAAGCCCATTGAATGAAGGAGGATACGGGTTCCAAATGCTACTTTATGTTTGTGGAATGTGGAGAGGGAAATGCCCAGAGTGAAAAAGGCTGGAGTCCAGAGTAGATAAGCAGGCAAGATGATGGTCAGAAGGGAAGTTGTCCATCGAATATATATATATTTTTTTCAATAAGAAAAGAAAATGAGGATTGTAGTCATTGTTATAAGACCCGCAAGGTGACACCCTCGTGCCCATGATGCAGGTGTAAACGCCATCATGTTTAAGAGGCTTACTCTTCCTTGCTTATTCATGGTCCCATAGAAACCTTGAGAAAACTGTAATGGCGGGCGGCCTCCCAAGAAGAGTTAGGGACACGCCAGATCAAGCATCTGAAGTGCTTGGCCCTTGTCACACAGAGCCTTGCATTCTTGATCCATATATGCACGTCCCCGAAGCAGCCTGGTGACTGCTTGACTCATGAGTCAGGAGCCAAAACCTAGATCTCCATCCCGTTGCTTGTTGTAAGGGCAGCTCTGGGCAACATTCCACAACCCTCAGCTTCAGCACCCACATCTACGATGTGAAACTCCACAGAAGTTTTGTTGGGGGCAAGTGAGGTGATCTACCACACGGGAAAACAACGACAGCCACGCCTGGCATGCTCGTAGCATTCAGTAGCATTTGCTCCCTTCATTCCTTCCTCAATTTGATACGACGTTCCTTGAGGGAAAGAGCAGAGCACATTCATTTCGCATCGCCCTAAGGGCCTGGAGCCCCGTTGGGAAGATGGGAGGCTAGATAAATAGCTATTGAATGTGCACCTGCTAAGGGCCAGTGGTGAGGCTTCGGGGCTGATCGCTGAACCTTAGTAATTAAAATACTGAACTTGCCCCAGCCCCCATGAAAGCTCCCGTAAGATGCGGGTATTAGGTGGGTCGTAGTGGCATCAGCATTTAACAGAGACTCCAGTGACAGAGGCTGGAAAGCTAGAAAATTTATTTCTGTCTCCTGTAAAAATCTTAATGGGCCATGCAAGGCTGGGGTAATGGCGCCATTGTGAGCAGGGGAAGAAGAGGGAGAGAGAGGGAGACACGGAATCCGTCAGCTGTCAGCCCAGAGCCCGACGCGGGGCTCGAACCCACGAGCTGTGAGATCGTGAGCTAAGCCGAAGTTGGATGCTTAACCGACTGAGCCACCAGGGCACCCCCAGAGCTACCAGGTAGATGTGAATTACCCATTTATGTGTGAGAAATAAATTTCTTTCTTAAAATGTGCATTATTTTGGATCTTTGTTATCTATAAGTAGATCTATATCCTAAGAGATGCAATCGGGCTGGTGTGCCTGAGTGTGGCCACGTGTAAGCTGCAGAAACTTTTACCCTCTGCCCATATTATTACCCCCCCGAGGGGTGAGCGGTCCCTCTCTCACGAGCCGCTACCCTGACTGGCGGGGGACTATTCTCTCCACCCAGCTGTGACTTCATTCTATTATGCTAAAATTTAGATCAGGGGTGAGTTAATATACCAAATTGTACCCCAGTGGCTTCCAATTTATTCTCTTCTCACTTACAGGGTCAGGCCCCGTATACTTAACATCTTATACTAGCAATACAAATTGTACAAGACTCTTAAACAATATCAGGCCAATCAGAAGTAACGAGATGATAAAACACAGTCCTGCCTTGCTGTAGGAAATCTCGGTATGTGAAAATTCAGATATATTTGAAGTGATAATGCCTGTACAAAAAGATTGATTCCTTTATAAAATAAGCAGAGTAAGAGGTGGGGCCACCTAATAATTTGCTGAGTATCTAAATAGTTTTAAATAGTGACATTGCCTGACACATTTTTTTTTTTTAATCTTCATTTATTTTTGAGAGAGAGACAGAGTGTAACCTGGGGAGGGGCAGAGAGAGAGGGAGACACAGAATCCAATGCAGGCTCCAGGCTCTGAGCTGTCAGCACAGAGCCCAATGCAGGGCTCGAACTCACGAGCCGTGAGGTCATGACCTGAGCCGAAGTCGGACGCTTAACTGACTGAGCCACCCAGGCTCCCCTCCTTACACATTTATAATATTGTGTCCAAATTACCTCGAATGTTCACATAATCCATCTGTTACGCAAAATGAGATACCCAGCCCAAATAGCCATGTTGGGTCCAAATACAATAGTTGAAAATTCATCCATGTGATGTTGTTTTTCCAATGTTACTGCTCTGGCAGTAACAGCAAGAAAGAAAACCAGGAAGGAACAGTAAGGAAATATTACCTAACAGTGAAGGAATAAAGATGGTGGTCCAGTCTATACAAGACAAGACTTCACATTTCTTCCCGTTATGTTTTATCACAGTTTGGGCACTTTCCCTGCCCTCCACTACCTTTCAGAGTTTATACTGTCTGTACTTGATAGTTTATACTGTGTATATTTTTAATGTCATTTAAAAAGTCTCAACTCTAGGCAATTTCCCTTCTCACGCTGTAGCTATGATACCACAGAAGGGTGGAACTCACTTAATTATGATCCTTTAAGGCAAGACCTCCAGCCTTCATACACAACAACTTGAACTTCTAATAACACAGGGAAATAAATAGAAAAAGTGCCTGGAAGGGGAAACCAAGATTTTCATCTGGGCTGTCTCTCATTATGAGTTTTTAGAAAAGAAAAACTATATATATATATATGTATATATATATATATATATATATATATATATATAACTGCTTTAAGGGTGCCTGGGTGGCTTAGTCAGCTGAGCATCTAACTCTTGATTTCTGCTCAGGTCATGATCCCAGAGCTGTGAGATTGAGCCCTGAGTCTGGCTCTGAGCATGGAGTCTGCTTAAGATTCTCTCTCTCCCCCTCTGCCCCTCCCCCACTCGTTCCCTCCTCTCCCTCCTCCTCCTCTTCCTCCTCCTCCTCCTCCCTCTTTATCTTTCAAAATAAATACATAAACTTAACAATAACAACAACAAAAGAAACAAAAACCTGCTTTAATGATCTATTATCTCACTTTTCTCCAGGAAGCACACTTTTCTGGATGTGAAGGCTGCATCTTTTTACACTCATGAATCCTGGAGAAGTCCACTTGTTGTGAGCAGTTATGTCCCTCATCAGCTTTGGAGACACAGCTTCCATTTACAGCTCCAGCTGCCTCTTCGTGGGGGAGGGAAGGCCCTGGCAGCTGTCCAAGGCCGCACACCAAGCAAGAAAATCAAAGTTTGCAAAGAGTGTTGAGTACCAGCTCCACCGGATTAGGCCAGGAGAAGTGAACCGTTCAGAACCGCTCTCTGGTTTATTATCTTCTCTCCCGTTCCCAGGGAGTATCTTCTACAGATAAGCAGGGATGGGAAAACGTATCAGCACTCTAAATGCAAGTTTACAGAAAGAAATTCAATTAGCAGAGGGAAAACCATATGTAGATACAGACGAGGTAGGACTATACCCACAACTCTTACACATATAAGCTCTTTTCTGCCTAGAATATCTGCCGTAAGGCCCGTTCACCTCACTCTGCCTCTGGGCAGCAGGCGGCCCTCCTCTTTCCAGGCCTCATCCGAGGCTGCCTCACTCGGGGGTTTACACGTTCAGCTTTATCCTGGCAGGACCTTCTGGAGACTTCTCCAAGACTCCAGCGGACGTCCGCCTCGGGGTTTTGGCTCGCCCGGTTTCGGGCTTCCCCGTGGTGCTGGCTGAATTATAGTGCACCCCGCCTGGAGGAAAGACGCGGAGAACCCGCATTCAGATTCACCGCTGAAGTGTCACTTTGTTGTTTTGTCTTGCCTTCGAGTTGCTGGCTCACCTCCTGTCTCCATCTATCTTTACGCTGCACAAAGCAGACCTGAGAAAAATTCAAACGGTCCCTCTCTCTGCTTCAGGAGTGACCACCTACCCACAGGCCAGGTGCTGCCGGCCTGCATTCTTCTGCCTGGCGGACCCCTGGACACGAGCTCTGGTAGCCACTTTCCGTTCTGCCTTTTGTTTACTTCCTGTCCGCACCATAGACGCTGGTTGAGAGTGGAGAACAGTGGAGTGGAAAGGAAGAGAGCTCTGAAATTGAAGTCATAGCCATTCTAATCCTCCCGGCCCGAGGCCTTAGTGTCTGTGTGACCTTTAGTTGTCATTTAACCTCACTGAGACTCAGTTTCTTCATCTGTAACATGGACATCCACGTGCTCCTGCTCAGTCACCAGGGGCCAACAGAAACTCCTTCCCCAGAGATTTCCCCTCAGACCTAGTCTCCATATATATGTATTTAAAGATTTATCGCATGTATTCTGCTTAAGAGCTAAGAACCAGACTCCTTTAAGAAAGTAGAAATAGGGGAGCCTCGGTGACTCAGTCGGGTAAGCGTCTGACTCTTGATTTCAGCTCAGGTCATGATCTCACGGTTCATGAGATTGGGCACCGATTCCGGCTTCGTGGTGACAGCGTGGAGCCTGCTTGGGATTCTCTCTCTCTCTCTCTCTCTCTCTCTCTCTCTCCCTCTGTCTTTGCCCCTCCCCTGCTTGCTCTGTCTCTCTCTCAAAATAAATAAATAAACTTAAAAAAAAACAAAAAGAAAGTAGAAACTGAAGCTGACATGAAGATCTGGAGAATTTCTGATAATGTGTTGTGCTGTTTAATTGAATTACTTGATAGAAAAAAATTCAGCAGCGCTGGGTGCCTGGTGGAGGCCCCACAGGTGAGCCCTCTTCTCTCTTCCTTATGACACATTTTCATCTCCAGATCTGGAACAGAAGTTTCTAGGAAACCAGGGAAGAGAAAGTGAAAAGTATCAAATGCCCAGGAAGGCATTTGGAATATTGGGTTTCTTTCCTTTTTTTTTTTTTTTTTAATGTTTGTTTGTTTATTTATTTATTTTTGAGAAAGAGAGAGAGAGAGAGAGAGACAGACAGACAGAGGGGCAGAGAGAGACACACACACAGAATCCAAAGCAGGCTCCAGGCTCCGAGCTGTCAGCATAGAGCCCGATGTGGGGCTCAAACTCATGAGCGGTGAGATCATGACCTGAGCTGAAGTGGTACGCTTAACTGAGCCACCCCGATGCCCCATGGGTTTTCTTTTACAGAACAGCCTTCTGGACATGTGTTCCCTTGAAGCAGAAAGGGTAAAGTTAAATCCCCCTGATCTCATTCTGTTCAGGAGTGAGCACAGCAGGTGCACAAGTGGATCCACATACAGCTTCTCCAAACTCCTCCACTGTGATCCCAGGCAAGGGAGCGTGGGCGCACCTAAGGCGCCTGTTAAGCCAAGGAGAAGACCGGTGCGACCTGTGGTCATTTACAAAGCCACATGACCACACCTGTGACCGCGACTACAATGGCTCTGAGAGGTGGCTGTGGGTGCAAAGGGGAGCTGACGCGCTACTGCAGAGGAATTCCTTCTTTAGAAAGCCCTCCTGTTTCTCTTGGTTTGTGCTTTGGGTTAGCAGCAGAGAGGTGGGACTTGGGTCCCATGCAGCGTCCCCCATGCTGCCCAGGTGGGTGTCAATTCTGAATCACAGGCTACCGCAGAGAGATGGCTGGCTGGCCTCTTATCCAGCCGTCCTGTGTGCACATTTACTGAGCGCCTATTGTGTGCCACACAGTATTTTTTTAGCCCTCTGCTGGTCTTAACTCATTAATTCCTCACAGCACCTCCAGAGGCGGGCACCACTTTTATCCCCGCTGCACAATCGAAGAAACTGAGGCAAAGGGAGGTGTAGCTTTCTTTGTGTCCTCTTTGCTAGAAATTGTTTTTGGTTTGTGGTTATTGACTTGAAGGTGGCAATTTCCAGGGGAAAAGTTTTCTTTAATTGTTTTAAGTTTATTTATTTATTTATTTTTGAGAGAGAACACAAGCGAGGGTGGTGAGTAAGAGAGAGAGAGAGAGAGAGAGAGAGGCACAGAATCTGAAGCAGGCTTCAGGCTCTGAGCTGTCAGCACAGAGCCCAACGCGGGGCTTGAACTCATGGACGTGAGATCATGACTTGAGCCGAAGTCTGACACTCAATTGACTGAGCCACCCAGGCATCCCTCATTGCTGTTTTAGAATACCAACCTATGATCATTTGGTATACGTTAAGGGTAAGACTCAATAGTTCAAAAATAAGTGATTCTTCTCTATCTTAGTATTCTCATTATTTCTGGCCATTTGTTTTAAGATCTATGGAATGTTCCATATCTGGAAGGGCCCCTAGTTAAATGGCAGTCTCTAGATCCGGATACCAATTTTCATCTCTACTTTCTCAAGAAAGCCTGGCTTTTGCCTATTCAATGGAATTCTTGTAGTACGCAAATCTTATAAAAACACATGGAGATGAAAAATAAGGGCTTGGGCGAAAGGGTTTTTCCTCAGCTGCTGGGGACCTAGCTGGGCCACGTGGGTTGTGGACGACACAGAAGAGAGGTCTTTGGAAGTAGGTGGCCAGAGCAGATATGACTCATTGAGTCCACGTGGGCGGAGAAAGATGTAAAGGGTGTAAAGACGTGGGCGGAGGTGTGAGATGTCCCCTAGTCCTTACAGTCCACTGGGTGCAGTTTAGATCCCAACAATTCTCATCTTCTACAGGCTCTTTCTGATCGCAGCCCGGATGCAATGACTGGAAACAAAGGAATTTCACTTACTCCTGAGCGCGGGCAAGACCTTGGAAAGAGCATGTGTAAATCATCAAGAGTAGAAAACACAGCTTCAACCATAGGTAACTGGTGAGTGTAACAAGACTGCTTGTGACATAAACAAAACACAGCATGACAGTCTTTCCCCCAACAAACCTTTAAGCTTGATTCAGTGGGATTAATTGTCTCCTGCCCGGGGATGTGAACTCTGGCACATCTTACTGCTTTTGCCTCCAGTCTTATATAAAAGATACTCCAAGGTCACTTTAGGTTGCAAACACAATCTCCATTCAGTAATTAGAATGTCACGGCGCAGATGTTAATCAAAACTTCGAACGTGAAGGCATCCAATTGTCTGACTTCCTTCAGTTCTGACCTGCTTCAGGCGTGGTCCTCTTGTCCCCACCCCTCCCTGTTCACTCCCTCCCTCCTCTCCTCCCTCCTCACCCCCTCCTTGCTCAAGCCCCTACTCCCCTCCCTGCTTACCTCCCTCCCTCTTTCCTCTCCTCCCTCTTCACTCCCTCCCTCCTCCTTCCCTTTCTTCCTCCCTCCCTTTTCTACTCATCCCTGCTCATTTTCCTACCTCTCACACCCCTCGTTCCTCACTCCCCTCCCTCCTCACCCCTTCCCTGTTCAACCTCCGTTCACTCATCTCTCTGCTCACCTCCCAGCCCTCCCTCCCGCATCCTTCCTCCTCTCCCTACTCACCCCCTGCTCACTCCCCTCCCTTCCCATTCCCCTCCTTACCTCCTCCCTGTTCAACCTCCTGCTCACTCACCTCTCTGATCACCTCCCAGACCTCCTTCCTCCCTCTCTTCCCTCCCCCCTTCCTTCATCCTCTCCCTACTCACTCTCTGCTCACCTCCCTCCCTTCCCATTCCCTCCTTACTCACCCCCTCCCTGCTCACCCCCCTGCTCACCTCCCTCCCTTCTCGTTCTCCTCCCTCCTCACTCTCTCCCTCCTTCCCCCCTCCCTGTTTATCCCTTTGTCACTCCCCTCCCTCCTCACCCCTACTCACTCCCCTCCTTCCTCACCCCCCTGCTCACTCCCCTCCCTGCTCACTCCTGTCCCTCCTCACCCCCCATTCGCCCCTCCCTCCTCCTTCCTCTCTCCTCATTCTTTTCCCTCCTCACCCCTCCTCCCCACTTACTCCCTGCCTCCTCCCCTACCTTCTGACCCTCTCTCTGCTCCCCTCCCTGCTCTCCTCTGGTCTTACCTCCTCCCTCTTCATCTCCCTTCCTCCTCACCCCTTCCCTGCTCGCCTCCCTTGCTCACCTTGCCCTCCTTGCTCACCTCTTCCTCCATGTATACTTTTGTGAACACCAAAGAGAGGAGAGGGAGGGAGGGGAGCTTAGTTATCCCTGGGCCTGAAGCTACCGTCCCTAATTAGGTTGCCGATGATTAACACAGACCTTTCCTACGTCTTTGGGCTCTTTGAAGTACTCCGCTGAGCTCTTCTCCCATAGCTTCCGTTCCCCGTGTGGATTCACCTCTGTTCCAGTGGGCCGTGTGGAATCTCCCCTTAGCTGCTGGCTGTCCAGTGAACTCCTGCTGGGATGTTCTTACCGTAGGCAGCAAGATGGGCTGGGTCTCTCTCTGGCATGGCGCACATCACCTCGCCGGATCCTCTGCCCCGCCAGCCCTGAGGATGCGGGCTGACCCCATCACAGAGCACTCTCGCAGCGTTAGCACCAGAAGAGTGAGGCAGCTCCTTGCTCTTTGGACACATTGCCCCTGCAGAAGGCAGGCCTTAGGTAACACTTCATCCTGGCATTCTTAGTCATGAGTTGGAAACCGGTCGTTGGTGTATAGCCGTTGCCATTTCCAAATTTTCTGCGGGGTCCCTGAAACCCTCTAGCAGCCTCTCGCTCTACACCCTTCAGGGTGGAGGATGGTACCCCTGCCATTCTCCCAGGTAAAGAGGATGGGCGTTCACAAGACGGTAGCACTTCTTGTGAAAAGGAAAAGAAAAATGGAAAGAGAAGGAAAAACCTTGCTAATTTCCTTGGTCTCCTTTTATACTTTTGATCTGACTGAAAGCTTCAAGATTCATGGGACAAGTTTTCGAGGCCTTTCCAAATGGTTGTATGTGAAGCTGAAGGTCTTACCTTGCTTCCACTTTGACATATTGCATCCGTTGTATCACCCTGTAGAAGCAGAGGCTGGAAGAATTCAATGCTAACACGCTGTCGTGCGTATTATCCCAAGTAGCTCTCATCAACTAGATATGAGCTTCTTTTCTGCCCCTGTCCAGGGACATGAGGTACACGATTTGGGCCTGCCAACCTCAGAGCCACAGAAGAATAAGCCTGTTGGGACCAGTCCTTTTTATTTATATTTATATTGTCCTAGACAAGGCCAGCACTTCTAACAGGTTGGGTAATGAGCGGGTAGGGGGTTTCAGCTCATTGAGGGGAGGAAGAGAAATTAATTTTTATCTTTTTTGGCCCCAGTGTTTCAATGTACAGGGTGAGGTGGGAAGGGAGAGGTGCATATTCCTTGGCATTTACAGGGAACTCACTGGTCACCCCGGTAACGAATCACAACCCCCAGTCAGCCAGGTCACCAATCCCACTGTGGCATACTTCACTTTGTGGGCTACCGTGCTCTCTGTTAACATCATGATGCTACATTACAAACAACCACAAGCTCAGGGGCCTCTATGAGGCAACGTCTGCTGTTTATGTATATGGCAGAGAGTTCCCCTGGGGATTGGCCAGATGGTTCTGCTGATCTGGCTGGGCTCACTCTTGAATGGAGGTTGAGTGAATGCTGGCCAATCTAGGCCCACCTCGGCTGGGATTGACAGGAGGAGATCTGGCTCTGTTTCACATAAATCTTCTCCTATAGCAGGCTAGCTCGGGCAGGTACAGGTGCAAAAGTGGGTGGAAATCTGCAGGAACTCTTGAGGAGGAGTTCTTGGAACTGGCACACTTTTCTTTTCTTTTCTTTTCTTTTCTTTTCAAGTTTATTTATTTTTGAGACAGAGAGAGGGAGAGAGAGAGACAGAGGCAGAAAGAGAGAGGAAGAGACATGAAATCCCAAGCAGGCTCTGCATTGTCAGCATACAGCCTGATGTGGGACTCGAACTGATGAACCGTGAGATCATGACCTGAGCCCATCGGATGCTTGACCGACTGAGCCACCCAGGTGCTCCTGGCACTCTTATTTTCAACTTGGACATCCTGTATTTCTTATTTGCCAAATCTGGCAACCCTATATTTCATTCTACTGGCCCAGATAAGTCCTGTGGCTGAGCCCAAAGGGGAGGGCCAGGGCAGATCGCCCTGCCCACAGCAGAAAGCCTTGCAGTTACCTGGCAAAGGGCAAGGACGTAGGGATGGCTAGAAATGCAATCAACCTACCCCCTGGGCTTTTCTATAAACTTTTGTCTTTCTGGCTAAGGACAGTCATATTTATAGTGGTCTCCCTCATGGTCTCTTCACCTGCATTGCTTACAGTTGACATTGACTTTGTAAGTGGCCATACTCCCTTGCTAAAGTGACTCCTGCCCTCGCAAAAGCTTTGCAAACAGATAATTCAAAGTCCTGCTTTGGCACCGTGATGAATTTCATCACTTTTGGCCCTTGTGGTCCCAAAGAGTCAAAAACGGTAACTGTGAACTCTGACAATACCAGGGTATTATGGTGCCAGGATCACTGGTGAGTAAGAATGACAAGTGAGAGGGAAGAAAGAGGCACAGAGCCAAATGGGGGCTACAGACTTTGGAAGACAGAGCCAAGGGGTGGCAGGAAGAAGCTGGCAACGAGATTGTAACTCAGGTCATGGTTTCCAAGCCTGCTTAACCACCCTAATCACCTGGTGATATTCTACATTCCTTAGGTCCCTGTGAGGACTGGGGACTCCTAGTCTTTATCAACCTTAGAGATAGAAATCCAGTTCCTCAGGTTTTCTCCATGACAGTGTTAGTGGGATCATGCCCTTTGATGGAATTAAGATTGGCTGGAAACCTCCCTCCTCGAAAACTAATTGCACGTAATTCTTAGTTAAACTCTTTTTCTCAGCTGTATTTCATTAATTTAATGGCCACTATCTCTCTGCATTAGAGATAATGATTACAAAAGTTGTGTTTGACTTTTCATATATTTGCTTACATTTTTGCCTTGCGCATTCCCCCAGAGAGATAGCGTACCGGTTCGGTGTTAGTGTGGAATAGTCAGAATTTTTCTGATATTTAAGTATTTGTTTTCTTAAAACAGTACGATGTGAGGACTGGAAGAAGAGGGAGTAGCTATTAGCATGATTTAATTTTATTGCTTTTGGAGTAGCAAATGTTCATTGACTTGCGGACAAATTATTTTATTTCTCTGAAAAACTGTAGTACACGAGTGACGGCCGATGATGTGTTTTCTTGGCAAGTACTTTTAAGAAGACTATTTCTTGGGGCGCCTGGGTGGCGCAGTCAGTTAAGCGTCCGACTTCGGCCAGGTCATGATCTCGCGGTCCGTGAGTTCGAGCCCCGCGTCGGGCTCAGGGCTGATGGCTCAGAGCCTGGAGCCTGTTTCTGATTCTGTGTCTCCCTCTCTCTCTGCCCCTCCCCCGTTCATGCTCTGTCTCTCTCTGTCCCAAAAATAAATAAACGTTGAAAAAAAAAATTAAAAAAAAAAAAAAGAAGACTATTTCTTTTCTTTAAAAACAAATTTTTTTTTTTAATGTCTAGTTTTGAGAGACAGAGAGACAGAGTGCCAGCGGGGGAGGGGAGAGAGAGAGGGAGACACAGAATCCGAAGCAGGCTATAGGCTCTGAACTGTCAGCACAGAGCCCAACGCGGTGTCTAACTCATGAATCGTGAGATCAGGACCTGAACCGAAGCCAGACGCTCAACCGACTGAGCCACCCAGGCGCCCCTTAAGAAGACTATTTCTGGGCGTGTCTGGGTGGCTCAGTTGGTTGAGCATCCAGCTTCGGCTCAGGTCATGATCTCTTGGTCTGTGAGTTCGAGCCCCAAGTCGAGCTCTGTGATGACAGCTCAGAGCCTGGAGCCTGCTTCGGATTCTGTGTCTCCCTCTCTCTGACCCTTCCCTGCTAGTGCTCTGTCTCTCTCTCTCTCTCAAAAGTATATAAACGTTTTAAAAAAATTAAAAAAACTAGACTATCTCTGATTGTAAAATGCCAAGCAAATTCTCGGGAAGAAGCTGCATATTTCTTCAGTGTGTTCATAGTGGTTCACTGTATCTTTTCCATTTTGTCTGTGCTCCTTAGAAATCCTTTATCTATTTATAGCTAGAAATACTTTATCTATTTTTCTTTTTCCTGCTTTAAATGGAAATACTCTGTGGAGAAACCACTTTATATATCTGTATTACCCTCTTGATCAGTTCATTAAAATTCATTTCTAAGAGTTTTTGCGTAGCTTGGACTTATGACCCTAAACACTTAAAGTCAACAGCGTGTCAGAGACTATGTAGTGCAAAGTACTGACATTTTGTAAGCTTTGACAATAAAGGGTAAAGATCTATATTCATTTAGAAACTAATATTGGAAAATAATGCCTTGTAATTTTATAGCGTATCATCTAGTTGATTCTCAAAATAACCCTCGTGTGATATAGGCAGTGAGGTAGCCGTATCCCCATGTCCATGATGAGAAAACTGAAGCTCAGAGAGGTTGGGTGAATTGGCCAGTGTCATCCTGGTATATTGGAGAAGCAGGATAGGAATCCAGGTTTTCTGCCGCTAAGTCCCGACTTTTTACGTTACAGCGTTATGACTTCTAAGACGGAAGTGGTTAGTTAGGGTGAGGCCTGGACACACAAAGATTGAATGAGACATCATCCCTGTTTTCAAGGGCTCATTGGGAAGTTCACTGGGAGACCAATCAAAGCATGCTTTGTGGTACGGTTTGGTAAGGACCAGGATAGGAGCCGCAGAATGAGGGTGCAAGGGAAGGGGGGGCCTAATTCTGTCGGGATTGGGAGCGGGGAAGAGCGTAAGCTCCCGTCATTACAAGAAGGAGTTTTGGTCCATGGTAGTTTTTCTCTTCCACAAGGCCTGAACATAGAGGAGGAAGTGTTTGGGGCACCTGGGTGGCTCAGTCGGTTAAGCTTAACCGTCTGACTTGGGCTCAGGTCATGATCACTCAGTCTGTGAGTTCCAGCCCCGCGCTGGGCTCTGTGCTGACAGCTCAGAGCCTGGAGCCTGCTTCCAATTCTGTGTCTCCTCCTCTCTCTGCCCCTCCCCTTCTCATGCTCTGTCTCTCAATAATAAATGTTTTTTAAAAAAAAAAGAAGAGTAAGTGTTTTTGTTGTGCTTGTTTCCCCCGTGGTCAGGAAACTGAGTGATTGAGGAATTGAATTGATGGAATTGAATTGAATTGAATGCAGCCACTCCAGCTGAGCCAGAAAGTCTGCGGCAATTGAGGAATTCATGGTCTGGGTGTAAGGGGCGCTCCCAGTGAAAGGCAGGAGGGGTAAAGCCTGTAGAGGTAACGATGACTCCAGCCTTTGCCCCCACCTGAAGCTTCAGACAGTCATTGTGGCAGATGGTATTTTCCAGAGATGGCCGCAGCGATGTCCTTTGTTCCCCATGCTCCTTAACAGTATGACCTTCTGTTCCACTATCGAGAAGTTGAGTCTAATTCTTCCCTGGAATCTGGGTGAACTTGTGACTGCCTTAAACAATAGAGTATTTAAAAGGGTTGCTGTGATTTCCAGGACTAGTTGCAAAAAGGTAGACAGCATTGTTTGCTGGGACGCTTTTACTTTATTCGGGCTACTTTCCATAAAAAATAACATCAATACTCCAAGGATGAACCATTTATGTATCTCTTCTCTCTCATGATCTCTATTATCTGTCTATCTATCATCTATCTAATCATCTATCCATCTATCATTTATCTCTCTTAATATGAGAAAATGTTTCTACATTAGTTCTATTTTTACTCTTTCTTTCTTTCTCTTTCTTTCTTTTCTATTGGAGTCACATTATGGATATGTTAAATTTGTTTATACACAGGGTCAGAAATAAAAGTTAAAGTTGAAAATAGATCTGTTTGTTTATTAAGAAGACTGCACAGGGGCCCCTGGGCGGCTCAGTTGGTTAAGTGTCTGACTCTTGGTTTCCGCTCAGGTCATGATCTCACAGTTCGTGAGTTGGAGCCCTGAGTCAGGCTCTATGCGGACAGTGCTGCGCTTGCTTGGGATTCTCTCTCTCTCTGCCCCTCCCCCATTCTCTCTCTCTCTCTCTCTATCAAAATAAATAAGCATTAAAAAAAAAAAAAGAAAAAAAAAGACTGTACAGAAAGAAAAAGACTGGTGGACAAGGGCAATGCTGTGCCCCGTCCTAAACGAAGTTAATGTTTATGCCTCCACAATCTTATGTTTTGAGGCTTTTCTCTATCTCTCTGGTTTCTCAGGCTCAGTCTTTTTATTGCCACTTTTTGCTCTGTCCATCCCTTACTTATTGCTGGTTTCCATGGTTACTCCCGAGGCCCTCTTTTCCTTCCTGTTTATTCCTTTTTCTTCCCATATTTTCCCTTTCTCCCTCCCCACGCTCCAAGGGTGATCTTGTCCTCTCTCTGGGCTTAATTACTATTTCTTGCGGATTGTCATTAACTCCACAAGCATTTATTGAGTGCCTTCTGTGGGCCAGGCATTCTTCTGAGAGCCGGGGATACAGTTATAGCTTAACATTTTTTAGTGGTTTTATGCTTGTGAATTTTATTTTCAACTGGCAATGATCATCGCAGAAATTCAAATATTATTGTATAAATTTACATTAACATAAAATATGTGTTCCGAAGACGACGAATGTTTAGGAAAAACTGAGAAACTGGTTAACAGCTTGAGCCAGCAGACTTTTTCCTACCTCTTAACTTGGAAACAGTATCTGTTTATCCTTGGTATTAAGGTAGCATGATTGATGAGAAAATAATTTTCCCTTTTTGACACATATTGCACTGGGTAGGATGCAGTTGGGAAGTCCCCTGTGATGACAGCTATTAATGGCAGAAAACCTGTTTGAGGCAGATGCCAGGAGGGAAAGAACTAGGAAGTGTCATCTTTTACTCTGGTCTACTTGGCTCTCGCGTGTTGTGGATTGTACCAGATCCCTGCGGGCCAGGTTTCTGGACTTTAGATTATCTTGATTGACTTCTTTCTTGGACTGGAGTTATTTGGTAATGTTCACAGGGACTTTCCAGAGGAATAACTAGGAAAAATAGCATAAAACCATTCATGCAGTTGAAAGCAGACATCTTTGGTGATATTTATATTGGGCAGAGAGACTGTGCCTTATTTTGGGTTATGTATAAAGACATTCTTGGCTTCCAGAATTCTAACCCTAATGTAATTTGCAAAATTATTTGGTTTGGAAAGACGTGGAAAAGCAAATTTTAAATTGTCACGTAGTTTTTACTTTCGATCCATTGAGGAGCTTAAAAATCAACATGAAATTTAAAAAAAATGCAAAACAGTTCATCTTTAAAAAAAAAAAAGGTCCATCAAAATCAAAACAAACAGCCAACCTCTTTTCCTAGACTATTTGCTTCTAGACTTTTTGGTGTTTTTTCTTTTTCTTTTTCTTTTTTGAGTTTATTTACTTATTTTGAGAGAGAGAAAGAGAGCATGTGCAGGAGGGACAGAGAGGGGGAGAGAGCGAATCTCAAGCAGACTCCATGCTGTCAGCACAGAGCCTGATATGGGGCTTGAACCCACGAACTGTAAGATCATGACCTGAGCTGAAATCAAGAGTCAGACGCTTAACTGACTGAGCGACCCGGGCACCCCTGTTTTTTATCTTTTATTGGCATGCTGTTTAGGACTCTTCTTCCTTTTGAACTCAAGACACCGAACGGCTTTGTTCTGAAATTGTTTTCCACCAAAGCAGCTGGTGGTCTGTGAAACACAAAGAGGTGCTTAACTTTTACAAAGCTTCCCATCCTCTTCTTCTATCCCCGTTCTGCTGTTCTCTAACGCCAGTCAGGACTAATCATCTTCAACTGTGTCTCCTGAGGTACTCTCTGGTATTTTAATACCAAAGACCTTTAGGCCAATTATTAAATCACACCCAACCATAGTGACAGGTTTTATTGCAGGCAGCTACTTTGAGTTTCCTTTTATTTTGCTTGGTCAAGAAGTTTCCAGTTAAACTGATGAGAAACACAAATGCATCTGTGATAGGGATGGGATAGAAAATAGGCAGGAGAAATTAATAACACAGTGGAGGGCATGTTTGGGTAGGAGCAATATCAAAACTCATAAAATTTCTTTGAGGCATGGTAACTGCTGAGTAAAGCCCAGTGAAGTAAGAAGGAGGGAACACATCAAAACACCTAACATGTGTCAGTCTCTGCGCAAAGGTTTTCCTAACCTTTCTTATTCACATCTCGCAACAAAATTAGGGAGTGATTATCATCCCTAACTCACAGACGAGAAAGTGCAAGTTCAAAGATGTGAGACAATCTGCACCAGATCACCCAGCTCGTAAATGACGGGGCTGGGATTTGAACCCAAATCTGAAGCCAGAAGCCTTGCATTTTTCCAGCACACCACGAATCCCAAATGATGCATGCTACCCATTGACTATTCGATTTCATGATGCGTCAAGAAAGAGTGGGCCAAAGTGTCCTTGTAATTGCTGGCCATGTGACGTCTCACCTCCCTAAGTGAAAACACTTGGATGAATGACCTTCACGGAAAATTAGGAAAACCATTTACGGTCTCCAGACATCAGCCCAAGAAACAGTCTTAACACACAGATTGACAGTCCTCATCTGTGGCATCAGACAACCAGCTGAAAAGCTGAGCCTCTTATTGTCTTGGTAGAACTAGAGAAACAAGGAAGCGTGGTGTGGTTTTCTGCGTGGATGAAAAGAAAGAAAAGGGGCGCCTGGGTGGCGCAGTCGGCTGAGCGTCCGACTTCAGCCAGGTCACGATCTCGCGGTCCGGGAGTTCGAGCCCCGCGTCGGGCTCTGGGCTGATGGCTCAGAGCCTGGAGCCTGTTTCCGATTCTGTGTCTCCCTCTCTCTCTGCCCCTCCCCTGTTCATGCTCTGTCTCTCTCTGTCCCAAAAATAAATAAACGTTGAAAAAAAAATTAAAAAAAAAAAAAAAAAGAAAAGAAAGAAAAAAGTGGCTGGTTGTAAGGTTGCGGCATCTCGATGGCGTGGTTCGCCTCCTACCTTCCACTCATTGGCTTCGGAATGCTTTCCCTCCAACACCTACTTAGGAACATCCCACCTGGTGCTTTAGCAAGATGAAGATTTTTTTCTGTTGTTGCGAGGCAGGGTTTTGTGTGTGTGTGTGTGTGTGTGTTTTGTCTTTTTAAAGAAAGAAACTTAATTCAAAGTTGAGTTTCAATATGCTTGAATTTTAATCTCATATTTCTTAGCTCGGGCACAGTTTTTCTTTTGGATCAGAAAGCACTCCTGGCTGCCATCAAGAGTAAGAAATCCCGTCCTGAGACAGATGTCCGTTTGCACCGCCAGGCTGGTGTGGAAGCCGACCCGTGTTTCCTTCCCCATCTGAACGGCGGGGGAAGCAGCGAGGAGATATCAAACATTCTGCCTGAAACATTTTTTTCTCGCCCCAATGCTCTTGCCACATCCAGTGTCTTTTAAAATAACAGCAAAATGGCTCTGGAAGTAGATGGCGTGGACTCTAAGCTTGTGAGTCATGCCTATCCCAGGAGCAGAGAAACGTTGGGGCTGGGTCAGACCTGGATTTGAATCTCAGCCCTAATGGTTTATAAGCAGTTTTGTCTTTGGATACTTACAGGACACAACTTGTTCTGCATCACCTTTCCTGTGATCTTGGAATTTTAATTAAGGCTCACGGATTGAAGATGATGGGTGCCCATGCTTTGTAAGGAAGGTCTAGACATTTCTTTGTAGATATTTTAGGAAGTAGTAAAACTAGCCTTTGAACTCTGTTCCCATTGCCCAGCTCCAGTCTATGCAAGAGAAAAATGAGCTGATGTGGTAGAGAACAGGAGAATTCTCTAAAGAGTCCACGCGGGATTAGAAAATGCTGGGTTTTTCTCCCCCACGAGGGATTAGAAAATACTGGCTTCCTTCTTGGCCTCAAACCCTGGAAATCACTGTTAAAGACAGGGGTCAACTGATGGAAAGGAAAATTGACATTCACAATCCTGCTATTTGCTTGATGACCTAGAACAGCGATGGACACGTTTTTTTCTACACAGAACCAAATAGTAAATATTTTAGGCGTTATGGGCCACGTGGTCCCAGTTGCAACAATTCCACTCTGCCATTATAGAGGGACGAGAGTCCTAGACAATAGGCAAATGTGGCTGTATTCCAATAAAACTTCATCTTTAAACATCTACTGGTCATATTTGGCCTGTGGGTTGTAGTGTGTGGACCCTGATGTAGAGATTTACCTATTAGTTTGGGTTGGATCACAAGTGAATTTCTGGTAGAGTGTCTGCTGGGCATAGGAGAAAATAAAGACCAGAGTATCCCATAGTGGACTGGTTAGGAAAAGTTGTGGAAGACTTGAAATGGGCAGAAACTGAGTCTTTTGAAATGGAAGCCAGGCTTCCATGGAACACTCTCCCGGGTTATATGATTCTCTGGGATCTGAAGTTTTCATTCTCTTTAAGTTATAAAGAGATAATTTCTCTTTATAATTTAATTTATATTATATATTTGTGTTCTCATTTAATTCTATAGTTTCTGTCAATTACAGGAAACTGACTAGTAGTAATACAAATGATTTCTGTCCATAGAGATGCAAGTGAATTTTGTCTGACGGGTATTCATTTGGCTCCCTGGTCTTTTCCTCCAAAGACACCAGTTTTAGAACCATTCTGCAAATTCCTTTCATTCCAGATTTCTGGGGAGCTGCATATGTAACTGCACTTTTGATACTCTTATGAACTGGTTCAATGTCTTCAGTGTTCCCTCATTAATTAATGAGTTAAGGACCATTTTTGACAAATGTTCATTTTAGGTTTGCGTTAAGAGTGGTGATTTTGTCCTTTAACGCCCAGGAAAGGAGAGAGAGCACTAGAGGATGCGTGCTGAGGACCTTTCCCGCATCCCTTTGGGATAGTCTTGGCCACTTACCCCTAGCTCCGGTCTCCTCTGTTTTCTGCAGGTAGCGGGAGATAAGGCCTGGCCTCAGGCCCGCCCTGCACAGCCTTCTCTTCCTGCCCTGGGGCTTCTCTGATATAATGGCCATGAATTCATTGTGCTTATCTTGGGATACTGGAGAGTTGATACCGGTGGGGTCACACTTGGCCAATGGGTGATGAGAGACAATTGATAGATGCTTCCTATTTTCCTCAGTTTCCCCCACCCCCAGCTCCGAGATGCATTTCATAAAGGTCCGTGGTCTGTCCTCACAGGAGGCACATCTTTGTCCTTCGCGGGGGCCAACTTGATGAACCGCAGCTGTATAGGCATCTCCTCCCTCTGTTGCTCTCTTGTTCTCCAGCTCTCTGGCTTCCTGGCATCATGACCGTCCATGAACTACCCATATGCCAGCCTCTGGGTCCGGCCCTACTTTTGCGGAACCTAGGCTAAGACAGGGAGGGACTTGTATTTCCATTGTTTGCTAGACAAGCATCCAGAGTTTCCCGGAGGCCACGTTGACTCAGAGCAGGTTAGCCAGGAGTGAACCCTGTTGGAAGGATACCGTCCTGGAGGATGGTCTGCTGGGGTGAAGCAGCCCTGACAGAAAGAGATCGCATGAGGTGTACCGACAGAGGCTGGAATAGAGCTGGAGTAAAGGAGGTCAGCTTGAAATTTCACTCCCCACCCTGAGGATTGGTCCAATGGGAGGCCTCCGAGAAGGACCTGGAAAAACTGACGGTGAACCCCATAGAAGGGCCAGAATCTGATGACTGCTTTGCAAAGACCATTAGACATAAAAGACAACCGTAAAAAGCACCAATTAAAAAAAAAAAAAAAAAAAAAAAAAAAAAAAAAAAGAAGCTCTTAGTCCCTTACCACTTATTCTAGTTAGTCCTCTTGACCTTGGAGGAGGTAAGGTGACCATGAATAAGTGAGGAGCTGGATTAAAGAGAGGAAACGAGAGCATGCTGTCTTCCCTCTTCACTCATGTCTGTAAAATCGTGGGTTAGGATTAGTGGTGCAGGAGGCGAGAAGTTCTTAAATGTCTCCAATACCTCTCCGCTTCATGCCTGCATTTGCTCCAAAAGTTTGCCAAACAGTTCAGTCTTTCCCAACTCCCTACAATGGCCAGGTTTCTTTCACTGTTTTAGAATTTTCACTTAAAATGCATGAAAAGTAAAATGACCATTGCTGTGATCTCTGTGGGGCGGGGGGTGGGGGTGGGGGAGGGACATTTTGAGAGATTGAAAGTTGAGATATTGACCTTTTTATTTTTTTTTTAAGTTTACTTATTTTTGAGAGAGAGAGCACACAAGAAGCGGGGGGGGGGGGGGTAGGGAGCAGAGAGAGAGGACGAAGGATCTGAAGCAGGCTCTGCTCTGACACCAGAGACCCTGATGTGGGGCTCGAACTCACGAACCGTGAGATCATGACCTGAGCCCAAGTCGGACGCTTAACCGTCTGAGCCACCCAGGAGCTTGAGTATTGACCTTTTGATTTGGACCGGGTTGGACTTCTTAACACCTGAAATCGAAACTCTTTTAATGCCTAAAAATGACTGGAAAGCTATGGAATCTGCCTCAGATATTGTCAAGGGTCAGGGAAGGAAAAGTTGGTAGTATTTAAGGGCTCTTTCTTAAATTTGTCCCATTCAATATCTTATTTAACTTCTCTGGTTTTATTCTCCTCATTTTGCAAGTGGGGATACTAAACCTGGCTTATAGGTTCGTTTGTAAGGATTAAATGGAACGCTTGGCATAGGGTACGTTGACTGACTGATCGATTGACCAAAACAGAAACGCAGGCACCAGGCTAAGATCCCGTTGGCCAGATAGTTTTACTCGAATCATCTCAGTTCAAAAGATCAATTGGTATCAGCTCCCAACCCCTCCAGTCAGTCAGTCTTTAAATAACTGCTCTCATCATCAGAGTGTCTTTTTCTCGGGAAACTCAATTGGAAAGGCAGGATTTTTTTTTTTTTTTTTTTTTTTTGATTACTGCTTGGACGACATTGTTCTAATTTCTATTTGATATGCATCAGAGTAGGCCAACACTTTTCCTGATGCACCTCAGTGTAATTTCCCCTTCATCACTGAAGAACATTAAGGCACACTGATGTCAAACTCAGCAACGTAATTAATAAGGAGCACGGGGCTGAGATGCAATTTTTTTAATTCTCAAATGCTCTATCCTGAGTGATTTAATCCTGGGAACATATACATAAATTTCTGCTCTAAGTCATAAGATGTTATTTGTCACTCATCAAAATAAGGATGTCATTTTCAGGATGGATTTACAGAATTGCCAGAACTTAATTTTTTTCTTTCTTTTTTTTTTTTTTTTTTTTGAGTGGAGGAGTGCCTCCCTCTTTGCTCCACATATTTCTGACTTAGGTTTTGTTCTTGTTATTTTATGTTGCTGAGAAATACGCAAAACATGTTGTCTCGGGACTGTGGCCAGGTCTGACTCAACATTTTCCAAAAACTCAACTAACAGTAGGAGAGGTTCTCTGATTGCCCCTGTCCCCTGATTGTCTTCCCCCAGCTAAATTTGCTTTGTAAAATTTTTCCAAAGAAGGGAATTGCGACATCTGGGGAAATATTTAAAAAATTCCTTCTATGATATTAAAAAAAAATTCCTTCTAGGATATTGGTGGTTTTACCAACGGCCCGTAAAATATTCCCAGAAGAACTGTAGACATCCTGACTTGAGTCCGTGCAGGTGCAGGGTCTCATGAAGATAAGCAGTAGCATGGGGGCACCTGGGTGGCTCAGTCGGTTCAGCGTCTGACTCTTGATTTAGACTCAGGTCATGATCTCATGGTTCATGAGATTGGTCTCTGTGTCGGGTTCTGTGCTGACAGTGCAGAGCCGCTTGGGATTCTCTCTCTCCCTTTCTCTGCCACTCCCCCACTCTTTCTCTCTCTTTCTCTCTCTCTCTCTCTCACACACACACACATACACTCTCTCTCAAAAATAAATAAATAAACAGTAAAAAAATTAAAAAAAAGATAACAAGTAGCACATGTTCCACTGGGTTTGGTCCAAAAGTATGCCTGTCTCCTCTGAGGAAGGGAGAAAGTCTAGGAAATGTCACATCATTTGGGTGGCCATGTGGCCAGTCTCAAGCAGAGCTGGCTCTTAGTAAAATGTCAAAATCACAAAAGTTTGACACAGTTATAGTTTGGTTATTATTTTGGCTCTTTTCTTCCTTTTCCCGCCCCTTCCATCAGCCCCCAGCCGCTCACGGTACCTGACTGCCCTGTGGATCCTACCACCTTCAGGTGCACTGTGCTGGGACACATAGTAGGTTCACAATGAATATTTGATAAGTGAGTAAGTGACATGACATACGCTGCTTTCATCATACGCACTTTTATCCCTACCCATTGCTAAGGGGCTTGTTTTTCCCTGCAAGGTTGTAGTTTCCAATGCGTGGCCATAGAAATCACAGAGCAGAGGGATCGCCATGATTCCTGTGTTCCCACACGTTCACATCCATCAGGAGGCCCAATTAAAAACATCTCCATGACGGGGGCGCCTGGGTGGCTTGGTCGGTTAAGCGTCCGACTTCAGCCAGGTCACGATCTCTCGGTCCGTGAGTTCGAGCCTGGCGTCAGGCTCTGGGCTGATGGCTCAGAGCCTGGAGCCTGTTTCCGATTCTGTGTCTCCCTCTCTGCCCCTCCCCCGTTCATGCTCTGTCTCTCTCTGTCCCAAAAATAAATAAACGTTGAAAAAAAAATTTAAAAACATCTCCATGATGTATATTGATATCATTTTTTCATGTGCATAGATGAAATTGGGATTCATAAAATGCAATGATGCTTATAGGCCTTACTGGACAGGGTTTCACATAATGATGAGAACCTGTAAATCTGTACTTAGTGCCACGAGAGGATGTTGGTGTGTTATTTTGTGAGAGAATGAGTTTTAAAACAGTATAGAGGGGCGCCTGGGTGGCTCAGTCGGTTGAGCGTCCGACTTCGGCTCAGGTCATGATCTCGCAGTCCATGAGTTCGAGCCCCGCGTCGGGCTCTGTGCTGACCGCTCGGAGCCTGGAGCCTGTTTCGGATTCTGTGTCTCCCTCTCTCTCTGACCCTCCCCCATTCATGCTCTCTGTCTCAAAAATAAATAAACGTTAAAAAAAAAAAAAGAATAGAAAGTATAACATCATTCCCACAGATAGTATGTAAAATAAGGTGATAGAAGATAGAGGGATATATAGATAGATGGATAGATAGATAGATACATGTAAATCAGGACAAAGATGGATGATCTGACAGGTATTTCTCATTTTTAGTTTATTTCTTCATTTTGGTGAAATACATCATCTGCTTGATTTCTGAATAAATGAGCACAGAAGGTTAAGTTTTTTAGATCATTCATTTTTTTCCCTGTCATGTTTTTAATTTGTAACATTAAAAAAGTTCTCTCCATGTCCTTTTTAAAAAGCATCTTCTGTTTTTGTTCTATGTTTATGAATTTTTCTAATGTCCTGAAAATGTATTATAATTATTTAAGGGTTCTTTACTTTTTGGCAGAAAAAAAAATTTTTTTTTTCTTATTTGTTTATTGATCTTGGGTTTTCACATTTGTTCTTGGTGAACCCTGGTGATCTCTGGCTGAACTGTCATATTTGAGAACAAGGCACTCAAGGTTAATGGCAGCTTCGCAGGTGTGGTGGGGCTTTGTCAATGGTGGCCCTCGCAGCGGGGCAGGGCCGGGGGGAGGTGGGTTGTTCTCCAACTCTTTTCGCTGGGTCATCTAAATTTCTCCAATGTTTTGCTAACATGGGGGCAGGTTAGGAATCTGCCTGCCAGCATTCTGAAAGGCAACCAGAGGATCACTGTTTCGTCTGTACATTTTCACTGTCATCTCCGTCTTTTCAATTTCCTGCATGATCCCAGTGATCAGCTCAGCCTGGGACTTCTAAGTCCAGAGCTTCTGGTGTACATGAGCTGGATAAACCTATCCATTCTTTCTCAGATGGAGCAGGTGGGAATCGAACGTCTAGAACGGGCATCTGACGACTGCCTATTCAGACTACAACCGTAAAAGGTCCTAAAACATAACATGCAATGTATATAAAATGTATATTTGACTTAGAAACATACATTTTAGGGGTGCTGGGTGGCTCAGTCTGTTGAGCATTTGACTTTGGCTCAGGTCATGATCTCACGGTTGGTGGGTCTGAGCCTTGAGTCCTGCTTTGAGCTGATGGTGCAGAGTCTGTTTCAGATTCCCTGCCCGCCTCTGCTTGCAATCTCTCAAAAATAAATAAATTAAAAAAAAAAAACCTCACAAACACATACATTTTAATATATTATTTTAAGTATACTTTACATATTACAAATGTAAATTTAATATATTTTAAATATATTATAGCTGTATTTAATTCACAGAAACAAATTGTACCTTAACCATAACTTCAGAATATATTGTGTTTGCTGAAAATAGCTAATTATATAGGCAATTAATTAATGCGTTTTTACAGTAGTTCACTTAAATAGGTGATTTTTTAATTATTTTTTTTGAGAGAGAAAGAGAGTGTGTGTGTGTGTGTGTGTGTGCACGAGCAAGCAGGGGAGGGGCAGAGGGAGAGGGAGACAGAATCTTAAGCAGGCTCCACGCTGAGCGTGGCTGATCTCACTACTGTGAGCTCATGTGAGCTCATGACCTGAGCTGAACTCAAGAGTCGGATACTTAACTGACTGAGCCGCCCAGGCGCCCTCAAGCAGGTGCTTAATTTTCATATGATTCCTTCTTTTTCTTTATATTATTTTAATCTATTGAAAGTACACGCTTTGCCCTAAAATATTAAGGTGGTACACAAGGGGATACATAGAACTGGAGTGCCCCTTCAACTTTTTTCTCCCCCAATCAGCATGTGTGCCTTTCAAGAAGTAATCACTTTTAAGAATTGGTGTCAGTTTTCTGTATTGCTCTTTTGGCTATTGTTGCTAACCCTTGGCCTTCAATTAATTTAATGTGTATTATCATGCCTGCTGAAAATAGATGGGAAAGTTTGGGATATCTCCTCTCAAATGCATATAATTTGGACTAGGTTTGGTGAACAGCTGTGCCTTCCATGAATTCTGGCTCCTTTCAAGGGCCTTCAATTAATTATAACAGGCCAACATTTCCCCAGTTACCATGGCCAACTGAAGGCTGACTATCATTCAAATTGGTTTTACAGATCATAACATTGGATATCAGATTGTAAGAATGATTATTTTAAAGAGTTTCCTTGTATTCTGTGCTGGGAGAAAGATCCAGTTGGGAGAATAAGAATGAAATGAGGAATTTAAACTGACACCCAAATGAAAGGCTGTGTGCTGTGAGAAGCATTCAAATAATTTTTTAATGAACTGGTTCCTTTGACTTATTTTAAGATCTACATGTAGGGGGAAATAAAAACGTGACAGGAATAGAACAGATGAAAAAAAAAATTAAACAAGATTCCACCCCATTAGTTATGACTGACAAGGAAAAGATAATAGCCAAAAAGCAAATGGAGTTTGTTGGCAGAGGGAGATAATGATAATGGGACTTTCACAAATATATCAGAGAAGAAGTAGATAAAAGTTTTTAAAAAGTTCAGTCATCAGTAGAGATAGGCATCCTATGAATGACTCTATAATGGTTGAAATATTGGTGTTTAAACTGTCATTACTAGGAGACATAAAGAAGGGAATTTCAGATCACTAATAAATAATAAAATTGCAAACATGGCTACTAAAAATGCAGGTAAGTGACTGTACTTGGAAAATTTGAAGTTATATATATCAGCACATCTGGTTGACATGCCTCCTCTTGAGTATGTGAGGATCAGCTAATGTGCTTACCAAACCACTTATGCGTAATTTTTATAAGATAATTGTGCGGATTTAACGTGAACTAAATCTCTAAATGCACTGAACTCTAGAATTGCCACTTTTCAAAGAAGGAAAGCAGGGAAACTGGAATCACAAGAATTTAAGGTTTCTATGATTTTATTCTTCAGATTGGCCATCCTTCTCCTGTAGCTCAGAAGGCCAGTAGTCACAAAAAGCTGTGCACAATCCCTTATCTGATGTAAATTTACGATAACAAAATACCACCTCATTTCCTCCTCACCTTTATTCCCCCCCAAATAATTCCAGAAAAGAAAAAAATAATTGTTCATTCGTTGATCAAACTCTGTGAAATAATATAGTAGAATGTCTAGTCTATAAAGCGTGTCTCCACAGAAGTATCTATTGAGATGTGGGAGGAAAATATTAGAAATTCTATTTATTTATTAATGTTCTAATCCTACAAACATATTATCTAAAGTGAGAAATAAATTAGCCTTATGAATATTTAATTTATTGATTGACCCTGCATCCTTATTTTGGAGTGTTCCACTCCAAAAAGATTGGACGTTGGTAGATGGTTGACCATTTGCTTGTTTTCGAGCTTCCTGCAAACTCTTTATAGCCTATATGGGTCTGTTTGTGTGGTTTTATAGAAGGTAGTATCTTGCTTGAATCTCGATCTTTCAAAGGAAAGTGACCTAAAGAGATTTCTGGAAAGACGCTACAGATAAAATAGTATCTATGATTAAGCAGAGACAAACATCAAGAACATGGCAGAGAGACCTACTCCTAATGTGAGTGTGTGGTTAGCCATTCAAGAGGTAAAAACAATAGCAATCTACTCAACTGACTAGTGGATATAAGGCTTGAAACTTACCAATTTTCACATATGAATTCGCCACATAGGGATTAGCTACTGACAGTGTGAAGTCATCATGATTTCCAGAATTTTTAAAAAATTTTATTTATTTTGAGAGAGAGAGAACACATGCATGAGCAAGGCAGGGGAAGAGAGAGAGAGGGAGAGAGAGAATCCTAAGCAGGCTCTGTGCTGACAGTGCAGAGGCTTGAACTCACGAACTGTGAGATCATGACCTGAGCTGAAATCAAGAGTTGAATGCTTAACTGACTGAACCACCCAGGCACCCCTCGCAGAATGTTTAAAAGTAGTTTTATTTCACTTGATATCATCCTTCAAATTGTCTAAATTTTCTACATGTATAAAATGCACAAATAGGTATCTATATTTTGGGAATGCTTGCAAAAATTTATTAATGGTGTACAGAATTAAGAATGCTTGGAGATCACTGTGTGTGAGCAGGTATATTAGAAAAAAGATGCCATGGAGGTTCTCAAAGGGGGTGCTCTTTAATGCTTGACTGCTTATTGCCATGCATGTCATATTTAGGTATAAATTCCACGATACACACTTTGCAGTAACTAACTTGCTTTGCTTTTTTATGAATTCTTCTGCAAGTTGGTCACGGCATTTTCCCTGTTCTTTCATGGTGTGGAAATTAATGAAGACCAATCAGATGAGAAGAGCTGAGGCTATTTATTTAGGGCATGTTTTAGCAAGGAAGTCAACCACCATCACTTGGGTTTGGCAGAGACTCAAAGGCAGGCAGAGGAGTGGGAACGCTTTAGAGCGGAAAAAAGAAAAGGCTTTGGGTGTGCCCTGCTTGGAGGCTGCTGGCGTGGGGGAGCCAGAGGCAGGATAATCAGAAGGTGGGCATCCTATGTGACCGGTTAGGGGTGCATATTTGACTTTCTCTGGTTGTTCCTAAATTGGAAGCAGGGACAGCAATTAGGGAAGCTGTCAGTTATTAATCAGTATCTGGCCATTTGGGGATGATTGTTATAGAAGTTATTGTTTAGCTTCCTGGATTGTTACTAGAGGTAGCAGTCCGACTTCCAGCAAGTCTCATAGTAGGCTGGTTTCCTGGGCTGTTTTCTGAAGATGAGGGCTCGGTTTCCTGGGCAGGGTTTCTGAAGGTTGTAGGTCAGAGTTCAGAGTACCATTTTTACATGTGATCTGGCCACTTTCCATTTGTATATTTAGTCTCGTACTGGCTATTTAGAGCGTTCCTTTTACCACTCCTCTTAAAAATGCATTCTGAGCTATTGTACTTTTCTGATAATTTATCGAAAATTCTACGACATGACTTAAGATAATTGGAGGATCCTTCCATTCTGCCTCCTGAATGTTGCAAAATAAAGACAATAGTGCCGAAATCACTGCTCTGGATACTTCTGGGAGTATGCTAGTCTTTCCAGCATTTGGGATTGTGGATCTACATCTAAAAAGGGAGAGACTGTGCTCCAGGGGGTCTCTGGGATCTTTCTAAAAAAATTATATTTTCTCTCTCTCACTAAAAAAACATATCCTTGGCTTTATTGAAGTCCCTTAACACCTCCGAGAATTAAAATTACACCAAGAAGAACAAAAAAGAAACTTAAGGCAAAGCCAATATACAATCTCGGGGCCACACAGTATTAAATTAGTATTCCAGAGATTGGGTATTTAATATGCTGCCTATAACAAACTGTGAAAAAGCATTTGCTCCCATGAACAGTGACACTTGAGAAACATATAAGTCAGGACTCCTGGTGGTTGCACTCTTAAGAACATTCTATGGCTGGGGCTTCTGGGTGGCTCAGTTGGTTAAGCATCTGACTCTTGATTTTGGCTCAGATCATGATCTCCCGGTTTATGAGTTGTGGAATCTGCTTAAGATTCTCTCCCTCCATCTCTCTCTGCCCCTCTGCCCCCCCTCAAAAAAAAAAAAAAAGAACATTCTATGGTGAAGCTGTGGCGTTTCATGAATAGTTCACTGCCACTATTGGTCTGTAAAGCCATTAGAATCCCACTTACACTTTCATTCTCAGAAAGGACGCTTTCTCATGTAATCCCAGCAACTCTTTCACTATATTGTACACATATATACAAGATAGAACAAGGTTGCTAAAAAAAATTTCAGTATTTTCCATTAGAAATGCCCAGTTTAAATTGCAAAGGTGTTCATTCCAAGAGGCAGAATTCTTCTCAGAGTACATGTATGAAATTGTGATGAAAATGAGATTGCTTATTAATAAAGAAAAACATTTTTTTGAGAGGTGGGGCAGAGGGTGAGAGGGAATCCCAAGCAGGCGCTGTGCTCAGTGCAGAGCCCCACATGGAGCTTGATCTCATGGACCATGAGATCATGACATGAGCCAAAACCAAGAGTTGGATGCTTAACCAACTGAGCCACCCAGGCACCTGAAAGAAAAACAGCCTTAAAAATACCAATTTTAAAAGACTGTAGAGGTGCCTAGGTGGTTCAGCTGGTTAAGTGTCTGACTTTTGATTTCAGCTTAGGTCATGATACCAGTGTTGTGGGATCGAGCTCTCCGTTGGGCTCCACACTCAGTATGGAACCTGCTTAAGATTCTCTCTCCCTCTCCATCTGCCCCTCTCCCCTGCTCACACATGTTCTCTCTCTCTCTCAAAAAAAAAAAAAAAGATTAAAAAAACTGGAAAGCACCACATAGGCTAGTTTCTAAACAAGTGTTTATCACATTTTATTAAAAATATTAAATGCTTTCAGTAAGACTTATTCATCATAGGGAATTTAGGACAAACAGAACAATGAAAAGAAGACATAAAGGTCACCCAGAGTCCTAAAACACAAAGAAAACCCCAAAGAAAACCAATGTTATCTGGTTGTATTTCCTTCCAGTCTTTTTTTCTTTCTAGGTACAGAATTTTAAAATAATATGTAGGTAGAGCCATATTGTTCTTCTGAGATTTGTTTTTTGTCTTCTTGCTCACGTCTTGTTCACACTTAAAGAGAGTGGTTTGTTTAAAAAGTAAAAAAGGGGCACCTGGGGGTCTCAGTCAGTTAAGTGCCTACTTCAGCTCAGGTCATGATCTCGCAGTTCATGAGTTCAAGCCCCGCATCAGGCTCTGTGCTAACGGCTCAGAGCCTGGAGCCTGCTTTGGATTCTGTGCCTCCCTCTCTCACTGCCCCTCTCCAGCTCACATTCTGTCTCTCTTTCTCTCAAAAATGAACAAACTTTAAAAACAATTTTTTTAAGTAAAAAAAAAACATTTGAGGAAAAATTGTGAAATTGTGAGGAGCTCCCTGCAATTCTGCTGTATTTATTTTATGTTCCTGATCTGTCTCCAGTACTAAAATAAAGGGAGAAGGTGGCAATTCACCTACTGGAAAATCACATTCAATTCTGCTGCGGTGCTTCTTAAAATTTTTTTTTTAAGTTTATTTGTTTTTGAGAGAGAGAAAGATAGAATGCTAGTGGGGGAGGGACTGAGAGAGAGAGAGAGACACACACACACAGAATTTGAAGCGGGCTCCAGGCTCTGAGCCCGAAGTGGGGCTTGAACCCACAAACTGTGAGATCATGACCTGCGCCAAAGTTGGATGCCCAACTGACTGAGTCACCCAGGAGCCCTGCTGCTGTACTCCTATTCCCCAACCTTTAGACTCAGAAGAAATTGAGGGGAAATGGCATAACTAACCAACTAACCATTTAGTTATATAGGTCAACAAAGATATATACACATTCTATTAGGCCTCTGGGTCCTATCTTCTCCCCCAGCATCTCCTCAGTGGCACTGACCGTGAAGCTGAGTAGCCTGATATTACACAAAAGAAAAGAGAGTGAGTTGTGCACTGATACAGGAAGGGTGTACCTGAAAATACTTTTCTTATGTGGGAAGACATACCATGCTTATAAATAAACATATTGTGCTATTTGATTGAACCTGATGTCTTTGAACATTATGAATTTTGTTTTGTTGGCATTTGTAATTCATTTAGTCCCCTGCCCCCTTTTGTCCCTCAGGGTTATTTCTAGCGATTGAGTTATGAAGATGTGATAAGTAGGAGTTCAGAAATGTTGCATTTACTGTATTTGCTGTGGGTTTGTCAACCGATCATGGATAGAGACTTCTCAACACCCAGAGGACCATAGGTCTTCACAGTAATGAATGCCTCTCCACAGGTGTGGTTAACATCTATCTGTTACCATGGAGAAAGGGGACCATTCTTCTCCATGGGCCAGATATTTCCTCCATCAGCATTTCCCCTGATTTAGTTAGTAATTACTGAAACCCTGTAGAGATTGAGTGGGGCAGGATGAAGGTGGATGGTAAGTCAAGTATTACACCCTAATCTAGTTACCCTGTATGACACAAGAACCTCTAGAACTAAAGCACTAGATGGGAAGACTGGATTGGAGAGAGAGAGTGAAAATTCCTTGAGTGAATTGATCTTTTGTTATGCATAGATCCAGAAGGACCTTCTGACATGTTTGTCACCTGAGTCAATACATAGCTGGCTTCTATTCAATCTGGGTCATCAGTCTTAATACCAAAAGGTAAGTGTCACCTCAAGGCAGCACCTAATAAAAGATTCCACAGTTCCCTGTACTTTTCTTCTCTGAGTTTGCCCCTTCTCTCCTTTGCTTTCCCCAACCCATAGCTGGTTCATCTGTGGTGCCCTCAAGGATTCTCTCTCCTCATCTCCTGTGTTTTCCAGAACAGACTACTCCTTGATATAGAAATAGTGAAGTTCAGAGAACTCTCTTGGACTTTGCCAATTTTACAAGCTTTACCTGCCAACGAATGTCAAAAATCCCCATCTCGACTGATTGCTGCTTGCTCTGCAGAGGGCTCAAGGAGGACAGAGATGAGAAGGAAGACGAGCTTTTGACTCTTTGGACGACAGTCCAAATTTATTTAATTTGCAAAACTTCCCTAGGGTCTACTTGACAAATTTTCTTTCTTCTTTTTCAATATTTTGACTTATTTCAATGTGAACTAATAATCCTGACCTTGATCCTATTATGATAAGAGAGCATTTGTACTCTCCCTGCTCTGAGAATTTATAGAGCAAAGCTTTCCTACATGGACAGACCGCAAAGAATGCCCGGTCTAAATCAGTTTCTCATTTTCCCAAGTCATGGAAGGTTCTAGACTGCTGCTTTAGCCTGGTAATTCTGAAAAGAGGTTCCGGGAGTTTTAGGAAGGTTATCCCACAAATGTAGCACTGATTGTATTTTGTAGGTTATAATATAATTAAGATGTTTTTGTCTCATTAAATTCCATTCCATCCATGTTAAGTAATTTGCTAAATGTTTCAAGCCACAGCTAATATTTAGGTTGTAGTCAAATTATTATAAATAAGACTGATGTGAACATCTTGGTGCATAGTTTTTCTGAATTTAAGAGGAAGAGTTTTCTACAAATAGAGGCTTTGTCAACACATAGTCCTTTTATCATTTCCTTTTTGTTAATTAAAAAAAACTACATAAATCTTTTTTTGGTGTTATGATATTAAAAACAATCCAACTAATATTTGCTTCATTATAACACTTAAGGTTAATGAATACTTACTCCTTTCATCTTGTTGTTTTGTTTGTGGATAGTGTTACTATTTAATAGAGCACGTTGGTGAAACTGAATTTCTTGTTTACTCAATTAAAAATGCATTCTTTTAATTGAAGAGTAGTCAGTTAGGTAATATGGGACTTTAATGGCAAAATGCCTTAATTTGAAGAAATAAATGGAATTATGTGATCACTGATCATTTTATTGAATATAATTTCTGAACTTTTAACTAATAGATATTGGATTAATTTTTTCCCCAAAGATCACCACATCTATCAGTAATTTCAAATATAAACTGATTTGTATAAAAATAAAAATAAGGATTGTATTTTGAATCATCTATAAAATAAAGAGTTATTATTTCAGTATTTCAGAACTTGTTGATATCCATGAATATTTTAAGTAAAAATGCTTTAATCCCCATATATTACTTTAAAAAAATTAGTTAAGTTTTTGATAAATCTTTCAAGCCATAAATAACTCTAGGGTATAGTAATTCACTGAGAAAGTAAATCCTTTTTAGGTTTTAATTTGACATCTCATATATTATTGAATGATCATCTGTGTCGTATGGGATACAAAGAAATACAAAATAAGTTCACAGCATTCAAAGAACAATTTAAATGAAAAGTGCAGGGCATAAACACAAAAAAGTTGAATCTTTTATATGAACCTGATTGATTTTTTTAAGTGACTATTTTCTTTTTTTTTTTCTTTTTATTTTTTTAACATTTATTTATTTTTGAGACAGAGAGGGACAGAGCATGAACGGGGGAGGGGCAGAGAGAGGGAGACACAGAATCTGAAACAGGCTCCAGGCTCTGAGCTGTCAGCACAGAGCCCGACGCGGGGCTCGAACTCACGGACCAAGAGATCGTGACCTGAGCTGAAGTCAGACGCTTAACCAACTGAGCCACCCAGGCGCCCCTCTTTTTTTTTTTTTTTATGTTTATTTACTTTTGAGAGAGAGGAGAGAGAGAGAGGGAGGAAGAGAGAGAGAGAGAGATGGAGAGAGAGCACGCACGCACTTCAGTCAGGGAGGGGCAGAGAGAGGGGACAGAGGATCCTAAGCAGACTATGTGCAGATGGCAGTGAGCCCAACGCAGGGCTCTGAACTCACAAACTGTGAGATCATGACCTGAGCCAAAGTCAGGCACTCAGTTGGCTGAGCCACTCAGGTGTCCCTTGATTGATTTATTTTTTTTGAACCCTGATTTAATTGTGGGATGGTGGACTACTTGAGTGTCATAAGTAACACTACCTCAATTCCAAATTTTTAATCAAATTTCTGTGATGAGACATAACTTGATAAAGAAATAATGTATGCAGAGAAATTTTTCCAGAGGTTATTTGTGAGAGAAACACCCTAACTGCTTTGAGAGTAAGTCAGAGAAAATCCCTGAAAGCAAAGAGATTTTTATCCTATCGAAATTTCCCTAAGCACTGACTGTGTGGAGAATTTCTGGGAGGAATGTATAGAACACAACTCTTCTACGTGGACGGACCATGAATGGTGTTCTGCCCAAATGACTTTTCATTTTACTGGGCCATAGATGGTTCTAGAACATTGCTGTAGTCTGGTAATTCTGAAGTGAGGTTGACAAGTATTCAGGAAGATTATCCCACAGATATCATACCAGTCACAAGTCTTTTAGGATCTCTGGTTTCTTCAGATCAGAGTTTGAAGTGTGGTGGTCTAGTTAGTGGGTAATAACAATGGTAGGCCACCTTCACAGAGAGACAGAAACTTCAAAGAGCCTGTTGCAATTTAGGCAAAAGTACCATGAGCTTTATGAGACAAAGATATGCAGAAATATGGTAAAGGCAGACTTCATCTTTACTGAGAGTGCTGGTTTGACTCTGAGAAGCAGACCCTAAGGCAGAATTGAATGTACTGGAGACCTGTTGGGGGAGATGTTGTGAATGGTGAAAGGATAGGAAGCAGATTAGGTGGAGAAGCCTTCAGACCATAATAAGGGTTTGACAGTTAAGATGGAGAAAAGGAGGGAAGGAACACTGGTCTGGAAGAGAGTCCCAGACCCCAGTGCACCTCTGAGAAGATCCAGCTCCAACCACAGTGAGACTGATAGTAAATTATGTGTGAAAGGGTGCTTGAATTTGCAGTAACAAAAGATTATAAAAGGAGGGGTATACTATATTGTTTATTCTTATTTTTAGAGAAAGAGCTTGCAAGTGCAAGGAGAGAGAGAGAGAGAGAGAGAGAGAATTCCAAGCAAGCTTGAACTCAGGTCATGAGATCATGACCTGAGATGAAGTCAAGAGTTGGGCGCTTAATTGACTGAGCCACCCAGGCACCCCAGGTGTATTATATTTTAAGGAGAGGTGACTGAGATTTCAACTTCTGGAAATATATGGAGCCTAATGACATAAAACAACAAAATCTTGACTGAAACAAAACAGCTGAATCGGCTTAGTAAAATATAACAGACACATTTCTAAATGGAGAGCCGAACCTTCAGAATAGTTAGAGAAATCCTAGGGGCCGAAGATGGAGAGGAAACTGAGAACTTCAGCTGAACGTGGGAGTTAACTTGTATCTGCCTTGTGATGGAGGTGGGTGCTGGGTCTGAAGACCGTGGGCAAACACTTTAATGGTCATCAGGCAGAAAATAGAAATGGAATCTCTGGTCTAGGTGACGAGAAGACTTAGAAAAGAAACTGACTCTACCCCACCCCCCATATATAGGATCCTAAAAGAAATTACCCTGACATTAGTATAGGAGGTATGGATGCAAACAAATGAACATCGTACCAAAAGTCACTTACTAGCAAGGTGGGGAGGGCGGGGCGGGGGGTGGGTGGGTGGCGGATCTTATCTGTCTCTTTGACTTGGGTTCCCGGTCGGAGGAAAAGTCTTCCTGGTGATACGATAATTATGAATCTGAGCCCACATGGGTTTGTTATACTACTTGTATGATTTGGTAATCTGTAAACCAAGAATTTTATAAGGTAGCATCCCCTCCAAAATTTTGTTTGTTTCTGGTAATTTCTTTGGGTGGCCTGACAGAAGCAACAGAGACTATTTCCAGAGGGATATAGCATCAACCTATGTCCTCAGCAGTCCCACCTAAAAAGTCTAAGTGAACATGAATTTATGATTCAAAATTATGAAACATGAAAAAGAAAAACCACCCCCCCAAATAAGAATCAGCAGATTCAACAAACAGCTGAATTAAACTTTGAAGAATTTGAGGGAATGGAATCAGCAAAAGGAGATTTTAAAATAAGTGACTTTAGAATGACTAAAATATAACCCACACCAGGATACTTCATAATGAAACACCGTAAGACACAGAAAACATGAACTTCAAAGGAAAGATCTTAAAAGCAGCCAGAAAGAAAAAAAAACATATTACTTAAAAAGTAGTGACGCAAGGTCAGCAAACTTTTTGAAAAGCACCAGAAGACATTCAGGAAAAGCATTACAGATAGAAAGCATAAGTAAATAAATAAATACAAAATAAATAAATAAATAAATATACCAATAAATGAACGTAAGTGGTGTGAATTTAATTGAAAGTCAGCTTTTTGATTGCACTAGAAATATCAAACTAGGTATGAGCTGTTTACAAATGATCTTTAAAACTTAAGATGAATGGACAGACGGGAGGTGTGAAATAGATGATGAGGATTAAGGAGTACATTTGTAATGAGCACGCGGTGATGTATGGAAGTGTCGAATCAGTATATTGCACACCTGAAACTAACATTACACTTAAATTTAAATAAAAGGCTTAAAAAAAAATAAGGTGAATGGAAACAATGGGAGAAGTTACATCACAGAAATGCTAACCTACGTTAGCATTAAATATAGCTATATTTAATCCGGACAAAATAAATTTAAGGGCAAAAGCATCTTTAGGGTTAAAGAGATTTCTACATAACCATTACCATTTTAACTCACCAGGAAGTCTGTGATTCGATACCGTATTCTCTTAGAGTTCTCAAAATTTCACTCATTCATTTGTTTAATATTAACTGAAAGCCATCCTATGCCAGACTCTGTTCTAGGTGCTGGGGAACACACTGGTGAACAAAACAGACAAAAATTTCTGCTGTCATGAAACTTACAGTCTAATTTCTTTGGGAGCAGAGGTTAGATAATTAGGCACTAAGCAAAGAAACACATTTGGAGAGGTAATATGAACTATGAAAAATAGTAAAATATTGTAAGGGGAGAAAGAGAAACAATATGGGAATATTATTTTTGATAGGGGGTAAGGGGAAATTAAAAAAAAATAACGTTTGAGTTCAGACCCAAAGGAAGTGAAGGAATAATAAATATGGGTTTATAGGGGAAGAGCTTTCAAAGCAGGGGAATTAGCACAAGCAAAGACCTTGAGCAAGACCATGCTTAATGTGTCTGTGGAAAGCAAGGGGGCCAGTGTGATAAGAGTGGAGTGAGCAATGGAGAAAGTGGCAGGAGATGATGTCAGAAAGGTAATAATTCGTCAGGTCGTGTGGACCTTGATGGCCAGTGCAGTGACTTTGGATTTTTTTTTCAGGTGAGACGGGATATCCTTGAGCAGAGGTGTGACATGATATACTTTTGTTTTAAAACGATCACTCTGGGGTCACCTGGATGGCTCACTGAGTTAAGTGTCTGGCTCTTGATTTTGGCTCAGGTCATGATCTCATGGTTCCTGGATCAAACCCAGTGACAGGCTCTGCGCTGATAGCTCGGAGCCTGCTTGGGATTAGCTCTCTCTCTCTCTCTCTCTCTCTGCCCCACCCCTCCCTCAAAATAAATAAACAAGCTTAAAAAATGAAAGGATCACTCGGGCTGTGGTGCAGAGTTTAGACTGTAGGAGAGCAAGGAAATAAACAGGAAGACCAGTTTGTATGCTGTTGCAATAATCCACATGCAGGGTGACTATGGTTTGGACCACTAGAGAGGATGAGAATGAGTCAGAGTTTGGTGTAATTTCAAAAACAGAGCCTATGGGTCTGATGCAGGAGAAAACGAAGAGTCAAAAATGGTCCCATGTTTTCCAGTTTGAGAAATGGAAAAATAAATGTTGTCGGTTGCTGAGATGGGGAAGATCACAGTAGAAGCAGGAAATTGGAAGTTGGACATGAAAACCTAAGAGAGAAGACATGAAATAATTTCAAGGAGCAGGGGATAATTTAGTAGGCATTGTGTGGATGGTAGTACGTTTCCCCCGATAAATCAATGGATTGACTGAGTAGCCAAAAAAACAGGGTATAAAAGATTTAAACAATGCAGTTTAAAAGTTTTATTTCATAGAAACATACAGACTCCTGCATGTAATGCAAATTACCTAAGGGTGACTCTTGCCCAGGAATGTCTAAATCTCAAGATATTCTTTTCTTCCTTTAGTTGTCTTAAAATCGCTGTCATTTCAGCATCCCAAAAGTAGCTATGACTGTTGGGCCCACCATGTTTGTTCCGGTCACACCTGAATCTGGTGGTGGGGGGCTCCTTGGGAGGCTAGATCTGCCCTGAATTTAATGTTATTGCAGGGAACAGGGCGGTCCTTGGGTTATCCTGGTCTTGTACTTCCCTCCTGCGGGGTGGCTCACGTGGCTGTGTTCGGGAAGCAGAACTGAGCAGAGTCTGCAATGCTTGTCCTCTTTCTGAACTTATTTTCACTCTGCTTCAGCTCTCTTCTTCCGTTTCTGTTCTTCCAGGCTTCAGGCTTTGCTCCATGTATCCCCCGAGGTAGACACTATTGTGTTCCCACATATGATTCCACATGGGATTGATGTCACATCCATCAAGTGACTTCATTTGTTTTTCTGGCTCTTTTGGCAATGACTTCCATGTTGCTTTATATCATGTGTTTCCTCAGTTATATAGGCTTTATTTCAGTCCAGTTTGAGAACTGGTCTCCAGTCTGCTGTGACCTGGGCTGTGGATGCTGGAGATGGGGATCGGTGTAGATGGGGCAGTTAGTTATCCCATAGTTTTCTAATAATGGTTATTTTATTATTTTGACTATAAACATATATTGAATTGTAGCAAGTTTAAAAAATAGAGTATAAGGGAAAAAAATGCCACTCAGAATCCTACCCTTGAGGGGTACCCTTTGTTAATATTTTGGTACATTTACTACCTGAAATTTATACGCATATAAATGACTAAATGAATAAATTTTTTAAAAAAGAATTGTATTGTACTTTACACTCAGATTTTATGCTGCTTTATCCCTTGACATAAATAAACATTATTCTAGGCCCATAAAAATACAATTTTAAATGATTGCATAATATTTCACCATATGTGTGGTCTTTAAACTTAATATTTTATTCTGTTTTTAATTTGCGTTGTTTTTCCCCCTAAGACCTTGTGTTCTTCTTGATAAAACAATGATATTTACTAGAATGGTTTATCTCTTGACATCATTTCATCTTCTAAAGACAACATCTTGTGTTTCTAATTATTATTTTTTTAAGAGAAGAATTACAAATGCTGAGATTCTTAAAGGCAATATAATTTTATATTTGTGAAAGGATTCAATTTAAAAAATTTTCCCTTTATAAGTGAATTAGCTTTGGGTATTTTTGAAGAATTAGGGTTTTATTAAACTAATGAAGTTAACAACTAAATCTCCAAATTCTTTAGGAATATAACCTATAATGTCTGAGGAAGGCCAGCAAACCAGAATTTGAGGGTCATGCTCTGTTTCTATGAAAAGGAAAGATTATACTTCTAAAAATGTCCCCATGCTTCCAGACCAATGAGCATCGACTTTTATAAACTATTAGAAACCAGAGAAACAGAATTCTTTTTTTTTTTTTGAAAAAATTTTAATGTTTATTTATTTTTGAGGGAGAGAGAGAGAGAGAGAGTAGGAGAGGGGCAGAGAGAGAGAGGGAGACACAGAATCTGAAATAGGCTCCAGGCTCTGAGCTGTCAGCACAGAGCCTGACGTGGGGCTCGAACTCATTAGATCATGACCTGAGCTGAAGTCAGACACTGAACCGACTGAGCCACTCAGGCCCCTGAAAACAAAATTATATTCTATGTCATCTCTTCACCTCCCCAATATCTAGCCCAAGCTCCACCACTGGCTGGTTCTGTGAGTTTTTGGACAAATGATTGAATCTTCCTAATCCTCAGTTTTCTCGTGTGTAAAAAAGGGGATGACAATTGGACCCTTCTCATTGGGTTACAGTAAGGATTAAATGTAACATGCACAGTGTTTAGTGTGGCTCGTTAAATTTTGCGGGTTATTCATACTGTTATGTTGCTGGTAGAGACAGTACAATGTGGTGGTTAATATCGTGGACTCTGGATTAAGGCTGACTAGATTCAACCCTGCACTGTCACTAGGTCTGTGGTCTTGAGAAATCACTTATGCCCTTGCACCTCAGTTTTCGCACCTATAAAAAAGTAATGATAGCATCTACCTGATGGGATTTTTATGAGGATGAAATACTTTAATGTCTATGAAAGTACTGAGAACCATGTCTATTACATACTAAATGCTATGTAAGTGATTCTTTGAATTAAACAAAGTATTTAATCCATATTTTAAGTAACAGGTGGCTGGAATGGTCATAGAATAAAACTAAACATGTCACTTTTGTTTCCTCACATTTGGCAATATTTTGTTTTCTCTGAAGTGTTCAGTATCCAGAAGAATCGCATGTTCTGAGATTGTTGGTTCAAAGTGTGCTCAATTTGACTAATCCCCAAAGAGGTACTTGCCAGATTGCTAGGATGGAATGTTCATGCTTCAGAATCATCAACATCTGAGATGAGTCAGGTAATGCCTACTCTTCGATCCTTAAGTGGGGTCCAAGAACATGAGACAGTATTATGAATAGATAACCTTCTCTATATATGTTTATGGGACCATTGCCATCCTTTTGAATGCTGAGAAGTAGTTGTGGACTAAAGAGACTAATTTGCTTTTAGAGATTAAATGTCTTGACTGTCCCTGGGCAAAAAGGAGTTCACATAGAATGAAAAAAATATAAAGAGTATTACCCTGTTCTTTCTTCCATAAAGACTCTTCATAAAGAGTCGCCAGATTGCCTAGAAGACTTTCAAGAAAATCAAAATTATTTTCCACAAGGCAAATGAGAATGTTGATTGCCTCCCCATGTTTTAGAAGTACTAAGAGTTTTTCAAATGAGGTCCAAAGTGCAGCAAAACATAATCATCCAACTTGGAGGGCAGCCATGGAACGGGATGATTGAATAAATATTACCATCTAGTATCATTTATCTCCAACTCTAGTGGGAATGGGAGAGAGGTTGGGGAGGAATTTCCTGCCAAAATCCAAGGTTAAACCTGAAGAGAAGTTAGTACCCTCCAGGGGCCATTGTTTCCCCATTATGAGCCTTGAACATGATTTCATTTCAATGATTATTTCTAACAATTGTATCCTGAAGGGGGGTACGAAAGGCTGGTTTTGAATGTCTGTAACTTGAAAATTCACCAGGAAATATGATGGTCACTTTGCGTGGATACGAATACACCTTTGCTGCTGGCCTTTTCTTCAACATGTATACTTTTTTCTACTGACAAATTAGGGCCATTAAAAATTCCTTGCAGTCCGGGCATTTGATTATTAAAAGTGAGATTGTGGACACCTCCATCAGCCTTTGATGGGGAACACAATCCATAAGCTGGAAACTATAATGTAAACCTTGAGACAACGGAGTAGCTTAACAGACCTGAATCAAGCATAAACAATGAAGTGGTTTGAAAGGGTTGGTCTCCCCAAAATGTCACGTTCCACGGAAGAATGCTTTCTCTATTTGATCTGTCACTAGAGCTCTCAAAACATGACACTCCTTGAACATAATATACTTTGATGATAAACTAGATTAACTTTCCCAGTACAAGTGAAAGGCCACCTGTTGCCAGAATGGCCATATTCCTCGTTGGCTGTCTTGTAGCTGTCATCACTTCAATGCAATCTGCAGCCGACATGCTGGAATATAATGAATATGTCAGAAGTTGGAGGTCAGCCATCCAAGTACATGAAAACTTGGCTCGCCTACAGTGTCAGCATGGAGGCCTTCCCTATCATCTTGTGCAAAGGATTTCTGCACCACTTGATTTGTTTGCACAGGGTTTGTTGCTGTTGGATGGGGCGTATTTCTGTCTTTTTGACAGCCCATTCAAATATTTTCAGTGTGGAAAAATAGGGCTCCTGGTTTCAAGCTCTAATAATGATAGGTGGTGTGAAATGCCGTGGTAGCCGATGGTGGTGGGGATCTGTTGTTCGTTGTTAGTGGAGAAATATCCACAGAGACTGTGAGAAGTGTTTTGATTGGAGTGGAGAGGAGGGTTGGTTGGAAGATGAGAGCTACTGAAGAAACCTTGCAGGGCCTCAATTGCTACCTTCTCCTACCCACCCTTAACATACAACAGTGTTGGGTCGGTTGGTCCACAAACTCTTGGTTAGGGAAGTATAAGATGGTCCATGCTAATTATTTCTCTCACATATATTTATAACATATACAATATAATATGTATCAGTTTTTCTAGGTCACAATAATGAGGAACAATATGACAGTTTTGCTTATTTGTGGCATATCTATTCTTTTCTTCTTTCTTCTCAAGAAGTAAAGTCTGTTTTAATTAACAGCATCAGGAAGAGGCCTTCTGAAATCTTGGTCAGTAGGATTAAAGAGTCATGAGGATTTCCATTGGCTGGAAGTAAGAGCGCTTAAAAGCCATCTTAGCTATTGTTAAATACGTGCTCCAAACCTTTAAAGGCCAACTAAAAGGACAGTTCTGTTCTTGGCTTTAGCTAGGGTAGTGTTTCTCAACCTTGGCACCTTTGACATTTTGGATTGGATAATTCTTCGTGGTGGTGGTGGAGGTGGGGCTGTCCCGTGCATTGTAGGATTTTCAGTAGCATCCCTGATCTCTACCCACCGGAGGCCGGCAACACCTTCCCACTCATGACAATAAAAAATGTCTTCAGACGTCCCAAATTGCCAGTTGTCCCATGGGACCCACTAGGGGGCACAATTGCCCCCAGCTGAAAACCACTGAATTAGGGGTATACTATGATCCTAGAAGTATCTTATATTGTAATAACATAAGGAAGCAAATTATGTGCATAAACCCATCCTCCTAACTTCCTTCTACCAAATTTTAACATCAAAATATCAACTGAAAAGGAGTAGGAGGTTTATGGCACTCTGTACCAGAATTCACACTCACACGTCCTAGGACTATGAGTTTGGGTGGCCGAGGGTCTAAGATTGTCTTCTGTTGGTTTTGGTAATAATAGCAATAATAGCTCTCATTTATTGAGGGACAATTATGGTGTCCCACCCTGGGCTGTGTCACTTACATGCACAATTTCATTTGATCCCTATAACAAATAGAGAAGTTAACTACATTATCATACTGATAATACCATACCATCTGATAAGATGGGTACATTAAAACTTAGAGCATTTACAGGACCTGCCCATGCTTATATCCTTAGTTAGTAACAGAGCTTGTATTTAAATCCAGGTGGCCCCACCAAGAATTTGTATGTTGAACTACTTACAGTTTCTCCCTATAGGGACTGGATCACAACAGAAGAGAATCGGCACCCAAGGACTAAACTGTTACTCGTCCCCTGCTGATGCTCAGCAGATTTCTTTCTAGCACATTCACATAATTTAGGCCTCAGTGAGTCACATCCTATAATCATTTTATGAGAACAAAGTGGCAAATAGCTAATTCAAAATTATCCCTGTCAAAAGAAGATAAGAAAATTGCGCGTGGGTTTGATAAAAAACATTTTATATCTCTTCTAAAACACTTGTTAAATTTTATCGAGATGTGACCTTATAAACTTAAGACGAATGTATCGGCAAGCTGCATGATCAGTAGGAATTCAAATCCCCACTCCATATTTAATTTGTGTTAATTAACTTAATGTTTAAGCTTTGCTATTTGTTTCCATCACCTCTAACATTTTCTACATGTGTTGACAAGGGGAATATCCAATGCTGCATTACATTTTTTTCCCTTTTGCCCTGCTGGTAGAGATTTAAGAACTAATGTAATAGTCTAAAGTCAGGCAGATTGAACAAAACAAAACAAAACAAAACAAAACAAAACAAAAGCAGAGACACCAATTAATGCACAGCCTGGAAAATGAACTAACAAATTTGCCTTCATCTTTGTTTTCTTAGTCCCATGCCAGAGCACCTTCCTCCCCCCTCCCTGCCCCCTTCTTTATTTATGTATCCTTTTAATCATCACTTACCTTCATTCATGCTGTTGTCATTTTCCAAAGTGATCACAAATGGAAGAAGAGTCTTTTAGGTTTTTTTTTTGCTTTTTAAACTGGTGCGTGAGGTCTTTTCTTCATTAGTACTTAGCAGACCCTAAATATTTATTGTCTTATGGAGCCCGGTAGACAAATCAGAGTAGGAAACGTATCATAACAGAAGATATAGACAAAACCTAGCCATATGGAAAATATCTGTACTGCCATTAAGTGGTGGAAGACAGGAAAGGCAATGAATTGTTATTACCATATCTCACTCATTGCTTTTGAAGTACTCACTGTTATGGAGAATCTCAAATATATACAAGAGTAGAAAAAATAAAAAGTGAACCTCCGTACACTTTTCACCCCCAGAGTCATCAGACCACGGTCAGTCTTGTAGCATACTATATTTGTCCATGGGGGTAAAACGAATTACCCTAAATGTAGTGGCCCAAAACACTGCATATTTATTATCTCACAGTTTCTGTGGATTAGGTCTCTGGTTAGGGCTTATTTGGATCCTCTGGCTTATCTCACAAGGCTGCAGTCACCTCAAATCCCACGTGGGAGGGACCCATTTCCTAGCTTACTCAAGTGGTTGTTGACAGGAGTCATTGGCTCACGAGCTGTTGAAGGGATGCCTCTCTCTGTTCCTTTCCACATGGACATCTCTGTGGAGCATCTCACAACATGACAGCTTGTGAGCTAAAAGGGAAGTCACAGTGTTTTGTAACCTAATCATAAAAGAGGCATCCTACCATCCTTGCCAAATTCTGTTCTTTGGGAATAAGTCATTAGGTCCAGCCCACACTCAAGGGGAGGGAATTACATAAGGGTGTAACTACCAAGGTGAGGATCGTTGGGAACTATTTTAGAAGTCTGCCTATTACACATACATACCCCCCTTCACGTCTACCCTCCCACATTATTTTGAAGCAAATCCAAGATTTCATATTATCTTTTCTGTAAATATTTCAACATGTAACCCTAAAAGATAAGGGCTTTTTAAAAAAAAATGTCATCATGGTATTAATATTACACCTAAAATTCTAACTGATAAGAAGGTACTTTTATCAGTTTAATTGGTAGGTTTTTTTTTTTCTTAGTGGCTTTTAAAATAATGGTGTTTTTCAACTAAATTTTTCGATTTGATGACATATACTACCAACAATGACACTGGGGAAAATAAACTCAAAAAACTATCCTCTAGAGCTAAGTTCGGGAGATACAGGGATTTGTCTCTTTCTTCTCTCCTGGTACAGCTCTTCTGATACAGTTAATTCAGGTGTCCCCTGGTTTTCGGAAGTTCGCTACACGCACTTCATTTGTATGAAAAGACCTACCTTAGTACCTCCTTTTCACTGAGTGAAAGAAATTTGAAGCGGATTTTTGATTTACGGAAAAAAGCCATTACTGTGCTGATGCAAGTCTTTTGGGTCAGCCAAGTGGCAAACCGTGGAAAGGGGAAGGATGCTCTTTTTATGCCGTTTCAGCTTACCAAAGGTTTCAGAGAGATGCTTTCTTTTTGGATGGTGGGCGAAACAGGTAATCCCACACTTCCTTTACACCAGACACCATAGGTTGTTAGATACCCCGTGAATTTTATCATAGCTTTTCAGGAAAAAGAAGCGCCCATAAATTTACCCAGCCCTTTCTCTTTTTTAAATGTTTGTTTGTTTGTTTGTTTGTTTGTTTGTTTATTGAGAGAGAATGTGAGCAGGGGAGGGGCAGAGAGAGAAGGAAAGAGAGAATCCCATGCAGGCTCCGTGCTTTAGTGCAGAGCCTGCCACAGGGACTTGAACCGTCCCACAGTGAGATCATGACCTGAACCAAAGTCGAACACTTAATTACCTGAGCCATCCAGCTGCCCCTTTCTTTTTCTGATAGACGTATGTTCTTCAATATATGTAGATCTATTTTTAACGTTTATTTATTTTTGGGAGAGAGAGAGAGAGAGAGAGAGAGAGAGAGAGAACGAGTGGGGGAGGGGCAGAAAGCGAGGGAGACAGAGGATCCAAGGCGGGCTGTGTGCTGACAGCAGAGAACCCGATGTGGGGCTCGAACTCACCAACTGTGATATCATGACCTAAGCTGAAGTCAGATGCTTAACCAACCGAGCCCCCCAGGTGCCCCAGACGTATTCCTCAATTCGTAAGTTTGATTTGAACCTATGCTTTTTCACATTCAAAATCCAAATGTTCTCCTAGGTCTATTTTGAAGACCACCCATAGTGTCATGGTGACCTCTCCACTGTACCTCAGGCCCTTCTTCTATCATCTGGTTCTCTTTAGCATATTTTAGAACAAAAGGCGTATCACAGTATTCCAGGCCGGATTAACAGTTCCTATGTAGTTAAAATCACGATTATATGTTCCCCCTTCACCGAATTATATCTTGGACATTAAACAATTCTTAAGAATCAACTGGGGATTTCTTTTTTTTTTTTTTTTAACATTTATTTATTTTTGAGACAGAGAGAGACAGAGCATGAATGGAGGAGGTTCAGAGAGAGAGGGAGACACAGAATCTGAAACAGGCTCCAGGCTCTGAGCGGTCAGCACAAAGCCCGACGCGGGGCTCGAACTCACGGACTGCGAGATCATGACCTGAGCCGAAGTCGGATGCTTAACCGACTGAGCCACCCAGGCACCCCTCAACTGGGGATTTCTGATAGATGGGTGCTGGTATCAGAGTGGTAGCTGTTTGGGATTCAAGAGCAGACATCACTGAATTTTTATAGTTTTGAGAAAGCCATGCCGAGACATTTGGCAATTTTTATTGCCTTTAATTGTATTGTGTAGAGCATGACTCTATTCTGCAAAGATAATTATTATTTGTTTCCCTGTTAAATTTTAATAGGTTCTTTTAAAAGACATTTTAAATGACAGTTAGGGCCCAGATTTAAACTGAGGTTCAACTACATGTCATGCTAACAAGGCTCATATCTCAGCTTAGGTGAGACTCAGATGAATCTATAACCTCCCATCCACGTGCTAATTTGCACATGTGCAGGCATTGACATCTATGTCACAACTCACTCCTCTGCCAAATTTGTTTTGGCACCGACTATAAATTACATACGAATTTGAGATATGTTAAAATGTGAAAAGTTCTGCATCTCAGACTCGCTGAAATACAGTAACAAATAACATTTGTAGAGCGTGTGTAATATGCTAGATACTTTACCTGTATTATTTCCCTTAATTTTCAGTTACTCTATCAAACCGTACTATTATTGTCCCCATTTCACAGATGGAGAAACCTGAGTCTTAGGGGGCGGTTTAAGCCATTTGGCCAAGAAAAGGCAGAGTTGAGTCAAAGCTTGAACTTGAAAGCACAGGCTATCTTTACTTTTCCACTTCCCTTCGAGTAAAGCCTTTCATTTTTTATGCTGTAATAGCACTGTCCAGTAGAACTTTCTGTGATGCAAATGTTCTCTATATGTGCTAACCAATACTGTAGCCACTAGCCACCTGGGGCTATTGAGCACTTAAAATGCAGTGAGTATGACTGAGCAATTGAAGATTTAATGTTATTTAATTTTAATGAATTTCCATTTAAGTAGGCGCATGTGGCTGGTGGCTCCCATACGGGAGACTGCAACACTGGGCTGAAGGTCACTATATTTGCAGGAAAATACCAAAGAGTTAAGGGACTCAGAATTCACTTTTGCTCTTGCAAAAGTCTTGTCTATAACAAGTGCAAGTATTCTGAAGTAATTAACTTCTCTGAGACAATCTGACTATTCTCGTGGTCGTTTGGAAGCTGGTCAGCAAATTCCCGCTTAACTAAAAAAGGGTAGCTGGAAAACTATCTTCACCGCTGGTGGGGTGTTTACTCATGATGTAGAAAGGTCCCTTATGGGATTCTTCTTAGGTTCATTGTGACATGTTTTTGTTATCTTGGTATTAATGCTTTACGTTTGTAAAATGCTTTACATTTTACCTATCAGTTTCCAATTGTCCTGTGAAACTTTCCCAAATAGTCTCTAAGGTAAATGGAATTGCTATTACTAGCCTTATTTTACAGATAAGGACATTGAGTCTCAGAGAGGTTATATGATTTGCCTAGGGTCACACAGGGGAGGAATGACTTACCTGTGGCTGGTGTCCAGACCTTTGGACTTCCGGTCAGTTGTGCTTTCCATGACAAGGAACTATGTCTCCACTCTTGTATTTAGGCATATTTTATTCGAAAATAAACAGACACAGAATAAACTCTGCCAGTAGAAACTCTGGCCTCGGGTGGAGATGACTTCATGCCAGCTGATGGAACAAGGTGTCACCTGGTGGAGCATTTGGCCCTCCTAAAAGGAGCCTTTAACAATGCTTTGAATGATGTCACTGTTTGCAGGCTGACTGGCTTCAAGCCAAGTGGCTGTGATGGAAAAGCCAATGCCCGGGCACTGATTCGGCCGCTCTTCAAAGTGGCCGCATGAGCAAGTGTTAGATTGGCGCTTTGCAGAGAAAATGAATACGTCATAATCTCAATTCCTCTCCGGGTATTTTAGTTGGCTTCGAGTACCATTCCTTTTGTAATTAAGTGGGAAAGGGAAAACAGATGGTCACCTTGTCAAATCTTGTTTTCAAGTTAAATACACACAGCCCTCTCTCCTTCATAGGATAATTCCCTTTTAATGGTAACGCTTTCGGACAGGGAAGGGCTGGTGATTTTGCACAGGATCCGGCGAATGTGCATGTCAAGCCCACCTGCTTAGACTGTGCACTTGGAAAAAAAAATCCTTAACTTTTATGGAAGCACCACCTGTAATCTGTGTTGTCTAGAACAATAATCATTTAACTTCTCTGTACGTTAGAGTTACACCTCCGAGCCGTAACATTTATCTGGCCACTATCAGGTGTCCTTCAATGGAAGATTAAAGGAACAGTGCAGAGTTCTCCAGATGGCCTTACTGTCGCCCTACTGGCCCACTTTGTTTACTTTTTGGATATTAAGGAGGATTGGGAGAGGGGAAGGAACTGATAATTACTCAAAATTGGATATCATGTCTTTCTTCCCTCACCTACTTCCTAGAACAATGAAGACCAATTGATTAGGGAGCTCGGAGGCCACCCCCAGATTTATTCTCCATGTCGTGGAGAAAGGACACAAAATACCTTCACTTTCAAAAAACCTTAATTAATTAATTAATTAATTGAGACAGTAGGGAAGTGAGAAGCTGGTGTTCTTGTCTTTGCCAACATAGTCTCTTCCCTGCTTACTTCCTCGCCCCTTTAACGATAACTTCTGTGGGTCCCCCGCATTATGCAGGATAAAGTGGACTTCCAGACAGAGAAAACCTTGATCCATTCTGTTTCTAGAAAAACACAAGATTTTTGTCATTGCTTTTCTATCAATCAGCAATGATATACTGAGTGCCTACTGTGTACTTAGAACTGTGTTGCAATTCTTTCTCTTGCCCTGAAGCAGAGCACATTGATTTTTAGAACCACTTTTAGTTAAGACTTTAATTTAAAATCAAATACTATTTTTAAAATGTGTGTCATTCCTCTTGGGTTTCTGAAGTCTTTTGCTTTTTGCCTAGGTGTTGGCTTGGAGGACTTCCCTTTTTCTTGGTTTATTGCCTTTAGCCAGGAGTAAAGGAGACAACTTATTTTCATGACGTTTCTTTCAAAGTGTTTCGACATTGTGGCCGATGTTCTGGTTCATTCATGAAATATTTGTAGTTGTTATACATGCTTACTGTCTAAAAACATACAGTTCGGGAGATCATCTAACACTGTGCGCACACCTTAAAAATATGAATACAGGGGCACCTGGGGGGCTCAGTCGGTTAAGCATCCAGCTTCGGCTCAGGTCATGATCTCGCGGTTCCTGAGTTCGAGCCCCATGTCGGGCTCTGTGCTGACGACTCAGAGCCTGGAGCCTGTTTCGGGTTCTGTGTCTCCATCTCTCTGACCCTCCCTCACTTGAGCTCTGCTCTGGGTCTCTCTCAAGAATAAATAAAGACATGAAAAGACTATGACTACATGTCATAGAACATAAACCCCCCCATATCTTATGGTTTTATACACGTCTCCCAACTCTTATGCTTAGACGTTGGTGAACAGAGGGAGCAATAAAAGATATGTAAATATCTATTTGGTAATCATTTTGTATTCTTGTAAACATACTGTAGAAGCTACGTAAATCTAAACTAACAAAAAAACCCAACAACCCTAAATTTTACTATTACTGAACAAACATGGTTACTAGCTCAGAAGTGGAAACTTAACACTAATTCTTTGATGGTTAATATGATTTATTATTAATGAACTAATTGGGCAATGGTTACTAGCTGAGAAGTGGAAATCTGAATGCCAATTCGTTGGTGTTTAATACAACTTACTATTAATGAGTTAATCGGCCAAAAGACAAAGGTGGACCATGTGAGTTCTTGATGTAAATGGGGCTGTGCTGCGAAACACTAACTTTTTTACTGGATTTTTGTCTTCCTCTGTGGTTCTTAAGGAGGGTCCTCTTTGCCTTATTCAATGTTTTTGACTTATTTATAATTCTCAGAGGAAATGTTGCACAAAACCACAAATATTTCAAATGTCACTGTTATCTTTGAACTACTCGTTCAGACTGCAAATGAAACCAGGGATGTTTTTGCCATTTAAAACTCCCAGAGCAAGAGTGAACATAACGGTGAGTCTCCAAGGTTAAGCAGTTGTGGTAAAAAGCACATTCACTTTGTGTTTTGTTGTTTGTTTGTTTGTTTTGCTGATAAGTGAAAGCATAATATATGTTACAGATTTATCTTTTCCTTTTGTTAAATTGTTAGTTGGTTATCATAGTTTTTTTTTTTTAAGTTTATTTATTTACTTTGAGAGAGAGAGAGAGCACGTGACTGAGTGTGTGTGTTGGGTGGAGAGAATCCCAAGCAGGCTCAACACTGTCATTGTGGAGCCTGACACGGGGCTTGAACTCACGAACTGTGAGATCATGACCTGAGCTAAAGTCAAGAGTCAGGTGTTCAACCGACTGAGCCACTCAGGCACCCCAGTTACCGTGTTTAAAAAGGAAATTATGAGAATACACTCTTCTTGAGCAGCTAGACTTGATTAGGTGAGATGTAGCTTTTATTTTTTTAATTAATACATTTGTCTCTGTGGTGTTTGAATTTAGAAGTAATATTTTTATTGGAAATCATTTTTAATAGTCTTAACTAATTTGCTAATCTCAGACAGCTTAATGAGCTCAACTTTATATGTAAGAAAACCACATTCAAGTTTCTCATAACTGATTTTAAGACTTGTCTTGTATCTTAACTTGTTACTTTCTTGGTGTGTACATGTGGGGGGACTTGGGGTTGGTCGCAAGTATCCATTTTTCCTCCTTGTTGCATTTCGAAGATGCAAAGGAAATTATCTGTGCCTAGTTTAAGCTCCTAGATTATTACTTAGGGTAATAATAACAGTATGTGCCATTTACCTGAAAAGATGTTTTAAATTAAGAAAAAAAATGAGGGGCGCCTGGGTGGCTCAGTCGGTTAAGCGTCCGACTTTGGCTCAGGTCACGATCTCGCGGTCCGTGAGTTCGAGCCCCGTGTCGGGCTCTGTGCTGACCGCTCAGAGCCTGGAGCCTGTTTCCGATTCTGTGTCTCCCTCTCTCTCTGACCCTCCCCCGTTCGTGCTCTGTCTCTCTCTGTCTCAAAAATAAATAAATGTTAAAAAAAATTAAAAAGAAAAAGAAAAAAATGAATGCTGATGCCTTAATGGTATTGGTCTTGGGTTCCGAAAAATGTCTGTGAACGTCCTCTGTGGATGGTGGACTTCATGCTGTAGTTGTCCACTGATTTCCAGCATTGACAACTCGATTCGCTTTCTGTTTCCCCCCTTTGGCCTTTCTTTTATTGTCAGAGGCTGCCATCCTGTAGTTGCTTCCCTGCTCTCCCTCCCCGGACAGGAATACATAATAGTTCACACTCAGTCCTGAATAAGTACAGTCTGCTATTAGTTCAAATTCTCATGAAATATGAATGATGACTATCCATCTGAAAGTTAAAACATGCTATGAGAGCTGTCTTTCCCCACTCCAGGGTTACAGCTTGAAATCAACGTTTGTATCCCCTTAGGAAAAATTATTGTGGACATTTCTAGGATATCCCTTGATATCCCTATTTGAATTTAAAGGACAATATAATCAGTCCAGGAAAGGAAATCACCCTAAGATTTCATATTATGATTAGAAGTGTAAACTTGCTGAAGGAGAAAGTTTCTTTTTATTTATTTATTTATTTATTTGAGACAGCGGAAGAGTGTATGAGAGAGGGATAGAGGGAGAAAGAGAGAGAGAGAGAGAGAGAGAGAGAGAGAGAGAGAGAGAATCCTAAGCAGTCTCCACAATCAGTGTGGAACACAACATGGGGCTCGATCCCATGTCTCTGGGATCATGACCTGAACCCAAATCAAGAATCTGACGGACGCTCAACTGACTGAGCCACCCAAACGTCCCTGAAGGAGGAAATGTCTAATTATTAGGTTAGAAGAGTCACATCTCTCCAAGCGAAGATTCAGAGCCCTGCATCCTTGGATTAAATGGCTATTTGGGGTGGAAAAGTACACTGGGTACTGTGTTTGCCATGTGGCAAATAGTCAAGAAACATTTGTTACCTAAAATTTACAAGTTGTCCCCCTCCTAAAACCATAGAAAGCGTTTCTAACTGTTCTTTTGTCATTTTCAAATAGCACCCTGATTTCTTTCTATTATGAAAAGAAAATTTTCCTTCTAAGCCTAGCTAAAAAATTTAATTATAATGAGAGAGCATGAGAAGAGGAAAGACTGAAAAAAAAAAGCGTAAAAAGAAGAGAAAGAGGAAGAAAAGTGAAGGAAGGAAGGAAATGAAGAGAGTCTGTGTTCACATTTGGTTGCTGTCCTGAGATTCAGCCCGACCACACAAAAACCCAAAGGAAGCAGGCATCATTTCACATTCAACTTGCAATTCATTTTGTGACTCTATCATTATGCCAGCTCATTTGTCTGCAGTTTAAAATGTGTTATAAAGTCAAAACTTAGAAGTAAAATTCTTTCACTTCCTGATACTAGAGTGAGTGTGGTACATCTGCCTGTTTTGGATCGTTTCTAAGCATTTCTCAAAGGTTAGTTGCACTGTGCCTGAAAGATGCTGTTTTGAACCATCGAAAACCGTTCCCTCAAAACTTTATCAGAGCACAATTTCTTTTTTTAAAACTCTCTGTTGGCAGATATCACTATTCGAACAGTTTAATGTTAGTCACCTTGCCCTATTAATTTTATTTCTGAAATGTCTCTTGAATATGTCCCCTTTTATCCAGGCTCCTGAGACTGTCTTATGTCACGAACACCTCTCTGCCAGTCCTGTTACCGGGTCCTGGGTTGACTTCTGTTCCAATCTTTCCTAATTGAATTATCTCTTCAGGTTCTTCTCAAGGTTAGTTACCAAGAAATAGGATAGATCATAGAGGTTTTTTCCCTTTGTCTTCTAAAGCCTTCGAGGGCTTTTATTTGCTTATGTGATATGGTCTGAACTACTTCAAGATCGTTAACATCTAGCTTCCAAATGCCTCCCAGTGTCAACTTCCCCTTCATCCCTCTACATATATTAGATTTAGGAACCGGCGGGTTCCACAAATGCACCCGATGCTTTCACGTTTCTTTGTCTTTGTTCACTCTAATTCCTCATCCTGAATGTCCTTACTCTGCTTTTCTAGTTATGGAAACCCTAGCTCAACTCAAATATCACCCCTTCACGAAGCCTTGGGTACACCTGAAAGTACCTGTTCTTTCCTCTCTCCCCCCCAGAGCACCCTGGAGTAAATTAGTATACTGACGATGGAGAAAGGCTTACAGTTGAATCAAAGTCTATTCAGGGAGCCTCTTGGTGTTAGAGAGATGGTTTAGTTTTCAAGGAAAGAAATACCAAACACGTTGGGATGAATAAGAGACCTGCTTATTGGTTCATGCACCCGAAAATCTAGCAGTTGAGCTGGCTGACTGTGGTGCCCAGCTAATGGTTTCAGGGTCTGTCCTTCATTGTATTTCCTGGCTCTGGATTCCTTCATGTTCATGCCTTCCTCTCAGTCTTCAGCAGACCCTTCACTCATGCATGGGAGGAAAGTAGTTCTAACAAGCCCCAGATTTAGAGGCTGTTTTCAGCTCTTAATCTCAAAAGGAGAGAAATCCTCTTCTGTAATATCTGTATCAACAGCCACAGCCCCACCCCACCCCCCCAGCCACCATAGGACACCGAGTGTCCCTATTTGGGTCACGCGTCCACCTTGGCTCTATCACTTTCCCCTAACTGGGAAGTTGAGGTTCTCTGATTGGCCAGCATAGGTCATATGCTGATTCCCGTGGTGAAGGAAGTGGGGCCACATGATGGACAGGAGCGCCAGAGTATTGTAGAGTGAGGAAGGAACCATCTTCAAGAGTAAGGTGATTTTCTTCATTCTATTTTCTTTTGGGTTCTTTCCTTTTGCTCTCCATTACAGCTCACTTTTCATGTGTATCTTCTCCTTTGAATTCTAAGCTTCTTGAGGACATGTATGTACCCTCCATTCCATAAATGTTAGCAGGATTCAATAAATATTAGTTGAGTGACGGACTTACCAAGCAGATGGCAAATGAAAGAGCACCCCAAGTTAACATTTTAATGGGTTAAGGATCTTTTTGACCTTTCCAGAGCCTCATTAGTGAGACTTGATATTTTGGGAATTAAGGAAGATGCGCATTCACAGAAAACGGGGGAGGGCTTACTATTTAAGATAACAATCCTTTTCTGTACAATATCAGACCCTGAACACTTCCATCTACGATTTGGCTAGCAAAAACCATTTACATCAAACATTTTTTACTTGGAAAAATGCTTACTTTTAGTAGAGAAAATATTGATATAATCACTAAAACAATGATACTTGAAAGCTGCATTTTTAATTTCTCACCATTTGGCAGTCAGTTTTGTTTTATCCTCTTAGAAAGTAAGAGGTCTTGCCAACTAGAGTTTTAAAGTCTTCAAAATGGAAAATTAAACAGTAGTTCCTCATTTCTTTCCTTTTCTTAGTAACTTTAAATAAATCTAAGAAAATGACCCTGCTTTGCATACTTTTGCTCTAAATGCTCTTAAAGAGCTTCATTTAAACTAGCTATTTCAATTGTATGATGCTACACAACACAATTAACCACTCTTGGCCATGACACGAACAGTACTATATCGTGAATACTTAATTCGTATTGTTTCTTTCAATGAGCTTTTTCAAGGAATTTCTAAGCTCGTTTTCATCAAATCTGTGTTTAGAGGTTGCTTAAGGTGGAGGTTAAGCATTCTGAATTTAGAACCAGATTAGCCTGATATGAAATCTAACTCTGCCACTAATTAGTTCTGGGTGTCCTTGGATCTTCAATTTCGGTTTCCTCATCTGTAAAATGGGACCAATGATATCTGGCTCAGAGAATTGGGAAGATTAAAGGGATAATGTGAGATTGTGTATGGAGTATATGGAACGTTGTTAAAGCCTCAATATAAGGGCTATTATGATAACAGCTAGTATTGTACTGCTTTAGACAGGAAGCAAAGCAGGAATCACCAGGAAAGGGATCTTTGAGCCATTGTATTAAAAGTGCTCCTGCATAGGGGCGCCTGGGTGGCTCAGTGGGTTAAGCGTCCGACTTCGGCTCAGGTCATGATCTCACGGCTGGTGAGTTCGAGCCCCGCGTCGGGCTCTGTGCTGACAGCTCGGAGCCTGAAGCTTGCTTCATGTTCTATGTCTCCCTCTCTCTGCCCCTCCCCCTGCTCATGCTGTCTCTCTCTGTCTCTCAAAAATAAATAAACATTAAAAAAAAAAAAGTGCTCCTGCACAGAATGGAAAACATGGCATTTAAAAGACGGAACAATGCCCTTATTTCATCTTCAGTAAGATGTCCTACTTTCAACCCTTGATGGACTGATGGCTTCACTGCTTTATTTTCGCATGCCTTCCCTAACTGCAACTGCCAGTATTTTGGGCAAAAGACCCCTCCTCCCTAGATGGACTATGAGGACCACAAGGCCAGTCCCACAAGATAGAGATATCTTACTCCATTTGAACTACATTTAATCTTTTTGGAAAATGTAAAGCTGTTATATTCCAGTTTCTTTTTTTTCTTTATTTTTTTTTAATGTTTGCTTATTTTTGAGAGAAAGCGAGAGAGAGAGAGAGAGAGAGAGAGAGAGAGCGCCTGCGCGCGCGCAAGTGGGGGAGGGGCAGACAGAGAAGGACGCACAGAATCCAAAGCAGGCTCCAGGCTCCAAGCTGTCAGCACAGAGCCCGATGCGGGGCTCGAACTCATGAACTGTGGGATCATGACCTGAGTTGCAGTCTGACACGTAACCGACTGAGCCACTCAGGTGCCCCTATTCCAGTTTCTTAAATATAAAAGATGTGATATGAAGTAAGGAATAGCATACAGGGAGATCTAGGTAGACATGTCAGGGTTGTAATGAGACCACAAATCACAGAGCTTTGCTATGATTAGTCATGGTGGTCTAGACGATGATGGCTTGCCCAACTTGACAGCTGCCATGATTCTGGATTGAGCATACTGTCTCCTGCAAAGAGCATTCCTGTTTAATATGTACATACAGAAGGTGTTCCTTCTTATACACTCCTTGCCTATTGTCATTGGCTGTGTATGGTAATTTTAGAAACTTTATTTTGCAAGAATTTCAAACGTGCAGAAATGTTGCAAGGTTGGTTAAGAAAATTGTACAGCTTTAGGGATGCCTGGCTGGCTCAGTCGGTGGACCGTGTGACTCTTGATCCTGAGGTGGTGAGTTTGAGCCCCGTGTGAGGTGTAGAGATTACTTAAAGAAATAAAAATCTTAAAAAAAAAAAAAGAGGAAGAGAAAATTGTGTAGCTTTTATCCAGATGCACAAATTTTGTTTTGAATGAACACATGTTAAAGATTTTAACTTACTATTAATGAAAGAAACAGGCGAACGTTATGACCGGCTCAAAGGTTCAATTCTAGATCAAGAGCATGGAAGTGAATTTGCAAATGGTTGCAATGCTGGCTTCTCACAGTGGGGGAGGGAGCCAGGTGAAATGCCGCTTGACAGGATTTCTTTACTTGCCTTTAGACAAGAAGCATTTCGCCTTGCCATGACGATTCGCTAATTTTAATTTTTTTAATGTTTATTTATTTTTGAGAGATAGAGACAGAGCACAAGTGGGGGAGGGACAGAGAGAGAGGGAGACACAGAATCCGAAGCAGCCTCCAGGCTCCCAGCTGTCAGCACAGAGTCAGAAGGGGGCTCGAACTCAAGAACTGTGAGATGGTGACCTGAAATGAAGTGGGATGCCTAACTAACTGAGCCACCCAGGCGCCCCCCCCCCCCATGGGCTCATTTTATACATTTTGCCACATATCCTTTATCATTCCCTCTTTCTCTAATTAAATTTTTCTAAAGCCCTTTGAGAATAATTTGCATGCCTCCTGCCATCCTACCCATTAATACCTTGAATTCGCTATGAATTGTGGAAGAAAACACATTCTCTTACTTCACCGCGGCAGGTTATTAAATCCAGAAAATGCGACTTTGCCACAGTCCTTCCCTGTAATCCACGGTGCATGTTTTGTCAGTTGTTCTAATAATATTCTCGATGGCATTTTTCATTCTCCAGTATTGAATTCAGTCCAGGGTCACATATTTCAGAGAGTTATCATGTCCCTGCTGTGTCCCCGTGCTTTTTAGAAAAGTTTGAAGTTTGCCTACGTTGGAAATCTACAAAGATTGTGGCGTTTCCCTGCGTGCGTGTTGGTGTTGGTGTTACGTCATCTACGAAAATATTCTCAGCTGTTACGTCAAACGCTGACTTTAAAAAGAACAAAACAAGGGGGTTTCTACTCTGAAGTCCGACTGGGGGTGGTGGCGGGGGCGGGGGGTGGGGAGCGAGCATTAATCAGAACATCGAAGTGAGCCCCACCATGCCTACGTGTACAAATAGCTGTTGATGGCTTTGCCATGCTTACTGAACTGAGTAAGTCTAAAAGCCTTCCGTGTGCATTCCTATTTTCGGGCGCAATACAGTACGTTAACCTCAGAATATCAAATTGAATCAGGGGTTCTGAGAAGAGCCGCTTGCAAAGCGGTTAGAATGACACTCCTCATTACACCGTCCAGATTCAGGTTTCAGACAACGATAACCAGCCTTTGCCGGCTTCTCACCTACAGGCAGACCCAGGCAGCCCCAAATCAGAGCCTGCCCTCCGGCAAGGGCTCCCGGACCTCTTCACAGGTGAAGTCCACCGAGACCCGGAAAGGTGAGCCTGAAAGGGGGAGGAAGCACCCTTTCCTGATGACATTTTTTGCTTGCTTGTTGGTTGGTTGGTTGATTTCCTCCGGAGGCCCAAATAAACAGCCCGGGCAAGGCTGCTCACCACACAGTATGTCAGCACATATTATGCAGTCTGGGGCTGAGTGGATGTGTCAGCTGCCCATTAGACCACACTAAAATAGAATTGCTGGACGCCTGAAGCATGAAGCATGATATTAGATAAAGTGATGAAATCTCACTCGATTAAAGAGCCAGGTCAAGGACAGTTACCTCGGGAAATTCCTTTTTTCCTCGAATATTCTCGCAACTTTGATGAATTTATCGTTTTCTTGCTTATTTTTCATTATCGTCCGGGGCTTTATGAACAATAAAATGTGCCTTCAGCAGGCACTGACATATGGGAGCGATCGGAATCATAGGTTATATCGATTCAAAGAAAGAAAGGAGGAAAAAAAAAAGACGGGATTGACATTGCCACAGGTCAAAAGCCTTTGGAAATGTTGGATTGATTGGTTTAGACAGTTGTTTGATTTTTCTCTTTTTCTCTAGCTCTTTTATTTTTATTTTTTATTTTTATTTATTTTTTTCCCCCTAGTAAAGGGATAAGAGAAAGAACAGAGAGGGTAATCTTTTTTATTTTAGGCCCACTGAAGGATAGGAACAGAGGCATACGGCCTGGCAGAAATTTTTATTTTTCTTTATTTGATTTATAAGGACAGGAGAGAAATGCTTCTTGCAAAGGGCTCCTTTTTGCAAAAGGGCTTGCAGCCGGAATGGAAATGGCTGCACACCTGCCTTGCTTCTTAAAACCTGGGGTGCTTCTTAAAACCACAGCTCGCCTGTCTGGCACTTCCGAATCGGAGACAAAAAAAAAAAAAAAAAAAGAAAAGAAAGGATTTGGGTCCATGCGTACTGCGCTCTGGCTTAATTTCATCTACAATAACGTTTAAGAAGCAAAAGGAGGGAAGGTGAATATTCGGAGCACTTGGGTTTTCCCCTTAGTGCTTAAGGGTTCTCTCCATCTCTCCCTGTCCCCACCTCCCCGGCCGGTCCAAGGGACATCCCGGGATGTCCCCGTGGGAGCAGCGCTGAGGCCAGCTAATCGGGACACGTAGACGCTAATTCATTTGGTTCAGCTGCTCCTTGTTTGGGTCAGAAAACTGCAGTTGCAAATGTGCTCATCTGGAGGGTTGAGAGCATTTTGCAGGTATATGTGCCAGCACCACTTGAAGGTCCTTTGCAAACTCTCAAACGTAATAAATGATGGAGCTGTTTTAGTTCAGTGAGTTTCCCATGCAGCATTTTAACTTTGGGCTCCAATTCCATCCTATATATGGAGGCTGCTTGAGTTTTTTAGATTCCTTTTTTTCCCTTCATAAAACAGGGATCATATTAGCATACTATGCCTTTTCTAGCTTCCAAGACTATAAGGAAGGTGAAGTAAGTCACCTATTTACAGGGATGTTGAGTTCTTAAGATGCAAAGTATTATCTAGATGCCAAATAGTGTCGTGATTACATTTTCATATGATATTAATTTTTTTATTAAAAAATTTTTTTAAAACATTTATTTATTTTTGAGAGAGAGAAAGAAAGAGAGATAGAGCACAGGCAGGGGAGGGGAACAGAGAGGGAGACACAGAATCCAAAGCAGGCTCCAGGCTCTGAGCTGTCAGGACAGAGCCCGACGTGGGGCGTGAACTCTCAAACTGTGGCATCATGACCTGAGCTGAAGTCGGATGCTTAACCGATGAGCCAGCCAAGTGCCCCATATGATATTAATTTTTAATGCTGGTGGACACAGAATTTGTATGACCCAGGGAGCTGCACTCACTTGGAATGTGAACCATAGATACACTTAAAATTTACATCTTCTTTTCCAGCAAATTGCTTAGGCATTACATGATGTTTCTATAAATCTAGCTTCTTTATAACAGCATTTCCCAGGTGGGAGTTGATGTCCAAGGCAGAAATACGTTAAAGAGCAGGTGGTGGGACAGGCAGGAAATGCGGAAGGTTTTTTAAGTATAATGTTGATGCCTCAGTTTCTCCAAAAATGATAGGACAAAAGTGAGAGGGCAATAGTTTTTTTCTTTTAATTACAGAAAGAAAAAGCATGATTACTTGCTACATACAAATGTTAGACAATTGTTTGCAGGTCTGATCAACTACAATCTTTCTCTTCCCTCTGGAGCCAAGGTTTTTTCTTTTTCTTTTTCTTTTTCTTTTTCTTTTTCTTTTTCTTTTTCTTTTTTTTTTCCTCTTTAAAATATTGTAGTGGTTTGAAAGATCAGAAGGCAATTGTGCTAAATTTGCTATTATTAGCATGGAAGTGATAACAGCTTTCTTATGCCTTGGGAGAAGAAGAGGCAGGTGGGGGCCCAGGGATTCTCAGTGCAGTATCGGCAAGCTTCTCACCAAAACAAAAGGACTGAGAATATCTGCCTATGAGAAAATGAGGAGTCTGATACTTTTTCTCTGGGCGAGGTGCATGTTGAAGACACACGAAGAGGTAAAAGTGAGGGTCACAAAATGGGTGGAGTTTAATTTTTTTTTTTTTTTTTTGATGTGTATTTATTCTTGAGAGACAGAGAGAGATCGAGTGTGAGCAGGGGAGGGACAGAGAGAGAGGGAGGGAGGCACAGAATCCCAGGCAGTCTCCAGGCTCTGAGCTGTCAGTACAGAGCCCGACCCCGGGGCTTGGGGCTTGAACCCACGAACCGTGAGATCATGACCTGAGCCAAAGTCAGATGTTTATCTGACTGAGCCACCCAGGCGCCCCAAAGTGGGTGGGGTTTTAAAGCCTTCTTTAAATGGGGCTTTAATGGGGAATGGGGAAGACCCACACCAAATATTGGTGGCAAGGTCAGGGGGCATGCCCCATGTTTTTCTTCCTCCCCACCGAACACCTGGGCAGCACCAGGCAGGAATCGTGTGTCTCTTGACGGTCATCTTGCTCATGATAAAAGTTATATGTCTTATCCCGAGCAACGATAAAACAAAACAACAACAACAAAAATGACTTTGAAACCTCTCATCAGCACCTCTAATGAACACAATAGATAAAAGAATATGCTTATCAGAAATGGTCCTCCTTTGCTCCATGACGAACTCAGCAAATACTCCATTAGGAGAAGGGTTTGGTTTCCCACGTGGGTGGTGAAGTCTCCTGAGTTATATTAAGGCTATAAATGCATTTGGAAGTAGCTCAGAGCCTCACTCGAGGGGATGGATACTCTTTATTCGTCATTCCTCCCCAGGAGGCCCTGATTAGCCCAACACTCATTTGGTACAATAATGGAACAGGAAATTTCTTCTAGGCGCCTGCAACAGAAACTCAGTGGAATGTTTGCTACCTTGGGAGTATCAGGTCATTTTCATATCTGCCGGGGAAACACGTGATCCCAGAAAGGAGGGGCCGGGAAAACAGTGGCCTTGGACAAAGACACAGCTTCCATGGCAGAATATTTCCAAGCAGGGCCAGGGGTGGGATTTTTGTCTTCCCCATCAAATCACCTTCACATGTTTTTCATCTTCTCCTTTAAAATGTATGCTTCTGTTTGGTTTGTTTTATTTTAACGTAAGAGAACCAACCGAAAGGGCAACTTCTGTGAACCTGCAGGCTTCTAACCCGAAGGGTTCGTCATTTCAGTCCTGAATACCGATTTATGTCCCCTCGGCCAGCACGAGGGGAGGGGCACATTTCTTTTTCTCCCCATGACGCCTTCCATGACATGACACATGAATGATGGAGTATATAATGATTTAACCAAGCCTGATCTTTCCACCTGGGGACACACACAGCACTTAAAGTGTCCGCACGTCCTATTTATTTATTTATTTATTTGATCTCTTAAGTAGAGAAACCAGGGTATTTAAAATCCACTGGCTTTTTAATCCTTTACACAGAGAATTCCTTTTTTCTTTTTACAGAGAAACTATCCCCACAAGCCAAAGCGGTCGAGTTTGAGTTACAGGGAAATTCCGCAAACGTTTACATTGTGATTCTTTCATTCTTTAATTGCTGCGGCTTTTGTATGACCTCCCCTTTATTTGGGCCCTGTGCAGAGGAGAAATTGCCATGTCCTTCATTCCTAAAGTTAATCCATCAGTCATGTCACTTTGACTGATTAGTTTCTTTCCCAGGGACCACACGGCATATGGATTCAGCTAGATTCATTCCTGTCTGATTCACTGTGTTGCAGGTGATGTGATGTTCCAGTGAGCTTCCTTGCAGCCAGTGCCGGGTTTCTTAAGAGCACTGGAGTACCTCTTGAATGATGTGGGAATTCCTCTAACGCCACTGATGTGGTGGTCCCTTTAGGGTAGGATATGCCACAGTCTTTTTTTTTTTTCCTTCTTGTTGTCTAGCTTATCCAAATACGATTTAACGTAGGGAAAAGTAAGTGAACAGAAAGGAAGATGAGGCAGGTCTCATATATCTGGATTTTAGATTAACATAGCCTCATGGACCAGTACGAATTAAGCTACATTTGAAGTGGCCTCCGGGGAAGCCTACTAGTCCCCATAATCCAACGGCACTTAAATATTCAGGACAAAGTTATAAAGTGGCCAGTTGGTATTAAAACTGATCACACAGAGTAGAAACAGAGAGCGAAGGAAAAGCAGAAATGTATTTTATTTAGGAAGGCCTTGAGAATTTAGATGCAGCCAAACAGAGCTCAGTGTTCCTGTGTGAAAGAGGTTAGTTTTGCCTAATGTCCATTATTACCCGAATCCAACCAAGATGGAATTTCAGATCCCAAGCAATATAAGAGAGAAGAAGGGTAAGGACAACTGGTCAGTGAGGGACAGAGGAGTGGGGCTTGGGGGAGAGAAAATACTGGGAGGATGACATTTGACCAAGACCATGAAGGAGATGGTCAAGTTGGTCTTGTAGAATCTTCCAGGTAGAGACAACAGCAAGTCAAAGGCCGTGTGGTAGGTAGGTACTGTGCCTGGTGAGTCTGAGGAAAACTGAAGACACCAGGTTTTCATGGAATGTTGTTGTAAAAGGGTGATAGAAGGAAATGTGGGGTCATGAGGGGGTTCTCTTCAAGTGCTTGACACTGGTGGGCATGGGAGGCAAGGGAGAAGTTCATGATACAGGGAGAAGGTTAGGAGAAGGGGTAGTTGCACAAGTTAGGATGGAGTAAGAGGGGAGATAGAGTCCATTATACATGTGGAGGGCTGGCTATAGAGAGAAGCCTAATAGTTCATCTATCATAGCAGGAGGGAGCAAAGAACGGATGGGCACTGCTCCGGGTCACAAGGAGATTGGGTGCTGGGAGCCTCGGAAGTTGTTTTTAGATTGTGTGTGTGTGTGTGTGTGTGTGTGTGTGTGTGTGGTGTATGTTAAGTAAAGCCATCAAATGAGAGTAAGGATGGGCAATATGTATTGGAGGTTTGAGGAGAAAGAAAAAGTCATGAAAAAGTCATCCAGGGCACGTTGTTCTCTACGTGTGGTCCAGACCAGCAACATCAGCACCACCTGAGAGATACAGTTACTCAAGCCCTGCCCCAAACCGACTGATTCAGAAATCTGGGGAGGGAGGCCCAGCAATCTGAGTTTTCATGTATCTTCTAGGTGATTCTGTGGTAATCTCAAACTCGGGAGCAAGTTAAGGGTACACAGGAGACTGATGGATTTCTAGAAATGTATGTTGATGGGAAGAACAAAGAACCTCCTTGAAGACACTGTTCAGGAGTTGACAATGAGATCAGTCAGGGAGTCAGGTGTCTCTCTCCAGCCCTGACCATGTCTGTGGGTGCACAGAGATGAATGATTAGATTTAACCTCACTTGGGGTTTTTTTCCAGGTGAGAACAGTGAAACAAGATTGTGAAGAATATTTGCCAAGGTGTAATATAATGGTGGAGTCTCACAACCTAGGCTAAGCGGAAAACCAAGCAACCATGAAAATATATGATCAATTGCTAATAAGTCCCAGTGGGGCCAAAGCTTCTTAGAGTTGGGATATCAGAGTGAGCTGGAAAGAGAGAATGCTTGAAATTACAATTATAGAGGAGTTCTATTTGCTGGCAGTAAGTCTAGGTATGACCTTTGAAGTGACTGCTTGAGGCAGAGTGGAGGATGTAAGAGTTGGAGGAGAGGGCATCAGGAAACTGAGAGTCTAGGACATTGGAAAGATTTTATATATATGCGTACTGAAGTCATCATGTATGCTGGAGAAGTAGCAGTAAGCCAAGAGCTAAAATCTGCAAAGGATTAGGAGGGGGGGGTTCTGTTAGTGACTGTAACAGATTGGAATATAGAGTGATAAAGACTAATGACATGACATCCAAAGATGAGGATTTGCCGTTGTTCTTGTGTTGGGAGGGAGGCTGTATGAAACAGGAAGGGATACCCACCCCCCACCCCCAGGCCTGGTGTTGCAAGAGTCTTGAAGGACACAGCGGCCGTCACCTCAGAGGGCTGAGTGAAAAGCAAGTCGTTTCCCGAGAGGAGAGTCCAGAATTTGGTGGTTAAACCCGAATTCCAGAAGGCAGTGTGGAAGGCTTTTGGGAATTTGAGCGGGGTCATAGAGTGAAACAGAAGATGGGAAAATGCAGAGATGGTTGAGGACAAGAGTCCACGGAGATGAAAGATAACTGAGAGTTCTAAGCATCTTGTGGGGCCTGGCACCCACCAGAGAACAGGGCTAAGTGAGGTTTGCCTGTGTGTCCTCAACAAGGCTGGGAGCATTGCGGGGCAGTGAACTGTGGTGGTCTTGCCAGGAGTGTTCTGAGGCCTTCTTCACTCTTGCCGACGGCCGTGTGAGGCTAGAGATGGGCAGGCTCACCCTTGGTGTCTGGAAATCGGGGAGAGGTGGGAGGCCAGGGAAGCATGATCTTCTTTGGCTGACTGTGTGGATGGCTCTCCCATCGGAGTAGATTTGGAAATAGCTATTGGAAAATGGTGGAGAGTAGATGAGTCAAGGCTACTACTGTAAGTTCAACGCCCTAACACATGCCCAATTCAGAAGTCTCGGGTTGGTAAAAGTTCTACGTATTTATTCTTGTCTTCTTTAAATCTTGGAAGTGGAAAAGGAAAAGATAAAAATAATCGGAAATTTAAAAAAAATCAAGTTTATTTATTTATTTTGAGTGAGAGAGACAGAGAGAGTGAGCAGGGGAGGGGCAGAGAGAGAGGGAGAGAGAATCCCAAGCAGGCTCCATGCTATCAGTGTGGAGCCTGATGCAGGGCTCGAGCTCACCAGCCAGGAGATCGTGACCTGAACTGAAACCAAGAGATAGATGCTTAACAGATTGAACCACCCTGGAGCCCCCCAAATAATCTGAATTTTTATGCTTTTATCCCTCCAGTTTTGTGAGGCCCAGGAAGTACCCCTCAAGTGTATTCGTTGCTATTATTTCCAGCAAGAATTGCCACTTCATTTCATGTCAGTGCCCCATCCGTTCTTCCTGACATGGCTCACATACAAGGAGACATTTTCTGCATACCGGTGAATAGATGCTCTTAGGAACCAGTGTGGATTGGTGGCTCGAGCATAGGTCCTGGGTGTGAGCCACGTGCCTAGGATGAAATAGCGTATACTTTTCTGGGGATGCACACCTGGAACGCAGACATGGGAGCTACCGAAAAAGCAGTTGTTTCAGATGCCAAATCCTTTCAGAACAGCTAGCTCCAGTGGAAACCTCTTCAAGTCTGGCAAGAATTCCAGGGTCTCTGGGCTGTACATGCTCTGTTTTCACACTGTAAGCCATTGCTCTGCGTAGAAATGCTCGCATGCGGTTAGAATTCTTGTAACGTCCCTTTAAGTGGCATAATATCGTATGCAGAGTGACAAGCCCCATTAGAAAATGCAGTCTCCCCTCACAGCTAGGCTTAATGTGCAGCAGGGGAAGGGACTGATGCAGGAATAATTCCTCTTGATGACTCAAGATTGATTCTAGAAGAATTTAAAGAAGAATGTGGGCTTTTCAAGGAAGTGGATAATGCAGGAAATCTCTGGACAGCTGCCGGCGACTTTGAGTATCTGGGGAGAGCTGCAGGGTCAAGAGAAAGATTTGCTTCTCCAAGGCCTGAACTAAGAAATAAAACAAAGCAAAACGAAAGCAAACATATGATGACAACCGGACAACCCTTGAACCTGTGAGGAGGACTTACGTTTGTCTATCTATCTATCTATCTATCTATTTATTTATTTATGAGAGTAGGAGTGGGGGGAGGGGCAGAGAGAGAGAGGGAGACAGAGGATCTGAACCGGGCTCTGTGCTCAGAGTGGGGAGCCCCATGCAGAGCTCGAACCCACGCATGGTGAGATCATGACCTGAGCCGAAGTTGGAGCTGGACGCTTAATCCACTGAGCCAGCCAGGGGCCCCCAGGACTTGCCTTTAAAGTGGAATGTCAATCCCTTTCTTACCCACTTCCCTTTGTGTTACTATTACTACTAACTGCTGTTAACCATTTCTTCTCCAGGCTTAGAAAACATTGTTTCAAAAGACACAAATGGAATCAGCCTATAAATACTGTTTTGCCAGTTTGCTTCAAATTGAATGGATTTTGGACCTGAAAATGTACTGTAGTCTTTCGTTCAGCTGTTCAGTGTTCTGTGTATCCTTATGGAATAATGTATATAACCTATCCCTATTAACATTTAAATGGCTTTCATTTGAGACTATTACAACAAAAGTGCCGTTAGTGTCCTTGAGCATTATTTTTGTGCGGTAAGGCAAATCTGTTTATGGGTGAAATTCCCAGAAGCGTAATTCCTGGGTCAAAGAATACATGCATTTCTTTAAGCTCGGTAAATAACATGTTTTATTTTAGGCTCAAAGTATTCTTATGAATCAATAAGTAAAAGGTGAATAAAAAATCTAAAACTAATAAAGGAGCACATGTCAGACAGGAAAAGAAATACAATTGGTTAGTGAGCAAATGAACAAGTCTCACTCCTTCACTAACTGAAAATTAAAACCAGATAGCATTTTCCCTGTAAAGTTGATAAATACTCCTACATTTGATCCCACAGGTCATTTGCGAGAGGGCGGGGAGCCAGCACGGGCACACACTTTTGATGATGGTGTGAGCGATCATCACTTGTTTTGGCAAGAGCGTTAGCGATAGCTTTGCTGGTGTTTTTACTCTCGATGCCCTGTCACTTGGCCTTGAGTTATGCTCTGCTCATTTGATTAGAGGAAGATCTTTAGGCACTAATTATAGTTTATTTTTCAGTGTGGAAAGCTGTCCGACTTACCTTATACTGGACCGATTTACTGGTTTAACACTATGGGCATTCTGTTGCATTCATTCAATAAATGTTTATTAGGCATCTATTATGTGCCACTGGGAACACAGTGGGGGACACAGGGTGACTAGCAGTGGACGTGACAGGCAAGGCCTCTACTCTCACAGAGTTTTTATTCTAATGGGCAAAGGCGACAACAAGCAGGGGCACGATCAGATGTATGATGTATAGCAGGAGGTGACGAGGCCTGGGGCAGAACCAAAATGGGTAAAGGGATAGCGAGTGACTGAAGGGCCATTTAGATAAGATGCCAGAGAGTCTTTCTGAAGAAAAGACATTTTAGCTGAACACTGGATGACAAAAAAAAAAAAAAAAAAAAGAGGTGGCTAATCAAAGAACTGGCAAGGGCCCTCCAAACCGAGAGCACAGCATGGGCAAAGGTCCTGGGGCAGGCAGGAGGACCAGTGTTATAGCACGAACTGCGTCCTCCCAAAATTCAAATGTGGAAGCCCTAACCTCCAATGTGACTGTGTTTGGAGACAGGGCCGTGAAAGAAGTCATTAGCATTAATGAGGGCATCACTTACACCAAACATATCCCAAAGCTGCTTACCTCTCTCAACCCCCATCTCTACTCTCTAGCTGACACCATCCATTCTGGGGGTCCGGGAAGGCTTCCTCGTGTCCTTCTTGCTTCCTATCTGCCCCTTTGATTCCATTCTCCTCAAAACAGCTGGAGCAAGATGTTAAAAGGCAAGGCTATGGGAGGATAAGCGGACACAGCCAGAAGGCAGCTGTCTATCAACCAAAGAGAGAAGCCTTAGAAGAAACCTTCTGCCACTGTGATCTTGGTCTTCCAGCCCCCAGAACTGTGAGAAAATAAATGTCTGTTGTCTAAGCCACCCAGTCTGTGGTGTTTTGTGACATCTGCCTGAGCACACCAAGACAGCCAGTGTGGCTGAAGCTTCGTGACCGGGAGGCAGTAAGGTTCGAGAACCAGGCAAGGGCCAGGAGGACAGGGCTTTGAGGGCTGGGGGTAAGAGGCTGGATTTAATTCTAAGTCTTATGAGAAATTATGGGAGGGGGTAGTGCCTTTTAACATCTTGCTCCAGCCGTTTTGAGGAAAATGGGGTCGAAGGAGCAGATAAGAAGCAGGTAGGATATGAGGAAGCCCTTCCCGGATACGCAAGAGGGATGGTGTCAGCTAGGGAGTAGCTAGCTCTCTGGTTTGGTGTAAGTGAGGGAAGCCCAGGGGACCCTTCCCTGATAGTCTATAAAGATAGGGTGCTGGGAGTGATCCACGTTGGCGATCCATCCAATTAGTGGTGCATTCTCTGTAGACAATATCAAGACCGACCAACCCAAAGCCCTCTGCTTTTTATTATCATCACATGCTGACGGTTGTAGACAGTGTCAGTGAAACGACATTCCTCCTGGGAGCACGGGACTCTCCTAGCCTTTCCCACCACCCACCCCGCTGGGGTCGCTGGAAGAGGTAGGGTGAGCCCAGTAACTGCACCTGCGAGGGCAGTGAGGCTGAGGATCTCAAGTTCCCCTCGTAAGACTGGCCGCATCCCCTCCCTCCCTGAAGGGCCAGTGGATAAAGACAGGAGTGGAGAAGGCAACAGAATCTCCTTTGCCAGCGCTCTCCCACCTGGAGAGACAGAGCACCTCCCTCCTCTTTGCCTGAGGCAGGAACAGAGGAAGAGGTGGCAAGGAATTCCTGAATTCTCCTCAGCTTTCTGTTCCTTCTCAAACCTTTGGGCAAAGGATGAGGCTGTCCCTGGAGAGAAGGGGCCAGAAGAGTGTCAAAGCAGCCATCTCCCTTTTGTGCCACTCCCAATACCCCACAGGACACGGAGAACCCATTCTTGCCACGAGGGAGCTGGGCAGTTCAGCTTTTACGCCAGGAGGATACAGGACGGTCCTATAAGGACATCATTTCAAAGGCCGAGTTGAATTTTAGACTCAGTTCTTATCTCAAACTATACCAAGCCCATTAGCCAGAATAGCTCACCAGGGATTCTGGACTAGATTCAAATTAGCACAATACTGATTCCCTAAATATGAACAATGGATCACTTCTTTCACAGCTAAAGTCCTGGAAGAAATTAGAATTTAGAAGTGAAATAAAAGTGCAAATTCCTTTTTTCTTGTAAACCAAAGACACTTAACTCTAAAATACCTTCTTCCTACGTTTCCCATTCTGCTCAGACTTGGAGAGTCTCACCCAACTGCTGCAGGTGGGGCCGTCTTCCTGGGCTGCCACGGTGATTATCCGATGCTAAGAGTGGATTCATCCAACCTCAGAACTCTTATGCGTCCCATGTCTCCAAAGAATCAAGTCAACCCGATTCTCAAGATGATTGATCAGCGCACCGGGCCCATACAGAGATGAATGGTGTCTGATCCCCAGTGAGAGCATTTCACAAATAGAAGCTATGTTCTCCTCTGTCTTGAGCCAGCAATGGATTGAAGCTGAGAGTTGGTGGAGGAAGTAACACAGAGAAAAAGTAGGAAGGAAAAAATTCATCTTGCCTCTAGATTTGCCAGAACGCCAGTTACTCTATGCCAGCTGTCTGGAGTATACAACATGTTCACTTAAACTCAATTGGGAAAATGTTCCATCATGAGCTTCAACATACTGCCATATGCCTTACATAAGGCCAAAGCTTCTCGTCTGAGCTACTACTGTTGGAACTTTCTTCCTCAGAATCCTGAGGAGAAGCAAAGACCTCTGTCTGCTGTGTGCTTCACCCCCAAAACCTGCAGTAGCTCTGGGTTCCTTCAGCTCTGTGTGGAGCTGTCAGAATCCCCCAAACCCGTGCCTGAGTGGTCCCTGAGATATAATGACCCCAAATCTTTCCCTTTTCTCATGTTCTCCCCCTTAATTCCCCAAGCCTTGAATAAATTTAACTGCTTAAGAGGCGGCACAAGATCCCCTGTTAAGCACCCACTTCCTGGTGCATCAAGTTCACAGCTGCAGGCCAATGGGAGAAACCAAGTAAATATCTTTTGTGGCTCCTATGCCCAGCCCTCCCAAACTGCCATGCATTCAAACCTTCGCACATATTCCCAGACCCTTTTGAAGACATCCTCCTAAGATCGGTGAAAAGCCCTACTCTTTCTAGGACCTTGGGTCTGTCAAAGACTCTGTGAGCCCCTGGACTCCTGGAGAAGTGAAAAGATCTTACTGATGCCAGATGAGAAATCTCCATCTTGGCTCTTGACCACATCCCTACTCATTCATTCTGAGGTTCCAAATCAACAGTGAGTCTCCCTTAGTGCTGATTCCTCATGTGGCTGCCTGGCTGAGGATGCCTGGCAGATTCAGATGATATTCAACTGCTAGGTCCTGTGATTACCAAGTCCAGACTCCTTGGCCTTGCCTTCCCAGACCCGCCTTAGCTCTCCACCCGGTAAGGAAGCAGAGGAGGTGGATGGAGGGAGGGGGGTGTGGCTCGCATCTCGTTCGCCATAACAGATGGCACAAGAAAGAAGTGAGTGCTTCTCCAGAGCCTGTGAGAAATGAAATAGGAAATTGATGACCCGCCTTCTGCTTCAGAGGCATGGTGTCTTAGCCCACTGGGACTATGGCAACTTATGAGAGATGGACTGAGTGGCTTATAAACAGTAAACATTCCTTTCTTGCAGTTCACAGAATTACCCTTAACAGCAGTGTAGGCTTTCTGTAGCATGCACCCCAAAATCCTCCAGGCTCTACCCCTTGCCTAGCTCCAAAGTCACTTCCGCACTTTTAGGTATTTGTTACAGCAGCATCTCACTCTTGGTACCAACTTCTGTCTGAGTTTGCAGGGGCTGCTACGGTGAGTTACCTTTGGCAAGCTTATAAACAACAGACATTGGTTTCTGACGGTTCCGGAGGCTGGGAAGTCCAAGATCAAGGTGCTGGAAGACTGGGTGTCTGGTGAGAGCCTGCTTCCTCACTGACAGCTGTTTTCTTGCTGTCCCCTCACATGGCGGAAGGGATGAGCTAGTTCTCTTGGGTCTTTTTTCTAGGGGCCCTAATCCCAATCATAAGGGCTCTCTCGGTGTGACCTAATCAGCTCCCAAAGACCCCACCTCCTGATACCATCCCCTTCGGGGTTGGGATTTCAACATATGGATTTTGTGGGGTCAAACATTCAGACTACAGAACATGGCAATTCTGGTTATGACTTAATGTGGGAAAATGAATATTTGACCCTCTGACCCAAATAGCTCCATAGGCAAGGACTAGAAGCTTGCTGTAAAAGACAGGTTGTGGGACCACAAGGCATGGGGCCAAGGCATGGGATTTGAAAGAGGGTGTGGTCTTTTTTCAAATAACAAGACAGAGTGATTCCACTATTGGTAAAACATGAGCCATTGAATACCAGGCTCTATTTGGGTTGGACACTACTTCTCCTATGGGGAAGAGGAAGTTAGAGAAAGAAGACAGAGGGGAGGCAGAACAGGGGGGCACTAAGTGTTTCCTGTAAGACTTCCTCCTTTGTGCAGAATGCCAGGTTGACAGGCATGGCTAGCATATCAGTCAGACTTCCAACAGAGGACCCGAACCAGTAGGATGTATGTGTGTGAGGGTGTGCATAAAATGGTGTTTATTTCAAGGAGCTGCCTTGTGTGATTGCGGAGACTGGCCAAGCAAGTCTGAAATCCATAGTGCAGGCCATCAGGAAGGACCGGTTGGAAAATCCGGGCAAGAACTGATGCTGTAGTTCCAGGGCGAATATTTTGCTTCCTCAGGTAAACCTCAGTTCTGCTGTTAAGGCCTTCCAACTGCTTGGATGAGGATCACTATGATTTTTCTAGGATAATCTTTACTTAAATTTAACTGATCCACTTCGAGCATGTTAATGACATCTACAAAATATTTTCATGGCAATACCTAGATTAGTGTTTGAATAACTAGGTACTACCGGTCTGATCAATTTAATGCATAAAAATGATCATCACAAATAGTAAGGAAGAATGTCTACCCTTCTCCAACAGCCAGGTGAATGTGAGGGGAACATCATTTCAGACAGTGGGAACAGCATGTGCAAGGAGGAATTGGAAGAAGACACTTAGAGCAAAGAAGGAAAAGGTTACCAAGGCGGAGTGAAAAATAGGCAGAGGAAAATCATAAGTCCCCTTGCATTTTAGAGCAAGAAAGTTTGAATTTTATCCAGAGAGAGAAGTCTTGGGATTTAACACAGAAAGGGATATGACAAGAGATGCGTTATAGAAACATCAAGCAGGTGCCTATATAAAAAGACTAGAAGAGGTAAAACTATAGACAAGAAGGCTGACTAAGCGATAGCAAAAAATATCCAGGTCTGAAGTGTGTTTCTAGGAGTAAAGTTGGAGAGCAGGGTGTAAATTCACCATCTATTGAGTATACTCGAGAAGTGGAATTCACAGCTCCTGGCTGAGAGCCAGAGAGGAGTCCAGCTGCCTGATCTGAGTAACAGGGTTTTCAGTTATTCATTTGCTGAAATAGCAGATTGGGAAGGAGATGGAATTTGGGTGCCCTCTGCTCACATATGGTGTGTGGGGGGCAAGTTTGGTGTGGGGAAGGTGTCTGTTAGCATCCACACGTTAGTAGGCAATTCCGGAGGCCTGGCGATACGTCTGAGCTGAAAACAAAATTCTGTGGTCTTTTAACATATAATTAGGAGAGAGTTGTGCAAATGTAAGAGATTACTTAGGAAATCTACGAGCAAGAGAAGACCCCAAAGAGAATAGGACAAGAGAAAATGGCCAAGGAGAGAATCCTCAGGGACATGAACAGGTAATGGATTGGATGGGAGAAGCAACTTGTGAACGACAAAACTCAGATGAAGAAGTGGATGCTCTTTCCCCCACTCCCTAAATGATGATATTCATTAGAGAACTGCCTTTGATGTTCTTCCATTCTTTTACCAAGGATTTATCAGACACTATTCTGGAGATATGATGATGAATAAGCCATGATTTCTGCCCTCAAGTGATCTGGATCAAGGTTGAGCAACCTGCGCACTAGTGACATTTTGGCTCAGATAATCCATTGTGATTGGGGGGCTGTCCTGTACATTGTAGGATGTTTAGCAGCATCCTTGACCCTTATCCTGTGGATATCCGTAGCAATTCTCCCACCCCAGTGGTAACAATCCCAAGTATCTGTAAGACATTGTCATATGTCCCCTTGAAGGAGGAGCAAAGCCACCCCCACTTGAGAATCAGCACTCTCAAGTCTAAAAGCTGACAAATACATAAACAGGATAAAATTACATCATAATATGTGTTATGAGATAATAAATATTCCTAGACTATTTAGGAGATTAGGTAGTTTATAGATTCTATGGGAGACTACCAGGAGCGACACAGCCAGAAACATTGCAACCAGACAAAATGCCCAAGGACACCTCCATATTGGTCCGGGAAAAGAATGCCACTACCACTGGCTGTCCCGACTTAGCACCAAAGGTGCTAGAGCCTGGGTGCCAGGAGCCCCCAACAGTTACCACAGGAAGACCTGCCCCCGTGAGTGCCAGATGGTCTTCTATTTGACACGCACTCACTTCCAGATTTTCCCTGGTTGTATCTGATTGGTAAAACCAAGACCTCTAGGTATCTTCATCTTAACATCCCAACCTCTATCTTAAGTTCATGTCCTTTAATAATCACTCCATTCTGCCAGGTGTCTTGTCAGGAAAACTTGGTGACAATGTTGACTGTCCCTTCACTCCATGTCTAACCTGCCTTTACGTTTGGCTGATTCAACCAATCTATTCCCTTGGATCTCACTTTGGGTTTGGAACATCTCTCCCAACTTATGTGAGTTAAGCCGTTTGCCCCATCCAATCATCCTGGCTTCTTGAGTACAGAGAGAAGGAACTAAAATTTATTGAAATTCTGCTGTGGCAGGGACTTTACATAGAGGATCTCATTTAGAAATAGCAGGATAGCGTGAGAGGAAGGACTGTAAAATCTGATGATTCTGAAAAGCACAAGAAACCAAAGAAAAAAATAGTTCAGTTGGACCATGAAAAAATTAAAGTCTTTCTGTATCCAATGACACTATTAAGAAAGGGGCAAATACAACCTTTAAAATGGGAGAAAGTATTTGCAGATCATATGTCTGATAAGGGACGAGTAGACAGAACATTTTTTTGTTTATTTATTTATTTTGTGAGAGAGAGAGAGAGAGAGAACATGAGTGGGGTAGAGGCAGAGAGAGAGGGAGAGAAAATTCCACGTAGGCTCAACATTCTCAGCGTGGAGACCGACGTGGAGCTCAAACCCCCAAACCATGAGATCATGACCTGAGCCAAAATCAAGAGTCGGTCACTTAACTGACTGAGCCACCCAGGTGCCCCTAGTAGTCAGAACATTTAAAGAATTCCTACAACTCAACAGTAAAAAGACAAAACTAAATTTAAAAATGGGCAAAGGATCTGAATAGATATTTCTCTAGAGAAGATATACAAAGGGTCAATAAGCACATGAAAAGATATTCATCACCAATTCTTTTTTTTTTTATTGTTTTTTTATTTTTGAGACAGAGACAGAGCATGAGCAGGGGCAGAGAGAGAGGGAGACACAGAATCCGAAGCAGGCTCCAGGCTCTGAGCTGTCAGCACAGAGCCCAACGTGGGGCCCGAACTCACGAACAGCGAGATCATGACCTGAGGTGAAGTCGGATGCTCAACCAACTGAGCCACCCAGGCGCCCCGATCCGTCACCAAATTCTTAGGGAAACGTAAGTTAAAGCCACAATGACATACCACTCCACACCCACTAGGACTGTTATAAAAATAAAATTAAATTAAATAAAGTGTTGATGAGAACGTGGGGCAATTGGAATCCTTACCCGTTGCTAGTATGAATGTTAAATGGTGTAGCTTTTCATAAACTTGTCTGTTATGCACTCACTCTGTTAAACACTCTCTCTGTGCCAGGCTCAGTGACAAGCACTTATGTGCATTATCTCATCTAATTCTTATAATAACCCCAGAAAGTCCATTCAATCCATCCTTTCCCAAAGTGAGCTTTGCTCAGACTCTCAAGATGCTCTGGGTTAAAGTAAAACAAGCAGGGAAACACTACATCTTCAAAGCGCTTTTGCAGACTCACAATACTCACGAGCCCCTGAAAGACTCCGAAAAATCCTGCAGTGAAAATAGTTTAACTTTGATACTCCAGTGTTTCTCGCATCATTTGGCCACTTACCACTTATTAACAGCAAATTGTGTGGAACATACTTTGGGGGACATTGGCTTAGCGTTATGGGCTGGCCCATTGTTCATTTCTGCAGGAGACCAGGAATGGTCTTTTCGAGTTTTCGCTAACTGCCCATGTGAGCATGCCTGTATCTGATGGAGTTACTTTAAGAAAAGGTAACTAAACAATTAAGTATTTGATGTAATAGAAGGTAATAATTTGGGCGTGTGTTTGTGCATGCATGTGCTGAGGTGTTTTCATAGATGATAAAGAGATATTTTTCAAAGTTTGTCCTATGCTTTGCATAATTCTTGACTATCTCCTCCCAAGATCAATATGTTATCAAATGAGTGACTTAAAGTGAACAAAATGGAAGACAATCTGCGGTGTATTCACCTTTAAGGCTCATGTTGGAATTGGGAAAGATGGGAGTGGCCACTGATGTTTTGATCTTTAGTTAAACAAGATTTAAAGCTGATACAAAGCAAATGGTTGAGGCAATAGAAGATCATATCGGAGCTGTTAAGGGGCCACATACCAGAACTCCAGGCAGTTAAATGGCAGACCAAAAATATGGTTCCAACTAAGATATCCAAGCTCAATTTAGAAACATCCTTGAAATTTTACTAAAAGTCAAGCTGTAGGAGCGCCTGAATGGCTCAGTCAGAAGAGCGTGGGATTCTTGATCTCGGGGTCATGAGTTCGAGCCCCATGTTGGATGCAGAGATTACTAAAAAAATAAATAAGCTTGGGGGAAAAAAGTTAAGCTTTATATGAATACAGCAGAGGCATTTTATAAGAAATATGGATGAATAATTATTCGCTAAGTGATAATAAGTGACTCTAATTGGCCCTGTTTGGAAGGGGGTCATAATTTGTAAGCCAATGAACATGGTTTGTCAAAGGATTATTTTCTGCTTTGTGAATATGTTTATGTAAGAAGTCTTACAAATGTATAAAACAAATCACATCCGATGAATGAATCTTCTTCATTAAAAAACTAGAATTACATGAGTTTAGGGCTCTTTTAAAAAAAAATAAAAGCTGGTCTCTAGAATTGTCCTATATTCCACCTACCTATTAACTGCTGGGGACAGGGGTGCCTGGCTGGCTCAGTTGGAAGAGCGTATATTTTAAAAAATATTTTATTTATATTTTGGAAGAGCGCAAATAAATAGTATTTTATTTATTTTGGGGGGGAGCAGAGAGAGAGAGAGAGAGAGAGAGAGAGGATCTGAAGCAGGCTCTGTGCTGACAGGCTGACAGCAGTGAGCCCCATGTGGGGCCTGAACTCACCAATCGTGAGATCACGACCTGAGTCAAAGTTGGAGGCTCAACCAACTGAGCCACCCAAGTGCTCGGAACATATGACTTTTGATCATGGTGTCATGGGTGGGGACATAAGAATACTTAAAAATTCATTTGGAATTTTGTTTTGATTTAACATCATGGATTTTAGTACAGCAAAGAGAAAGAAGAAAACACCCTCCTAAAAGAATATTACTAAGTCAATTTAATGTGCAGGGCAAAAAATTTTTAGCATAGACTTTATTGAGTTGCATTTTGTGTTTTCATTGCTGACAACAGAGATGTTTAGATTGAAATATAATCACAATGAAACCTTTTTAATTCCTGCTGATAAAGTTACCAAATTTGTAGGTCCTCTTTCCTTCTAAAAAGATTGTAACCAGTAAGAAGCTGTAGTAAAAGTCTCGGGTTAATATATAATGCCTTTTTAACAAAAATGCTGGTTTTGCAAAATGCAAGAAACTTGTAAAGATTTAAATAATGCTTATGAATTTTTAAAAATATAATAAATTGAATTTTTGTGTATCCAATTTTACTGTTAAAGAGAAAAGGGGAACGTTAATATGTTAGACTTTTGCTCACTATAAAAATATACTGAAACATTTGTAAGTGAAATTGTGAGGGTTAATGATTCATTTTAGAAATTTGTTTATACACAATTCCTTTGATTTTGAAGTATTTCATTTTTGTATAAACTTTATTTTACCCTGATATTTAAAACTTTCCTAAGAGGGAGAAGGAATAATATTGGATAATGAATAATAATTCATCGGAAAATGAATACATACCTGTACCATAGCATCATTACGCTCATGTGGCTATATACCCCAATAATCAATGTAGCTTATAAATACTTACATTTTATGGCACTTGTGTTGCCCAGTTTCAACGCCATTCTTGGGAGTGAGCATAATAAAGTATTTTTTTAATACTTGACTCAATTCACAAAACTGCTAGCATCCCAGCATTCTGAAACATTCTCCTGTGCCCCTATGAACTTAATCACTACCAGGAAGGTTTTTTTATGACCCTGGGTAAAAAATTATGTGCACGAGGGAGTTTTAGCTGAATTTGGAACTGAGGTTATAGGTCACCAGCATCCACTCTAAATTTCCTCCATATGATTGGGCAAAGAGTACCATTGCTTCTAATTAAAAAGCCACACTTGTTGATTTTTGGGAGTCCAGAACACTCAAGAAGGAGAACCTGGATATTATCATTATTGGGATTTAGACAGAGGAGCAGACTGGAAAGATCATCATGGAAGTCAGATTTCAGAGAGTCACAAAAATACTCTCTACTTTAGGTATAGTGTCAGGCTGTGTCTGAATATACTCCATATTCTTTCCTCCCAGACTGCCTAAACACTTTGCTAAAAAGAGGGCTTTGCGGGGAGAAATGAAAGAACTGTGGTGTTGAAGGACCAAACCTTTCTACTGGGGTTGGCTTTCTTTCCAGAGGATTCTGGATGGAACAAATAAGAGAATTCAATGGGGGGGGGGGGGGGGGGCTTAACCATTCTACTGTAGGACATTCTACCTGACCAGAAAATGAAAGGGAACTAAATGCTGGAGACAATGAGACAGAAGATGAGGGCTTTTGGGTGTTAAGATGCTGAAACGAGATGCTACAGGAGCTTTGGCATCAGAGCCTCCACAGGCATTGGCCCCAGTGGCACATTCAGTAGTAATGTTCATGGACTGAAGACGTAGAATGTTGTCAGGCTTCAAATTCAAGTATGGTGAGACAAGTACCCTCAAGGGCCTTCCTGCTGGAAATCAACAGCATGCTGCATCAAATATTCTTTCGGGTTCAGTGCTGGACTTCCAAGAAAGAAAAGACATCCTGAAGCCCCTCTAAATAAACAGAGGCAAAAATTCATGTGCTGAAACCAGAGCAGTGAGGGGCCAGCAAAGGAAAGACAGATCTTCCAAAGGGCAAATACGCATGTCAACATCAGATCAGGTGAATGAAACGTCAGGCTAACCCAGGCAACCCATAGTTGCCTAAAACCAGCATCTGTGAAAGTGTGAGTAGAAAGTGCCCCCTTAGTAGAAACAAAGGTGAAACGAAGGTTGATCAGTGTCAACTGAGCAAATATAAACTCACAACCAACAGTCATGCAATCTACACCAACGTGAGCCACAAGAGTGAAAATCTGCAGAAACAGATCCCTCAAGGACTTCTGTTAAAAAAATATTTCAGATGTAAGGTAATGCAGTAACTCTGATTTAAAAAAATAATAATAAAAGAAGTAAGACAAATTTAAACAAGCAAGGAGAGATAATAAACACAGGTAAGCAGATGTTAAAAGAAACCATATAGTATTTTAGAAATGAAAAATGTATTTGTCAAAACATTCTCAAGGTCTTGTTTAAACAACAGATTAGCACAAATGGAGAAAGAAAATAGTGAACTGGAATGCTGATAAATTAAAAATCATATTATAATCTGTAAAGCAGTCCATAAAAAAAAACCCCACGGAGGCATAACTAGAAAGTCATTATAGGCACTGAAAGCAAAGCCCCCAAATACAGAAGGCAAAAATTGATAGAACTAAAGAAAATTATAAAGAAATCCACAATCATAGTTGGAGGTTCAGTAATTGAACTCGCAGATAAAAAGCTGTAAGGATACAGAAATTTGAAAAATGTTTTAGCCAATTCGATTTAATTTAAATGTATAGAATAGCATATCCAACAAAAAGAGAAAACACATTCTTCTCCGACGCACATGAAACATCGAATAAGACAGACCAAAAGCTGGGTCATAAACCAAGCTCCAGCAAGTTTCAAGTGATTAAAATTCTACAGAGTATGTTTTCTGACTAAAAGGGTATTTAACTAGAACTAATAAAAACAAGATACCTCAGAAATCGCCAAATATTTGGAAATGAAGTAATGCAGTAACTTATAATTCCTGGGAGAAAGAAGAAGTAACAAAAGAAACTGGAAAACATTCAAAACTGAATGACGACCAAAACACAATTTATCAAAATTCCCAGATGCTGCTGAGGCTTTCTTTAAAAGATAATTTATAACTTTCAATTCATGTATCAGAAAAGAACAGGGTAAGTCAGTGGCCCCGTATCTACCGTAAGAAGCAAGCCACCAAATAAATAAATAAATAAATAAATATGCAAATACAACTAAAAGCAGAAGAAAGCATAGGATAGAAATGAGTGGAAATCAATGAAATAGAAAAGAGACAAAGAATAGAGAAAATCAGTGAAGCCAAAAGTTAGTTCTGTGAAAAGTTTAGTCTTTGCAAAGAATAAAGTTGATAAACCCTGCTTGATAAGAAAATGAAAGAAAACCTGTTGCAACATCACAGATGAAAGAGGGAACGATATCCTGATTTGTCACACAGACATTAAGAAGAAAATTTGGAGATACTGTGAAGAACTTTCTGCCAATAGATTCTACAGTGTAAGTGAAGTGGACAAATTCTTCTTCAACTGAAGACTCAAGTTACTGAACTAACAAATAAATAGAAGAACTTAAGAGTCGTATATTTCTTTCTTTAAAGTTTGTTTTTGAGACAGGAAAAAGGGGGCAGGGGAAGAAGCAGGAATAAGCAGACAGAGAGGGAGACGGAGAATCACAAGCAGGCCCTGCGCTGTGCGGAGCCGGAGGCCGGGGCTTGAACTCGCAAACCTTGAGATCGTGACCCGAGCTGAAATCAAGAGACAGCACTCAACCAACTGAGCCACCCAGGCACCCCATTAGAGAGATTATGCCATCCCCAGGTGTCCCTTGGAGATATTGTGGGTTCCATTCTAGACCACTGCAATAGAGCCAATATCGCAACAAAGCGAGCCACCCCACTTTATTTCCCGTGCATACGAAAGTTATGTTTACACTCTACGGTAATAGGAAAATCTAATCAACGATGGCAGAAATCATTTCAGTGGTTGTTTCTGAGGGGGTAGGGGCTGACTAGGAAGAAGGACAGTTTCGGGAGTTAAGGAAAAGTTTTATATAAATTGGTTCTTTGGCCAATCCCCCTGGAAGCAACTATCTTCCATTGTTGCCTCTGCCCCACCCTGTCACTCCCTCTCACTCCCTCTCAGGGGGCTTTGACTCCTGCGGCAGCTGTCACAGCAGTAAAATCCATCATGTCACCGTCTCAGGGCTTGCAGACAGAATGGACACCAACGAGGTGGGGAATCTCGGGGGCCATCTTAGAAGTCTGCTGGCCACACTGGTCATCTGTCCCAGGTCTTCTTCGGCAACAGTGGAATAAGTGACCCCTTTCTAGTGCTGCCCTTAACAGGGGGCCATAGTAAATTGCAGCCTATTCGGAGATGGAAAATTTTGAATATTAAAAGAAACCACAGAGACATAATATTTAAATGCAGTGGGTGATACTATGCCAGATCCGGTAGTCCGGCAGTCTGGGCAAATTGACAGAATTGAAATACAGAGAGCAGATAAATACAATTTTTGTATTCATGTACATTTACTGAAGTCGATAACTTTAGTCCGTAAAGAAGTGGTTATGTAAAAAAAATCTTTCTTTTGGGAATATACTCTGGAGTACTAAGAGGTAAAGTACCATGTTGTAGGCAACTTATTCTCAAATGTTAGAGAAAACATGATAATTATATATATGTATATATGTTATATATAAGTATATATGCATGTATGTAAGCACATACAGAGTACGCAAACCTGACAGAATGTTAAAAAGACAAAAATTTAAGTGAGGAGTTTGGGGCCATTCGTTATTATTCTGGTAATGTTGCTGTACCTTTGCAATTATTTCCGAACACGATGATTTTTAAAAATTTCCCATAGAACCCCAGCAGACTCAGGACTTGAAAGATGCCAAATAAGAACGGAGGCAAGTGCAAAAATACTCAAGTCAAGAAATTTGTTGAGGGGCTTTGAATGTCTGTTGTGGTGATTCACCACACCAAGAGCTTTTGCGCTTAATCAAATCGGTCCCAAGGATATATGAGAAATCGGCTAACGACAGAGATCTCTGTGGCTGAAACCATCAAATCGCTGCTTCAGCTCCCTGCCTATTACGGTGACTGCAGTCGGCTTCTTCTTTCCCACCCTGGATTCCAGCATCTGCATTGAATTCAGGGAGCCTCATTCCGAAGCAGCGATTACCACAGGCATTACTGGCTCGCAGAGAGTAGCCACTGGAGAGTTTCCCAGGATGCTACCACTCCCTTTACAATGGTATTTCTCTCTGCTTTGGTGAAGGGTCTTCTGGATCCTCTTTGGGTATAGATAGGGGGTGGGTGAGCAATTCTTAGATGATAAATCTGCTCTGGCATTCCAATTTCCCTGGGCCTTAGATACTGTCTTTTACAACGTACCAAGGAGGTCTTGACATTTAGTCTTCATTTAGCGTAGGCTACTGAGTTCCGGTTAAGTAACCAAGAAAATTCTTAGAGCCACTCAAGCTGGCACATTGAATTCAGAATCTCAGCTCCAAGCTCCCGTATCCATGATTTCAATTTCGTCCAACATTATAGTTCTTCCAACACCCTTACAATCCATTTGCATACACGTACGTCGGGTTTCTGTCGGTATAAGCTGACAGAATCCTGTAAGATTTTGGTGTGGCTCTCGTCTTCTCATGGTTCACACTTTGTAACTCATGCTCTGGGGTCTGGTGGCATTCGGGTCTGGTTGCAAGTCTAGAAGCAAGGACAGGCAGGGTGTGTGGGTCTTCAGAAATAACAGCGACTCCTTGCAAGGCAAACACCTCAGAGGAAGCCATTGTGGCCCGTTTAGGCAGATGAATACTAACACCAGTCAGGGAGGAAGGGCCTCTACCTGCAAAGGCACCTCAGTGGAATTTGGGAGTTCGGAGTCTCCAGCTTCACGGGATGTGTCCAATTTTTAGGATGCTGCTTTTTCTTAACCAACACTGGAACTTTAACATCAGAAACCCTTCAGGGATGTGAATTCAATTTGACTTGTAATTCAGCTACCAGAAAGATTTGATATAGAATTTGTTTTTCAGAACTTCTGGCCCTGTGTCTGTAGGAAAAAAGAAAAAAAGATTACTTGTAGGGAAGTCACAGAAGCATTCTGGTCCCATATCAAGACGTTGACCTAGAAATTCAAAGCCCTGAGTTTATCATTTTTACTCCCTAAATTCTCTAGTTTCCTTAAAAACCGCTAACCGATCCGTGATACTCCTTATTTCCACCAAAATGACATCAACTCCTTGGTCACCCGAAGGTCCTGCCTGTCCCAGGCAGCTGATGCCAGACATCTGCAGGTGATCATCTAACGATCTCTTTTGCCACCACACAGTATGCACACATCTGCTATTCTTTCAAAAAACGTTATCAACCGTCTACCGCGTGCCAGAGACTTTTCTCGACCCAGAGATACAGCAATCACAAGTCAGAGGCAGTCCCTGCTCTCATTAAGCTTGGTTCTAATGGATGAGACAGATGCATGAAAACTAAATTTTTAGTAGACTTTCAAGCATTTCAGTACTTTGCTGGAAAATAAAAGCAGCAAGAAGACAGATATTGATAGGAAGGACACGTTCAAGTCTGGTGACAATAAGCAGACATGAGCTCCTATTGGTAAAAGAGCGTTTAAGAATAGAAATAAGTATAATCAGTGCCCCTAACTTTGGAGACAAACTGAAGTACTGAATGTACTTCTATTTTTGACTTTTTCCTTAGCATGGTGAGTTGTTTGGGAAATGATTCAATAGTTATTTGTAGTTCCTAAATTCTCAACAGCAGTTGCCTCCTGATATGTGTCACTATATATTCTGAGTTGACATCTGCTGTCTGAATCACCAAAATAGTGCCTTGTTTTAAAATTTATCCACTATTGGCTTATGTTTTATCTTACTCGAGGCCATGTTATCACTACATGTGACATCTCTGTATATGTGTTTGTGAAACTGGGATGAAGTTGGCAAAACTTGAGATGGAGGAAACTCTGAAACATGTTTTTGCATTAGGAGAACAGGAGGCATAAGCATGTTTGGAATAGAGAGAACAGAGAAGGCGAAGCGATGTTGGAGAAGGGAAAGTAAAATGCAAGTCGGGAGCTGAAATGTCACTGAGGCAACAACCTTGGGAGTTCAGACGGCCATCGACTTTTATCATGGCTTTTGGTCTCCAGCAAATAGATTAAAGTCTCCCTCGGGAGTAAAGCTTTCCCTTGGTAGAGGAGATCAGTTTGTGGATGGTGATTTTGATGACAATATTCGTGATGACATTTTATGTGAAGAATGTTTCTCCAAATGGGACTTGACTGGACCAACTTTTATGCCAATAGAGAGATCAACACGCTGACGGACACTTTAGATATTGACATATCTAAGAGAGAAATAATTGACATAACTAAGTAATTGTGAAGTGTAACATATTAATCTCCGGAGTTTTGCAGAACCAAAAATTGTGTAGATGAAGAAAGAAAATCACAGAGTAGATGGTCACGATGATGAAACAATATAGCTAGCGTACATTTAATGTTGTACAACTGCCGTCTTATTTTTAAGAACTCAAATAAATGTTAAGCCTTTTGATAATTCTCCATCTTACGAGTTCTCTGTTTCCTCTGTGGCCAGATCAACCAGTCCCAGGAGATCCTCAGCAGATAAAGACAGGATTTTTTTTTTTTCTTTGCAGCCCTCTATCCCCACATTTTCAGTTTATTCTGGGCTTCCCAGATCCTTGTTGATATTTCATAATAGAAAATCCTATTGATCATTCAGATGTCTTTGCTAAAGAGCTGATACAGTTCAGATGAGTCAGTAATTGACCCACGTTACTGAAAACGTAAGCCAAAGAGCTGAGACTCATCCTGACTCATCGGAACCAGAGACGGGTATTCTTTTTACCCTACAACACCATTCCATGGTGCAAAGAGGAAGCCGGAGGGATGTTCCAGCCTGGTCACCCTTGGCTGGGCTGTGCAGGGAGGCGGGAGGACACGGGTCTTGGAGTCAGGCAGCCCGGGCGTCCAGTGCTGGTATTGCCTTGGCTTTGTGAATCTGGTAAAGATTCTCACACTACTGGGCATCTGTTCTCCCCAGACGACCTTAGAGGCTCTTTCAAAAGTTCACATCCCTATGTGGCGCTCAATTCCTCTGTGTGGCACTAGAGGCCAAAGCAAATAATTTGACTCTTTCTTGACCTCATCGTCATAATAAAGTGGAACGCTTTGATTGTCTGACTTTGGGATCTGATAATGAAATTGTAGGGGAAAGTGTTACTATTTTCCAATCCTCATACACGGATCTGTTGCTTTTTATATCCCCTGCCTTCTCTATGTGTGCCTGTTCTGGTCCTCTCTTGATTTGGGGGCATATATATGTAGGGAATAGGGTGAGCATTTCTGCAGAAGCAAAATAGGCCCTCTGTGTTTCAGCAGATTTTTGTCTTGATGGTTTCCTGAGGGTTTGTAAAGACTGGGGATTTTCCTCCCGTCAGCATGTACTGAAGAATGCCTACTATGTACTGGCTCTGTGTTAGTCTCTAGGAACCAGGAGAAATCTGGACATAGAGAGCCACTCCTATCTACACATGAAAATGATCATACTTTGGAGAGTCTCAAGGTCTGTTACCCTCTACCTGTTTTCTTTGGGGATTGAACAAGTTGATGCAAACCAACGTTATGAACGAACTTGATTACCTTTAGGAAGAAAATGCCTCGCATCTTGGGTTTTCGCTACAAATTTTAAGACTGAATAGCTGTTTTCAGAACGACAAGTTTGGCAGCCCACTTATACGATGCAAAAGGAAGAAACACTAGAGATACCTCTATCATTTTGAAGTATGCGGAGCTATTTTTCCAAAGTCGGCTTCGCTGGCAGAGCAAGTCTGTTAATAACCTTGCAGTACTCCCTGTGTTGAAATAACACAAATTAGCATTTAACCCGGGAGGAAGAACACACAAAGTTATTTAACATTTACATAAAATTATGGAGTAAACTCCAAAACAGGTCGCCTCTGAAATGTATAATTACACTCAGCAGTCCCGTCAGCATACATAGAAACAATTTTATTTCCAATCATCTTCGGCTTTTATTCACTCAGGAATGTATCATTAAAATTTCCACAGAACAATGAACCTTAATAGGTGCTAATGCAATTGTGAATTATGGTAATTGTTACCTAAATTAATCTCTGTACTTTCCATTCCTTATTGCCCTATGCATAAGGAGTGTGAAAAAGATAATGTTGAAACTGACATTTGTATAAACGGTGTAAAAGGGTTATCTTATTTGATAAAAAATTTCACAAGAACTCGCTACTTTGTAAAGTGGTTGACTCCACGGGGGGTGGGGGTGCGGTGGGAAAGGTTGCAATGGCTCCAGATATGGTTTACTTGTGAAATTTGTGATGGAACAAGGTCATTGACCATCAGGTCACCTTGGATGCCGACACACTCAGTAAGGTGTCCAGAAGGCACACATATGGCCCCCCTGTGCATATCTTGGCAGATCTGTGCACGTGGTCACTTTCTGTGGGTTTACCTTCACTTGTTTATATAAACTACATCCAACATACTTGGTGTAATGAAACCCACCATTATGGGCTCAACTGTGCTTCTTTCCCCTAAATTTAGATGTTGAAGTCTTAACCCCCAGGACCTCAGAATGTGACTGTATTTGGAGATAGGGTCTTTAAATAGGTAACTAAATTAGAATGAAGTCATTACCTTCGGCCCTAATCTAAGTGGTATCCTTATAAGAGGAGATTAGGATGCAGACAGACACGGAGAGGAGACCGTATGAGGACACAGACGATGGCTACTATAAGCCAAGGAGAGAGACCTCAGCAGAAACCAGCCTTATCAACCTAGGTCTTGGACTTCCAGGCTCCAGAGCCATGCGGAACAACATTTCTATTGTTTCAGACACCCAGTCTGTGCTACTTTGTTCCGGCCCCTCTAGCAAATGAATGTCTACCCAGACTGGAAGTAACGAAACACACATTTTCATACTCCCCGTCACTCTTGACTTCCATTTGACCTTGGGCATCTTGCTTAATTTTTTTCCATTTGCAAATGCAGTTTTCGTATGTTTGTTTATTTTAAATAGCCCCACATCATATTCTTTTCTTTTTCTGACAGCACTTGGAGTTTCCTCTGAGGACATACTAACTCCTCAATCTCAGGCCCCACAGTTCCAGGGAGGCTCTTCTAGCGTGCTAGCTTTAGATGAGGGCGTGTCACTCAGGTCTGCTCAATCAGTATGTTCTATGCCCTCTGCCCACAATGATTGGTACAAGCATGGACATATATCAGAGACCTGGACAATGAGGTTCAGTTGCAGGACTTAACTTGGAAGTATTGAACAATTAAATTATGTTTTTCTTTTGTAGCTGCTGAGGTACAGGGGTGTGCCCAAGACTCCCTGTAACTGGCAGCCACAGTGAAGTCAACACGGAGAGAGCTGGACCACAGGTAGACATCCAGTACCGGGGACCTGTGTGAGCCCCTGATCCAGCCTTGCCTGAAGCCAATGATCCCTGGAACCCTGTCGATTAATAAACCAGTAAATGCCTCCACCTCTTTTCCACTTTAAGGCAGTTCGACTTGCACTTCTAGCATGACTGCTGAGTCTTTAGTCATATAACGGCTTAATGCTTTGTCTCTTCTCCTGCGAAATGAGTACACGTTTGTAATGCTAACTAGATTTTCCCCCAAATTAGGTATTATGCAGAACGCTGATATTTCTCTGGTGTGTATGTGGGAGGAGGTAAAGAAAGGTAAAGAAAAGACTATCAGAGGTCACATGCAGACCTTTTATTTCCACCAAGGGGTGATGAAGTTGCCGCAGGGCCAGAGACAAGGGCTGTTGTTGGGACACTTGATATGGTTTTTCTTTCCATCTCTGGCAGGTCTCTAGGCTGTCAAGCAAGCTGAGCAAACGGACTTTCTTAGGGCACTTATGGACAGAGGTATACTTGGGCCTGGTAGTAATAATGGAATTTAAAGAGCAGTATCATCAGCTTTACCAAAACAAACAAACCAAACCAAACCAAACCAAAACAAAACAAAACCCTGGGTTGATGCAAATCTCACTGGGTTCAAGTGGAATGCATCATAATTAGTGGTATTTTATAGGAACTCTTTCAGTGGGCCAAGACCAGGATGAGCTTTGCCATTTTTAACAGTCTTTGGAGGAGTGATTATCAACCAGAGGTGAAGAAGACTTTTAAAGATGCACGAGTCTTTTACCTCCCAATACCAAACCTGCTCGTACAGTTTGCAGTCAATTTCAAGGGCTCTGTACTTTCACAGCCCACTTCCCTCCTGGACCTTGGCTCAAGAGGTCCTGCTCTAGCCACATCTGCGTGTTGGCTGATTTAGTTTCTAAGCTCTTCATGTTTTCTGGATCCAGAATCTCAAAATTGCAATTTAGGCAGCCCTGCTAATTCATTTCTTCAACTGCTGTTAGCTTTTTCTTTTATTTTGGAGGTTGTTTTGTCTCTGCTTTTATTTACCTCTGTGTATAATCTAAGGAGGACTTCCTTGTTTATTTCGCAAGTGTTTCTTGGCTGCGTGCTGTGTATCAGGAGCTGTGGGAGATGCTGGTGATATAATGAGAATAAAAGGAGAGGGGCCCAGTGCCCCTGGAATTTATGGGCTGTTGGGAGAACACTGGACTTGGGTGATATTCAATCAGCACAATCAAATATTGGCTGTTCTTTCTCTGGAATGAGGTCACTAGATCTGTGGCGCTCAACTCAGCCAGAGACCAGAGTCTGGAGGGGACTCTGATACCAGAGGGTGTATAAAGACTGCCTTGTTAGCTGGTCCAGCTTTGCAGAAATGCTCGGGGGTATCACAGGGTGAGAGTTAGGAGGACTAAGGATGGCCTATCCTTTTGTCGGTGATTTCACACCAGAGTCAGAAGTAGAACGAGGCAAAAGTGAATGAGACACCTGCCTTCAGATGGAAAATTTATGAAAGTTCATGAAACAAACAAACAAACACCCTCTCTGTTACCTATATCCAACAGGACCATGAGGGAGTGAGGGTGAGCCCTGCAAGGTCAAGGTGGGTTCTTGTCTTCACTTAAAATTTTGATATTTTGTTCATCATGGATAAATTCATGGAGTTTAAAAATTCCATGGATAAATTCATGGAGTTTAAAAATTCATGGATAAATTTGGGAGTTTAAAAGTGTTGCATTAAAATATAATTTCCCTTGATCGCTAAAACTTTTGGCACCCCCTTAAACTTTGTGCCCAAAGTCAAGGCTGAACTCTCCCCACCTTGTCCCAGCCCTGCCTCATGATGTAGGGATAAGTCACAGAGCTTTGTTAAGAAATGTTTGCAATGTATTTTGAGTGTATATAGGATGTGTACTCTATTAATAAACATTTTGCTTGATGTGATATATATTTTTGGTATATATAATTGGGGATATATATATAACTCAAATTAATTTTTTAATTTAAAATTAATCTGAATTCATGGATTCCTTAAAACTGTAAAGTAGGCGTAATTTAGAGTCAGCAGGTAGAGACACATAGAGCATATAGACGCATCAGTTTTTGAATCAACGTCTCTTAACTTAGCTGGGAACTCCTGCCGCACGGCACCGTGTTTGGTTCTGAAGTTTAGCTGCGGTCTCCATGTCTATTGGCCACAAAGAGCTGGTGAAGGAGTTCATTGCATGAGCTGCGGCCTTGACCGCCATGCTGTGAGTGGAGACCGCTGAGCGTTTTCCCTTTTCCTGGTCCTCTGTGCGGTCTCTCAGCCCTCACCTCTGGCTTCATGTTGGCCTCATCTCTCGCTGCTCCACGTCCCACATCTCTGTTGCCTTCTCTCCCTAATCTCCTACTTGTTCCTGGATCTCCCTGACACCAGACTTCACTTTACGTTTCATCCCTGACTCCTCTCTTGCTGGCATATATCTGTCTCACACTCTATTTCTCCACCATCTGGAACAAGTTCTAGAAGCCTAATTAACTTGTAAAGTGTGTTCAGTTTGGATGGCAAAACCCATCTTTCTTCCCTGTGACTCGTACCTCCTGACCTTTCCTCATAAAACACTCATGTCCTATTTGCTACCCTGTGCTCAGTTGTCATTACTTTGTGTTGACAGTTTTATTGTTTCCTGGTGACCCCTGTCCATCCACAATTACTATGGTATGTAGCAACCTGCTTATTTCAAAGTTAAATGTGTGGAACAAAAATAAAACCAAAAAGTTCTACATTCTAGGGAGAAAAATCCAAGTTTTTAAAATATAACATATATTCATTCATACATAGAAAAATTCTATTATAATTTATTTTGCTAAATGAGTGAGTAGGTCTCTTAAACATGTCCAGATAACAGTTAGTAATGCTTGGTTCTTTAGATCTCCGAGGCTCTTACAGACACGCATATAAACAAGCAAATTTTTCATAGAAGCCAAAATCAACTACAAAATACTATATTGCATCAAGAAGCAAACAAAAAAATGACTTTAAAGTATGGACTATAAATGAAGATGATTCAGTCTTTCAAAATGCCCTGGATTTTACATAAAGTAAATATATATTTAGGAAACTGTATGACCAGATCGTAATTTGGGAATGAAAATAACAAAGAAAAGTAGCTTAGTTATGTAGCAGAATAGAGTGAGGGTAAGGAGACCAAAGTCTTTCCCTTCGTCACTGCCACTTGATTGCACAATAAGCCTGGGCAGGATGTGCACCATGTGAGTGCCTCATGTTGGTGAGTGGAAGATGGGGGCTAAGAAAAATGGCTTCCACCCAGTAATCACTAAAGCTGATATAAATTAGCATCACAGAGCTTAGTACAGACTTGTATTTAAGGAAATCATTTATCTCTGGTTGCATTCCTGTTATGAACTTAAATAGAAAGGGACTATCGTTTGCTTTTAAAAGTTGAAAGGCCAACACAAAGATATGGAAAGAAAAAACAAGTCTGGTAGGTTCCACAGGAGCCCAAGAAGTTTGGCAACTTTCTCTCAGATACGAGTACTTCTTCTTCTATGTCCTTGTGTGCCCTTTATTTGGAGTGAATTTTTATTAATTTCCATATCCCTCTTGTAGTCTGTGGGATTCATGTGTTATCAGAGAATGAATGAAGAAGAAGATGTCTATTTGAGGAAGCAGGCCCTTAACAGTTTATCTTTGGATTAACTGATAATTTTTAGGAGTCAACTTGTCCAGGACTTTATTCTGAGTTTCTTGAGAGAAGTGAAGGGAGGCAAAAGTAACACTTCTCCGGTGCTTTGGGATCCTTGGGAAGAAGCTATGTGAGAAGCACAAAGTATCGCTCTCATTTGGCAATCGTGATTCTAAGGCATATTGAAGCAGACACTTGAATGCTCCAAATGACAAGATAATCCAGATAAAGTTTACGCGTCTTGCAGCTTTTGAAGTTCTTAAAGCCAAATAGAGTGGAAGGATCAAAGACAAACCAAGTTCCCAAGTTAGCTCGTATCGTACACTCAGTGTCTCTGCTTCCTATGAATCTCAGCTGCCAGCAGCAAATACCGCAGCCAAGCACCTAGAGTCAACTACTCCGCGTGTGGACAGTTCTATCACACATATGTGCTGTGGATTACAAAAATGAGGCTCTCTTCTTTTGTAACTTGCTTTCTTTCAAGTACCACAGTACTGAGCAATTAAATATGTTGCTCTATAATATCAGTGGTAAAAGCAAAATAGTTCTCCATTATACAGATGAATCAAAATGGGTTTAACCAATCCTTGTGACTGGATATTTTACATTGTATGTTGGAAGACTACTCCACCATCCCATCAACATGGAAACGGGTTAGAGCTGACCTCTTTAAAGTTCCTAACACTGTTGGTAAAAATGAAGACTGTGGAAAGCCCAAGTGGGCAGGGTCAGAAGTCTTCTGGGTATCACACAGTGGGTCAGAAGGAAGCGGGTCCTACAGATCTTGAAGGAGGACTGGATGCTTAAGTAATAACTCACATGAATTCATTGTGTAAACTATATCAAGTGTGCAAAATATGAAGTGTCTCGGCTAAGAAATGACTATCTTTCTTTTTTTTTTTTTTAATGCTTATTTACTTGAGAGAGAGAGAGAGAGACAGAGTGTGAGCGGGGGAAGGGCAGACAGAGGGAAACACAGAATCTGAAGCAGGCTCCAGCTCTGAGTTGTCAGTGCAGAGACCCGTGTAGGGCTCTAACTCACGGACTGCAAGATCATGACCTGAGCTGAAGTCAGACACTCGGTGGTTAGAGTACAGTTTTTCCTGTAGATCATCCGAGGCACCAGTGCCTCAGAATGACTGTATTTGGAGATAAGGTCATTGAAGAGGTAATCAAGGTAAAATAAGGTCATCTGGGTGGGTCCTCATCCACTATAACGCGTCCAAGAGGAAGAGATTAGGACACAGCTACACAGCGAGAAGGCCACGTGAAGACACAGGGCACAGTGGGCCTTCTAGGGCAAGCTAAGGAGAGAGCCCTCAGTAAAAACCAATCCCGCTGAGTCCCTGATCTTGGACCGCTGAGTCCCTGATCTTGGACTTCTAGCCTCCAAGACTGTGAGAAAATGAATTTCTGACCTTTATGCCACACCGTCTGTGGTACTTTGTTATGACAGACCTAAAAACTAAAACTTCATTGTGAGTTCTTATTAAATGACTCAATTTCTATAAAAGGATATCAGAACAATCTCTATTGCCTGCCTAGATATATGTCTCTATTTAATAAGTGACATAAGCTAGTCCCACAATAAGCATACTCTTGAACTTGGGACCCACCCACCATTTAGCAAAAACCAAGCTGAAATAATATTTATGAAGGGAAGTTTGTTCAAAGGCCATTTATTTCATGAATTCCACCAGATATTCTAAAGCTTACCTCTGGAGCAAACTCTATCCTATGCTGTGTAATTTGGGTTCAATACTAACACTTTGTTTTAAAGCTTATTTACTTAGAGAGAGGGAGAGAAAGAGGGAGTGCACTCGCAGGGGGGCGGGGGGCAGAGAGAGAGGGAGACAGAGAATCTTAAGCAGGCCTCGAGCTGTACTGTGAGATCTTGACCCGAGCCGAAATCAAGAGTCAGACGCTTAACTGACTGAGCCACCCAGGCGCCCCATGTTGGTTCAACATTAGATTGTGTTTAATAAATGACTTTTTGTTGAGGTATCATCAAAATAGAGCAAAGAATATTCTAGAAAGGGTTTCAAGAAGTGCATTTGTGTGTCTACTGAAAGGTTGCTACTGAAAACATTTGCCTGGGATTTTTTGCTAAGTGGTCCTTGGGGAGAAATTCTAACTAATGTAAGTACCAAGAATATCTGCTCTTCTCATGATCAATGAATCCAAAGGTTAACTTAGCTTTTATTTTTTGCAAGGATGGCCAGAAAGTTGGACGATGGTTCTTTTTTTTTTTTATGAATATAATTTATTGTCAAATTGGCTTACATACAACACCCAGTGCTCATCCCAACAGGTGCCCTCCTCAATGCCCATCACCCATTTTCCCCTCTCCCCCCCTCACCCCCCATCCATCCTTAGTTTGTTCTCTGTATTTAATAGTCTCTTGTGGTTTGCCTCCCTCCCTCTCTGTTTGTATCTATTTTTTTTTTTCAAAAATATGGAACGCTTCACGAATTTATGTGTCATCCTTGTGCAGGGGCCATGCTAATCTTCTCTGTATCATTCCAATTTAGTGTATGAGCTACCGAAGCGAGCACTGGACAAGGGTTCTTAAGCTTAATATGCAAAAAGATCGCCTGAGGAGCTAATTCTGAAACTCTTCTTGAGAGTGAGGAAGGAGATGTGACAAAATATCCAATTTAGAATAAAGTTTAGTCTGAGCAAAGAAAAAAAAATTAAACTGTTCCTTTAGGTAGTGTTCAGTGTAGATAAAATTGCTTGGGTCTGCTCTCCCCTTATTTTCCTTCCTCGGATGGCATATGGGTATATGAGGGGGTGGAGGTGTCTCTGTGGTAGCAGGTGCAGGGGCCTCTGTGTTTTTCTGCTTGTGGAGTGTCCACTGCTTTCAGACCCTTGTTCTCTACCGTGCCTTTCACCCAGGCCTGTGGCCAGGACACCCAGTTCTACCTTCTACTGTTATGTCACTATGTCCCAACACGGCAGGTGCCTATCAGTCTGGCTCGCCCTCAACTCAGATGCCCACATGCCATGGAGACTGAAGGGGATCAGAGGTGCCAACCCAGATCACCCTGTCTCTAGCCACATGGTGTGCTTTCTTAATTAAGCCGAGTGGCTGTATGTTGGTGTGGGGTTCTCTGCACAGTCACCTCCTTCTTGACTCCCAAGTGGAGAAAAAGAGTCCCTTCTCTTCAAGGTTTCTTGCCTTATATAGGGCAATCGCCCTCGCTGAGTAAAAGTCTGGGAGGGGGACATCAAGAGACACAGGACCGAACACTTGAATCTGGTTTCTTTCTTCCTCTTTTGCTCCCTATAAATCCTGAAGCTGGAAATAGGGAAGTTTTTGTTTTTCTTCGCCTACATTTTGATCTGCTTCTACAATTGAGCAAGAGATTCTCCACCATTGCCTTCCCGGGTGGAAGTGGAATTTTCTCAACAGTAACAAGAACTCAACAGGCGTGGGTCCTCCCGGATTGGTTGTTGATATACCAAAGGAGGAAATAAAAGCGTTTGGGAAATCCTTTCTCTCTAAAAAATGCACGGCTCTTAAGCTTATTGACTTTCTGCTAAATCCTATTTCGGATGTCAGATGCTGAATATTACATCAGTATTTATTTTTATTTTTCTCTCTCTAACACATCTCTCCAAGCAGATGGGGTCTCTAAGACATGGACGTGGAGTTGCAAAACAAATAAAGCACATTAATAATTTAAAAATTGTCTCTAATATATACTGCTATATTATAAATGATAATAAAAGATAGGTATCAGAAAATACAAAGAAAAAAAAAAGAAAATGGCCTTGAAGGAGGGGAAGAAAAGCAAAAAATAAACTCCGAGCCCTCAAAACTGGTTTCTTCAGCCTTGGTTGCAATGCCAAGGGGCAATCTTAAAAGCATATATACACTGAGAAAGAATATCTATGCCTTATTTTAGTGCCCTAATTTGAATTGTACACCTATTGGTAGACATAAACTTTGAAAATTAGATGTAGATTACGCTATGAGCTGGTTGTCTTGGACCTGGTAAGAGACTCCAGGGTTGAGTTCAAGTATTTCTAGGACTCTTAGGATGCTGGCAAGTAATCCCATTTCTTTGCTTCAATTTTTCTTCATGTTTACAAAGTTTGGTGAATCACTCTCTTATCTTTCTTGCTGACCTTAAAGGAATGCGGTGGAGGGAAAAAAAAAATGAAGACTGGAGATCCCTTTAGAAAAAGATTGAGATATTTGATTAATTGCATCATTTATTGTCACACATCAGGCAGTCTTCTCATTCCGTATCGTAGTAAAGGAACCCTTGCAAACCGGTGGGCAGTTAAAGACTTTGAAAAGAAGCAAGTCTCCCTTTTCCAGTTTTTCCCCTTCTAGTTTTGATGGGGGTTGAGATAAAAGGAGGTCTTAGAAACGCACAGTCATCGGAGGGGTGGACGGAGCAGGAGGAAACCGCTGGCACGTGACAGGTGGCAGATGATTCCAAATGGTAGCCAACCCTCAGCAAGGAAAAGCAGGACACTCTACAGCTAAAGAGTAACAGGAAAGATTTCAGAGCAGGCTGATTTCCATTTGGAGGGTTTATTATTTAGCCTTGTTCGTCAAGCCCATGTGGCTACAAAATCCTTGAAGATACTGGAAACTCTACAATTGGTTTAAAGATGGGCCCTCTCATTGCTCTGCTCTTCCAAATAGAATCCTTGTTTTGACCCACGGTGGTCACCAGCTTTAAATGCCATCTTCACCATGACCGTGAGATGTGGTTTTTGTTCCTTTTGCGGTCTGCACGCTGATGTCTACATCACCTTTACCCTGGTCTCCATTTTCTCTCTCCAAAATCCCTGCCTTGTCCCCTTCAGATCCAAACCTTTTCTCCCCCAAGTGTTTTTGTAGCCATAAGGACATGCCATCCCCCCTCCCCCACTTTTTTTTTTTTTTGGTTGAAAAATCCTGTAACAAAGCGAGGCCATGGATATACTCTGGTGTCATGGTTTGTAAACGAGAATTTTTTTTTTTTAAAAAGATGCCTTTCCTGAGGAATCCATTATTGTAGTCTTGGTTTAAAAGAAAAAAAATTGATGACAGGGTGGAGTCTCCTTTTCTCCCAAGCACCTCTGATCCCAGTGTACAAATAATGTTTATATTCCAGTTCACAGGGGAAAAAAAAAGAACGTGAAAATATTTCATTGAAAGCTGACAGCTTTAACGAACTTTAAAGGTTAACCCTGGTGCTAGTTAACATATCTATTCATGTCTCCATCAGTCTATTGAATTACTCAGCTGAACACGCACACAAAAGCAAAACTTAAAAAAAAATACCCAGAAAGCCAACATTAATAATTCATAAATACTGGAGGCTGGTGACTGACAATTTTCCCCCTACTGTGTTGAAGTCTGTTAAGAACTGAATCCTGATAGCTCCTAAGTTACTTTAGAAACTCAGTGAGCAACCCTGTCCAAGAATGTTAATGTTTCTGTAAGTGGTTAGCTACCGAAACAGTGGATTTTTATCCCCTCAAGCACTTGTTCATGTCCCTTTGGATTAGTAGAAGGTACAGCTTTTCATGAGATGTTTAACTGACAGTTTTTATATTTGAATTTCTCAAGCATCTGCAGACCATAAAGAACTCCAAATTCAGCCATAATCCTCTGTTACAAAGGAAATCGGCATTTTTGAACAGATTCCAGATACCAATTATAGCATTAATGAGGATATACAATCGCGTTGTCTGCTTCGGCAGGGTTAGAAGCAATGTTGTTCCTGACAGAGCTGGCCTGGCTCAGAATTCACCACTCTCCTTCCACCATGTGCATAAAAATGTGCTTTCCAAACCTTCCCATTAAGGAGAGGAGTTATCAGGATGACTGGGTGGCTCCGGTGGTTAAGAGTCCTACTCTTGATTCCAGCTCAGGTCGTGATCTCGTGGCTCATGACTTTGAGCCCTGCCTTGGACTTTGAGCTGACAGCGCAAATCCTGTTTAGAATTCTCTCTCTCTCTCTCTCTCTGCTGCTCCCTTACTCATGCATACATGCTCTCTCTCTCTCTCTCAAGAGTAAATAAACTAATTAAAAAAAATAAAAACAATAGGAGCTATTAACATCTTTAGGGTTTAACCATTTTCCTGGGGACACAAGGGACAGATACTATCACTGTCTGTTGCCTGACAACGAGTTGATTTCAAGCTCTTGTATCAGAATAAACATTCAGGCTTGATGTTATTAGAAAGATTTAGCAAAGAGTTCCCATGGAGGACTGAGATGGGGCTCTGCATGTTCTCCTGCTGGTGCCAGCTGGCTTTCTCACCTGGCTTTGCTTCAAAAGGGCTCCAAGGCTGTTATTTCTACCACTCGTGGCTGATATTTCTACCACTCGGCAATGATTAAACTCTCTTTTATGTTTTCCATTCAGAGTTTTTAATTGTCTGCCACGCCTGCCCTTTAGGAAGGCAAGGGGAGGCGAAGGGGTCTTCTCAGACCTGGGGATGGTTGGCATGAGGTTTTCTACGAGTCCTCACAAGGCAGCTTCTAAATAGGAAACTATGGTGGGAGCCCAATGTTAAAACTCTTCCTTGGCTTCCTAAACTTCAGGGTTAAAAATCGTTTTGTATGAGGGATAGTTGGAGAAATAACCCAATATCTGCCTTGATTGGTAACAAGCTTGTTTCTGTTTCCTTACACTGTAGTCATGGCAACAACCAGAAACTGTTACATTAACTGAAGTCCTTCCTCCTTAAAATCTTAGTCTGGTGAACAGCCACTAAAGGACGTGAGTTTCAAGATTTGTCTGTTGCGCAGTAGAAACTCATAAATAACCGATTAACTCAAGGCATTGGCTTCTGTATTAAGCAATAAATAAGGCCCCAAACATCTACTGAGCGCTTTCCTCTATGGAGGGCTTCGCCAGGTATGATGACTATGTTAGTCATTTGTTATGGAGGAAGTTTGAAATCCTGCACTGCTGATTAATGACCATGTGAGTGTGGACAAGCATCGAAGCCTCCTGAGCTTCTGTTTTCTTGCCTGCAAATTGGGGATAATAGTATTTATCTGATAGGGTTGCAGAGCAGTTTTAAATAAGATAATGTAGAGGAAACATCTAGCAGAATTAACAGTAAGTTCTGTTTTCCTTTCCTTAGAGAATTGGTACAGTCTTTTCAAAGGTAGTGTGTGTGTGTGTGTGTGTGTGTGTTACTTTACTGTAATCTTGTGAAGGAGAAAAATCAGACTTTGATTACTGCTATTTGGCAGATGAAAAAAATCTAGGCACAATCAAGTTACATGAGTTGTCCACATCTGCAGCTAATCCAGAATTGGCAATTGTGTACAAATTGTCTTCTTTATAGTATTTCCTTGAGTATGTATTGACTTTTTGTACCCCCTTATAAGGAAGTCCACATTAAATAATAAATACCTCACTCCTAAGTATTTCAATCAAACTTTGTCGTTAGGGTAAAGGTTATAGGTTAATTTAGCAGAAGGAGGAAAAATGTTTCAAAGAACGCTGGTGTGATATTTAGTGATTTCTACTTTTTGATGGAAAGATTTTAGTAGTTTAATAACTAATAATTCTTTTGGGCCTGCTAAGTTTCAGGAGCTGTGTTAAGTGCTATGCAAATATTAACTTTTCAACTTCTTGCAGCAATCCTATGATACTGATACTTGCCAGCACGCCTGTTTTACAGGTGAGGAAACAGAAATGTGGAAAGACTGAGTAAACAGCACCAAATTCCCCATGTAGTGGGTGGCAAAGCCGTCTTTCAAACCCAGGAATTGTAATCAGGATTCACAGTACTTAATGCACAAATGTTGCTTCCCAATTGTTTATATGAAATATGAAATTAGTGATGGTAAAGGAGACAATAATGCCTCAATGTGTTTGTGACTTTGACTTTCCTTGAGGTTTAATTTCAAAGTTCATTAGAAAAAAGGAAAAATTTCAAGTAATTCAACTAATGCTCATTCTGGTCTATACAGATTTTTATTTTTATAATTTGCCTTTAATCTTTTATTTAATGAATAGAAATCTTAACCAAAATTGAATGACAGGTCAGACAAATGCAATGGTACAGATGATCTACCTTTTGTATCTAAGACTATGTTCACTTTCTTATAAAAAGAGGATATTAATTATAATTTTGTTTCTAAACCCAAATTTAATTAATACGGACTTTGTCATAGCGTTTCTTCACCTATCCAGAATTCTTACCTACATGGAATTGTATGTTTTATTAAAGCTTTATCAATACTTTTTTCTTGAATTTTCTGTTCACTCTCTGTAACCCACAGAGACTCACAGGACAAGTGGTTCAATCATTATTTCTCAGCCTGATAATATTTTAGCAGGTTTAACTTTGAAATCCAGAATGCTCTTCTGCATTTAAAACAATCTATTGGCTTCTCTTTTTCCTTTGAAGACTCAAGGCAGCTTGTAACACAGCAAACCAAAAAGAAATAAAATACCAGGATCAGATAAAAAGAAAAGCATAATTATACACACCATAAGACTCAAACCTTGTTGCCATAGCTGGTGTGTGAGTTTGGCTCTAAGCCATTATATAATTCCTTGAGGGCAGTGAATGATGTAATAAACACTGACCTCAATTACATTTTTATAACTTATAAAACACTAAGTTTCATATGGCTTGACTATATGATGGGATTTGATAAAAGCTGAAGGTAAACATTGCTGTCTTAGGGATGCCCTAACATGTACCAAAATGGCCCTTTCCAGTAGCTCAGCTCACATCAAGGATGCAAGTACCTAGAAAAGTCAGTAAGTTGGATAAATACTTTCAAAAACTTTTTTTCTCTATATTACAGATACTTTGCAAAAACCTCATGAACGTTCTCTCCCAAATTTATAAAACACATAGAAAAAAAATACGAAGTAACATAAACACTTAGTAATCTCTCTCTCTACTCTCCTTTTCTTCCCTTTCCCTAATAACTGGTATTAATAGTTGGTGTGCTTTAGTCCATTCCACAGTAGACAACGCAAAAAAATGCTATTTCCACTGGTTTAAATTTTTTTCTTTTTTCTTAAAGATGTCTGACTGAGCTGGGGTTAAAGTATGCGAAATAACTAGAGTTAAGGGTCAGTGAGAAGGAAGAGAAAGAAGGGCCAACTGGAGCTGATTTTTTTTGTCCTGAGGTTATCTGCTGAAGTCTGGAGGCTAGGCCCTAGGTTCTGAAGTTCCATATGTGGGGAACAGGAGACAGGCTTGTAATCCAAGGAGAATGGGATGGAAGATCAGCACCTTGGACATAAACCTGAAGTCAAAACTCTCACCTGGTACCTTGAGGAAGTGTATGTCCTTCATAAGGAGACTTGGCCTGTTTTGTCTTCAATGAGAAAAATAGTTTTCTCAGAGAACTTGGGGGGGGGGGGAAGGCACACTCACCATTATAGCTGGAAAAACTCATCAGTTAGAAAAATCCCAGGTTGTTAGTACTGCCAGGCTCATCTAGAAAACAAACAAACATGAATTTTATCTGGAGGGATGCATAAAGCATAAACTCAAACAGAAGAGGCACAGAGGTTTTGACAGTTTCATGGTGCTCGGAAGGCAAGAATTGGAATTCATTGCTCTTCAAAATGAGGAACTCTGAAAAGTGCCCCAGGCTTTAAATTGAGTCTCTTGAGGGCTAAACTCTCAGAATAAAGATAAACTGAAAATAGACTCCATCTTCCAAAAACTGACACCAAATTCCAAATCACCTTCATCTCTGATTGGATAAAGATGATCAACCCCTCATTCAACTGCTTGTCTGAAAAATAGTAAATTATCTCTAAAGGAAGAAAACATCATTTAAAACTTACACATTTTAAAGATACACTATGTCAGACATTCAAAAGAATTTACCTGATATGCCAAGAGGACTACTTACTGAAAACCAAGAGGAAAAACAGAAAAGATATAGACTCACAGGTAATCCAGGTACTGGAATTAATATCTTTAGAAATAGGTGGATAGAGAATTTCACCAGAGAATTACAACCTATAAAAAATAATGCAGAGGGAATTCTATCACTGCAAAATTTATGAACTGAAATTAAGTACTCAATAGATTGATTTAACAGGAGATTAGATAAAGCAGGAGAGAAAATGAGGGTAATCATTAAAAGAATCATAAAAGGAGGCATAACTAAAAGCTAACAAAGGGGAAAAATTGAATAATAAAAGCTACTTGATAAATCCAAAAGAAAGCAAGAAGAAGAGAAGATGGAATAAAGGACAGGAAACAAATAAGAGAGGTTTAAGCTGACATATTTCAATAATTACCTTTAATAGAGACGGAGCAAACACTCCAATTAAAAGACTGTCATAGTCAGACTGGGTCAAAAATGAATCAAATATGTTTTATATGATTTTAACATATGACACACAAAGAATGGAAGTGTAGAGGAACTGACCAGAAGGAAATGGTGGGCTGTATGCACGTTACTACAGCTAGTAACAGGTAAAGTGTGCTTCAAAGAATAAGGATCGTTAGAAAGCAAAAAGAGGAACACACGGTGATAAAAAAAAGTCAAACCGCCAGAAATATATAATAATTCCAATTTGGTATAACTCAGATAGCAACACCTGAAAATGTATGAAGCAAAATTGACAAAATTAGAGTGAAAAAGAGACAAATGCACTATCATGCTAGAAGTTTTCACTGACACGATATAGACACAAAAATTCAGTAAGAACAGAGACAACACGCACAACATGATTTTCTAATTTGGCCCAATTAGCGATCATAGAACGCGACACTTTTCAGGTACACTTGGAACATTATCCAAAATTGACTATGTAAAACCATATGGGCCATAAAGTAAGTCTCAATAACAAATGATTGAAATAAGGAGTGTGTTCTCTGGTTATAAGAGAATTATGATAAAAATTGATAGTAAAAAGGTATCTTGAAAATCCTCAAATATTTGAAATTAAGCAGTTCTCTTTTAAAATAAACCAAAGGTGAAAAAGTTATGACAATGGAAATTAGAAATATTTTAAGCTGATCATTAATAAAAGCATCATATATTAAAACATGAGGGATACAACTAAAGCCATGCTTATAAGGGAAATTAGAGTTTTCAATGTGTACATTAGATAAGAAGAGAGGCTGGAAAGTCAAAGATGTGAGCATCTGTATGAAGGTATTAAAATACAAACAGCAAACTAAAACTAGAGATAGTGGAAAGGAGAAAGTCTAAAACAGAGAGTAAATTAATAAAATAAACTATATATGTATAATAGAAAATATCAACAAAATATTTGACCCTTTAAAAAGAAAAAAAAATTTTCATAATCCTATGACAGAACTACCTGATAAAGAAAAAAGAGACAAATACAAATTACCAATATTAGGAGTGAAAAAAGGGACATTATTACAGATCATACAGTCATTAAAAACTCATAACAGAGTATTATAAACAAGTTTATCCCCATATATGTAAAAATTCAGGTTAAATAGATAAATTTGTAGGTAACTACAGTATACTACATGGAGTCCAGAAAAGATATAATATTTGAAAAGTTTTATATCAATTAAGGAAACTGAATCCACAGATAAACACTTTTCACAAATAACTCTCTGGGCCTAGATGCTATCACTTCCAATTTTTTCCAAATATTTAAGGAAGAAATAAATAATTTTTAGACAATCTTTTCCAAAAATTGGAAAACAGGAAACACCTCCCTATACTTTTTATGTGTCCAACATATAATATTGATACTTAATTGGACAAAGACAACAAAACATATAAAAATTATAAGTCAATGTCTTGAACATAGATGCAAAACCACTAAACAAAAAATATTTAAATATCAAGTCTAGTGAAAAGGCTAGGGAAAGCTAATACATCACAACCAAGTTATTTATTCAAACAACAAAAGATTAAAACATTTGAAATAATTGAAATTAAAAGTTAACCAAATAAAGAAGAAAATCATATAGTTAATACAGGCAGAAAAAACATTTGATAAATTAAAAATGGCTCATGTTAGAAGCATTTAATAGCAACTAGCAAACTAATAATAAAGGAAAACATTCTCAACCTGATGAAGAGTATTGCTATGTACTGAATGTTGGCTCCCAAATTCATATTTTGAAATCTTAATGCCTCATATGATGGCATTAGGAAATGAGGCATTTCAGAAATGATTAAAGTCTTTATAGGAAAGGCCCAAGAGGGTTCCTTTGTGCCTCCCACCATGTGAGAACACAATAAGAAGTTGTCAGTCTGTAACCCACAAGAGGGCTTTTATCAGAACCTGACCATGCTGACACCCTGAATTTGGACTTCCAGCCCCTGGAATCATAGGAAAAAATTTTCTGTTGTTTATAAGCTACCCAGTCTTTGGTATTTTTGTATAGCAGCTCAAATAGACTGAGACAAATATTCTCCAAAATACCTATATCCAACCTCATACTTAATGTTGAGATGTTGAAGGCTTTCCCTATTATATCAGGAACAACACAGGGTCCTAGCTACTGAAAACAGACAAGGGAAAAAAATTTATATATATATATATTATATATACACATATATATATATATATGTATATATAATATATATATATGTATGTATATAATATATATATATAATGAAATAAAATTTCACTGTTCCCTGATGACATGTGAACATAGAACATCCAAAAGAATTTAAAAGTGAACTTAGTGAAACACTGAATAAAATGCCAAGATACAGGGTGCCTGGGTGGCTCAGTTGGTTGAATATCCAACTCTTAATTTTGGCTTGTGTCATGATCCCAGAGTCATGGGGTCAAGACCCGTGTTGGAGAGTGGCCTGCTGATCTAAAATGTATACAAAAACATAAAGGGGTAAAATTAGCTAAGGTGATGTTGAAGAACAGGAACAAAACTGCAGGACTATACTATAAGATATCAAGATTTATCATAAAGTTGTTATAACTAAGATAGTATGATATTGATATAAAGATAATCAGTGAAACAACAGAGTCCAAAAGTGACCCACCCAGATAAGGTCACTTGATTTATGATAAAGATTATACTTCAGATCTGTGGGGGAAAAAATGGTCTTTTCAATAAATGGTGCAGAGTCAATCAGATATACAGATTTAGAAAAAGAATATTACACCTCCCCTACACTGTATTGTAGACAAAAAAAAAAAAAAAAGTGAAGGCAAAACAATTCTAGATTAATGATAAGTCTAAACAGGGAAGGTGAAACAATAAAAGTTCTGAGGATTGTAGAGACTAGAACTTCTTAGTTGTGTTTAAAGCACACCAGAGAATCCAGAGATTCTGTCCAAAGTGACAGAGGTGGGAGAGGTGGGGGAGAAGGGAGGAGACAGGAGGGGAGGGGAGGAAGAGAGGAACCCTACTTGGCTTCTGTCATCTTTAGTCTCCCACCGGAGCTTACCTTGGTAGACGAAGGTAAAAGTCAGTTGTCAAGGAAGCTTGGAAATACAGCCGACCAGGGGAACCAAGAGAAACAGATCTGAGAGTAGACCAAAAACCAAAACACAACAGAACAAAACCTGAAAGCAAATTAAACAAACAAACAAACAAAAACCGCCTGACATGATCAAGTTCAAAAGACAAACATCAGTCAAGAAATAGGAGATGAAGCCCAAGTCAGAAGATGGGAAGATGTAGAAATGAGACAGACAGAAGGGAACAGAAATCATCTGTGAAATAAGAGAGTCCATGCTAATTACAGCAAATGAAGTAATGGGATCAAATGGGCTATTTTATGTATGTTTCACACACAGACTGATCAGGTATGTGAATTCTACCTTGGGTGTCATAGGGGCTTCTTTCCACTGTGAGTTTTCCCACCTGCTTCGTTTCTTGAGTTGGATTTGTTAAAGTGAACAAATACTAAGAGGGAATAGTAGTTCACGATGTTTTAAAATGTCAGTCATCTTCATTATTGGTTTGGATGAATCTGTTCCATATAAGATGAATCAGAAAGCTCATGGATGGAATAGGATAATTACTAAAAATAAATTTATTTTTTAAATCCTCCTACTATTATTATCTTTTGTTCTAACTTTTAAAAATTCCATTTGATTTTATTTTTAAAAGAACCACCTATTGGAAATTTTAAATCCATCTATATCTATATATTTCTGTATCTGAATATGCTGTATATATACTCTGAAGGGTAACAAGAAGTTGAATAGTTTGGGGCGCCTGGGTGGCTCAGTCGGTTGAGCGTCCGACTTCGGCTCAGGTCATGATCTCACAGTCCTTGAGTTCAAGTCCCGCGTCGGGCCCTGTGCTGACAGCTCAGAGCCTGGAGCCTGCTTTGGATTCTGTGTCTCCCTCTCTCTCTGCCCCTCCCCCATTCATGCTCTGTCTCTCTCACTCTTAAAAATGAATAAATGTTTAAAAAATTAAAAAAAAAATAAAAGAAAAAATAAAGAAAAAGAAGTCGAATAGTTAGTGTTGACAATGAACTGAGTATAATCCTTGACTCTTATTCAGCCTTTAAATCGTTAGTATGAGCTGAGGGGAAGGAAAAAAACCAACAAAACTCCAAACTGGTTCCAAGAATGGCTTTCCTTTTTAGCCAGTGTTACATTTTTCACAGGATGGGGGAAAAAGCTTTAGTGGCGGCATGCTGGTCTCGGGTAATACTTTTTAGTAATGCAAGAGCTTAGTTGGCTGGGTAACTTGATTACTCTGGAGGGCATGCTATTAGCAGAATGGGAAGGAATCAAAAGAAAAAAAATTTACATTAAGGCCACAGACATGCCATACAATGCAATTACTTCAGGTTTTATATCCAAAAAGCTATTATACCTCCCCCCTCCCCACTCTTTTAGCACTGTGGTATTCTGGTAAGGGGCTTTATAAGAGGCAAGAAATGGATGCTAGCCCAGAAAAACCCAAGAGATTATTTTGTGAATGAAAAAGGCCTGAAGCTGGGAATAAGTCCATATGGATTTTTCTTTTTAGCTCTTTCCAATGAATTGCGGTTATCCATGGCCAATCAATTCACTTCTTTTTGCCTTAGTTTTCACATGGAAATGATCATTCTAGTTTTTTAGCGCAGAAATGCTATACGCATCAAAGAGACAATCGGTACAAAATGCTTTTGTATACCTGACAGGAAAGTGCAGGAAAGCGTCCTTCCAAACCATTACCTGGAATCTCACGGTTACTTCTCGGCAGACATTGTTATGAGGGAAGAGCATTTTGGAGTTGGTAGCAGTCAGGACGGGTTAGGTTATGCTGTGGTAACAGAGCAGTCCCCACATCTTAGTAGCTTAACAAGCAAAGGATTTAATTTTCATCCATTCAGTGCATCCCACATGGGGGTCCTACATGGGTCTACAGCGGAAAGCTTTGCTCCAGTTACTCAGATCCCGGCTGAAGAAGCCCACCATCTTGTGTGGCTGCGACCTCAGAAACATGGTTTCCAGGGTCTCTGTGAGAGGGAAAAAGAGAGCACAGAGCACTCACACCTGCTCTTCAGAGCCTTGGCCAAAAATGGCACAAATCTCTCTCACTCGTGAGCCCATCGCATGACTCGACTTACCTGCAAGGGGCCAGAAAATGTCCCATGTGCCTAGGAAGGAGCAGAAAACCACAGAGGGGTGAGCACTGAGCTCTTACCCACAGTCGATTAGAACTCATGGTTGAAATATGCAGAGGGGCTCATCAGAAGGGAGCTTTTTACAAATAAGTTGGACCTTTATCACTTCACTCATGTACATCATCACAGCACATTTCACTTCTGTTTTGGTGGGTGGCCAACCAAAAATTCCCGGGGTTTTAAGGTGAGGCATCTGCACAGATTCAAATTCTCACCTTAAGTGTTAGACTCTGAGCTGTGACCTCTGCTTCCACCAGGAAATCTTAACGAGTAATTTGTCCTTCTAGGAGCCTGTTCTTGTGTTCTGGCTGGGGACAACAGGACCAAAGCCAAGTCAAGGTCTTGAAATTTAAAACAGAGACACAGCTAGTCTTGAGTTTGCTGAGCAGCTTTGAATCCTACATTAATCTAGGTACGTGTACTGCGGGAACTATTTTATAAGCAAGTAACAGAGCTACTTAATGTAAAAAGTGCCTAGCACAGTTCCTGGCATGTCCATAGTAGGTGCTCAATAAATGGCACTGGTACTCCCTTTACAAAGGAAGTAAGACTCATCCTGGTTTCTATATATGAATATATTTATTGAGATTCTCAGGTAATGATATGCTTCTTACTCCTTTACTTCTGTCTTACCATTTTTATAATTATGAAGCTATTAAAGCTTCTATTGAAAGGTAGGATTTTATTATTTTTTTTAACGTTTATTTATTTTTGAGACAGAGAGAGAGCATGAACGGGGGAGGGGCAGAGAGAGAGGGAGACACAGAATCGGAAGCAGGCTCCAGGCTCTGAGCCATCAGCCCAGAGCCCGACGTGGGGCTCGAACTCACGGACCGTGAGATTGTGACCTGAGCCGAAGTCGGATGCCCAACCGACTGAGCCACCCAGGCGCCCCGGTAGGATTTTATTATAAGCCACGCCCTGGAGGTACGGCAGTGGACAAAACTGCCAAAGTTCCCATTTGTGCCTTGTGGTCAAGGGGTTTGGCAGCAATGAGGACAGAGAGCAAACAAATAAACGAGCAGGTAAAAATATCAACGAGATGTGTTAGGGAGAGAATTAAGGGCAGGGGTGACATACAGAGTGACTTCAGAGAGGTGATGGATCAGCCTGGTTTCCTATGGAAAACAGAGGCAATACGAGCATTGTGGAAATAAGAAGTTAAGTGAATGTGGAAGGACCTGGACAGCGGAGGTCTGGAAAGCTTCAGACTGGGAGTCAGAGAAGCAATCGCTGGCCCATGTGGAAAAGGCTGAGATCAAAGGAAAGTTCAAGAAGTTGCACAAGACTGACTCTTGAAGCTGGTCTTCTAGGGCTGTGAAGTGAGGCTGACTCTCCCAGCCTCCCCCAGATAATGACCTCTGTTTTCTAAATCTTGCTCAAATTCCTTGCCGTGGGGAAGCCTAAGGCAGAAATACGCAGAAAAGGGGATTCTGGGAAATGTAGTTCTTAGCCTTAGGTGGGCGTGGGGGTTTGGTGGTGAGCAGATGGCAGACAATTTACCATCAGTGATAAGGATGACATTTAAGCTGGGACCTGATGACCGGGAGTCCACTTTCTGGGATGTTAGGGAAACACATTCCAGACAGAGGGAACAGCAAGCACAAAGGCGCTAAAGCTGGAGAGAGTTTCCTGTGTTTTCTGGAAACATCCAGGAGGCCAACGTGGCTGGAGATGAGTGAGAGAAGAATGGAAGGAGAGGGACTGGGGACGAGCGGAGGAAAGGAGTCATGCGGGGGTCCTATCAGCTATAGAGGGCCCATTAGGGGGTCTGTGTGTCTGGCTGGCTTGTGCCTGAGCCTTGCGGACAAAGTGTTGGTGGTAGGAGCTGAAGGAGCTGCTTAGAAAGGGCCACTCTGTGAGACCTGAGGGTGCATGCCTTTCTGCTTTGGCATCAGGCAGTGCAGACAGACACGGAGCAGAGGGGAAGGGCGTTCCCCGCAGCGTCGCCAGAATACAACAGGGTTTCGCGTGCCGAGAATGCAGTCCTGCACCGGAGGCTGGAGACAAGACATTTGGGAGCACCTGGAGACAGTTCCGTTGGAAGAGACATCGATGTTTTTACAGCTGAAAAGAACCGTGGGGTCAGAAGGGAGGGGCTGCGTCGCGGGTTTGAATCGTCAACTGACAGATTCAGAAACAAATGTGAGAACTCTCATCCAGAAATAAGCGGATGAAAAAATAGGACAAAACTTTGAGAGGGGAGGTGAAGGTCCAGTGAAATATGGGTTATTGAATGTTAGGGTGGCTCCGTTGTCCTCAAAGCCTGGGTAAAAGCCACGGGGAAACTCAGGTTACATTGACTAAGCCCTTGTCTGAATATTTTAGAAAGCTAAAGGATATTCATTTCCCTTTGGGAATTCAGTGATTTCCTTCCCATTAGATTTACATGCTTCATTGAACCAAGTAGGCCGCTTGGAGTCTTTATTCATCATAATTTCAAACGCAAGAGCTATAGTTTTAGACAGTTCTGTTCTCCTAAAAACATGCTGGCCAGAGTTAAACAAAGGCAGGTTGGTCTGTGCCCCACTGTCATGACAGTTCTTGGGTAACAAGATGGCTCCAGTGTGCCCATACGTCTCTCCTTCCCATTGTCTGAAATGCACTTGGCCTGTTGTTACAATCGAACCACAGTTGCCCACGGTGATAATTGCTCATTAAGACTCCCCCGTATTGGCTTCCTTACCTTTTCTATCTCACTTCTGCAGTCCCCGACTAGTGCTCACTGCGATCACCTCCCAAATAAACCACTTGTATGCAAATCTGAGTCTCATTGCCATTCTGGGTGGAAAACCTAGCCAAAGCCAACAATCACAGCTGAATGTACGGAGGGTATGCTAGGTGCCAGGTGCTACACAATTCTCATCTAATTGCTAAAACAACCCTCGGAGGTAAGTATTTTATCATTATCATCCCCATTATATACATGAGGAAAACGAGGGGCAGAGCGGTAATGTAATTTACTTATGGTCACCTAGCCGGAAGATGATAGAACCTGGAATGCACGGGACCCTGATTTTATTGCCATCCCTCCTTCACCAATTTCTGATCAATTTTGTTCCTTTTGGCATCCCATAGAAAAATATTTAATCTCTTTGTCATCCTACTTTCTAAAAATTGCTCCCCACACACTTCCTTCCTCATTATAATATATAATAATATGGTGCTGTTTTTATAAAATCCCCCTAATCTGAGCACTTCTGTAGAAGCATATATTACTGCTGATGGTAATAACAGGCCACCAGCCTCACCAACAGCTTAATGTTCCTCACACTTACCAAAGAATGCCTTGATTGATGTATTTCCCCCTAAAGCTCTTGAGACTTGTCTGCTTCTGTGTGAGAGGCTGAGGCTTTGAGCCCAAGGCTTCTCTTTGGAAGGTGATGATTGTGAGGAGAGGAATATGTGTGATGCATTTAGATTGCAATGCCTGTGGGTCTTTGCTGAGGTTCCTCTCTTTGCTTTTTGGGTGCAGTCCCAAAATAGCCCACTTTCCTTCAACCAATTTGATTTCTTCTCTCACGGCCCCTCCGGCAACACTGATACGTTTTTCGGCTGTGGCAAAGTGATACCAGTCCGCCCCAGCGTGGAGGCCAAAATATGAGAGGTTGAATCTATGTTTATAGGGCTGTGGATACATCTCTGTCTCTCTCTGTCTCTCTCTCCCCCTGTGTGTGTGACTCAAACTTGGTTTCAGTGTCTATCTTGGGGTTTGTTTGATTGCAGTGGAAACTCTCTTTAAAGAAGCTTAATGTAGAATCTATATAATCTTTATATAGACTCAGGTCATAGAGCTGGGTTCCATGACTTCTCCACTCTTCACGTATAGCATTCACTTCTGCTTCTCTTTGTTTCTGTTTTGATCTCCTCTCTTTCCAGCTGCTGCTTTTTTTGCTAACTCATCTGTTTATCCATGACAGCGACCTTAGTCCCCGTATTTTTATGACCATTCACCTCAGCTTCCTAGAGCTACATAAATTGGTTTCTGCGCTCTGCTCCTCAGTCCCTGGGAGGCAGAATATCATTTGCCATATGATTTGCCCCATGGGAGCCAAGAGACGGATTGGTGGGGATGATGTTGTTCACCCAACAAGAGTTGCCAGTTTAAGAAGATCTTCTCAGTGGCCCCAAACTGACCTTCATGTTGACTAAAATGTTTTTATTTTAGATACATATCCACTGTTTCTATATATTAAAGGCCAGCACATTTCCCAGACTACACTATAAACATTATCTCACTTAATCCTCACAATTACCCTGAGATGTAGCTGTAACTATCTCCAGTTTACAGATGAAGAGTCTGCGTGTCTGTGTCTTTCCCAAGGTGAAAGGGCTAGTATTGGATTTGTAATGGAGCTCAGGATTCTGTCTCCAGTCCTGGAGCCCTTCCCTCATGGGCGAAGCTGAGTGGAAGGACTAGTTAGAAAACCATTTTAAATGCAAGAAGCCTACTTAGCAGATGTCACTGCTGTCCCATGAAGAGAGGAGTAAAGCGCATGGAGAACATTTTTATTTTTTCTTGGTATCAGGTCAGCCCACCAGAGGCGAAGCCTGCCCCCTGATACGTAACAATGTTTCAAGAGGATGAGCAAGAAAGCCCTGCTGGCCTGGAGCAGAGTTCCCTGGGGACAAGGCTCAAAGAGCAAGGAGAAGAGAAGAGGTGAGGTCAAGAAGGCTCCAGAGCAAAGATAAGCACTTAGAGCCAGGCATTTGGAGAGCAGCAGAGTGGCCTGGACAGGACTCAGGGACCATTCGAGAAATGATTGCATGCAGCCTCGACTGAGACTCAAGAGCAAGAGTAGCCCTTCCCTCCGAGGATCTGCGGAAGTTCCAGCTTTATTGAGATATAATTGAAATGTCTGATGTCTCCTTTGCCACTTAATTTAAGTTTTGGTGTGAGCTGCCCCCTCCCCTCAGGCTTTCCCTCTTGCCCTTTGTCTTAGTCGGGAGCTGCTTGTATATACGCTGGAGTTACACTTTGTTACTTCTTTTCCCAACATACTTATGATACTTTGTATTCTTGAAACTTCTTGGTCCTATTCCCAGGACACTAGGGAAGAGGCCTTAGGGAAAACGCACTAGTGTAGGAAAAATACACTAATTCATACAAAATGTTAATGTTCAACAACGGTTTTATCTGCTGGCCAGCCAGCAGTGTCTGCAAATTCTCAGGTTTCCTCTTGACCTAGTGTCTTAACCAAAATGAATGATGCTTTGAAGGAGAACAGCGCTGGCTGTCATTACCAAAACTTGTGCATTCCCAATTTTCACACGAGGGAGGTTGACTTCTGACCTAAGTAGCTTCAGGCTCAATAAGAAGTAAATAAGTAGTAGAGAGAAAGTTCTCTGGAAAGCGTATGAAGCATCATGCAGGAAAATACTGATGGAGTCCCGGGGATACTAACCTACTAAGTATCCACCATGAGCCAGATACTCTATTGATTACTTTTCTGTACACATTCCCTATTCTTATCATTTTGTGTTTTGGACTTTTGCTTCCCTAACTACAGATATGTGTGCAAGGGAGAATATTGGTCTCGGGACTCTTGCGACATGCCTGAGGGTTCTGGAAAGTGGAAGACTTCAAGATTTCTCTCCCGAGGTGAGAAGTCATGGCTGAGGGAGATAGGTAACAAAGCTTCCCTATAATGTTTGCAATTATAAATTTTTTTCTTGAACATAGCCCTTGGATTAACAACAGCGACAACATAGCCCATTCGTGACAAGCACTGATCTAGGTCCTCTACTTATATAAGCTAACTTGACCCTCACAGCATCCCTGTGAGATACATAGTATTATTTTATAAATGAGGACATTGACATAGAGAGGTGAAGTGACCATCTCCAGTCTGCGTAACTAGTAAGTGATGAACCCAGGATTCACACCTAAGGAAGTCTTGCAGAATCCAAATTCTTAACCACTACACAGTCATCAAAGGTCGGAAGCAAGTTATAGGCACATCATGAAAAGCGTGGGAAGGTTCACCTTGACCCACAATACACGTATTGAACATCACATCAACAGAGTTCAGTTATAGTTCAAGTCTATGTCTTGGAAGTACATTAGGGACTCTGAGTTGTATACCCTATACTGCAGCATAAAATCTGGAAAACAAAAATCGAAAGCATGGAATATTTTCAAATGGAATAAGGTATGGTCTAGTCATCATACTAATCTGCCTTTATTGCTATTGGAGTAAGTAGAGAGGGATTGCACACACTCAAAGTAAAATACAAGACCATGGGAAGCTGGACAGCTTTCACATGGGTCAGGAGACCAAACTCAGTAAGGAACTATTTTGGTGCATGTACCCATGAATCCAAGGAAGGAGGGGCTTCTAGGATGTACTCTGTAGAATATCTTTGCTTAGGCCACGTCTGGCCACACCAGGTCTTAAGATGGAGAGGGCCACATCTGATCGTTTCAGGTGGGGCTGGCCCCACCAGAGAGACCAACCATGTGACCTAGATTGGACACTTTGAGTAACCAGATGTCAATTGATTTAGAGATTACGTTTAACCACATAGTCATGCCTATGTAACAAAATCCACCCCCCCCCCCAAAAAAAAAAATCTAAACATTGGTGCTCAGGGACACTTCCTTGTCTGGCAATACTCCATGCATATCATCATGCATCAATACTGGGAGTGGGATGTGTCCTGAGGAGTAAGGCCCAGTCACTTGCATTTCTCTCCTCTAACCAAAGCTGAATCACAGGCACCCCCACTCCCAACTGATAGACTTGTGGGTCTGGGGAGGTAGAATAGGATCAAAGAAAATGCTTGAGTTTTGGAAACCAGCATTTGTAATGAAACACTGACCCTGTCACTTATTAACAGAATGTATTTGGAAAGTCATTTAATCTCTGAAAAGTAGAAAAGAGAATCTATTGCAGGGTTGTTGCAAAGATTTGGGATAATGAATATAACATGTCTAGCAGAAAGTAAGCACTTATTTTAATTCATATATTTTTGTCATTATTATTAAGATATGGATATTTGAGGCCTTGAAATGAGGTCAGGGTTCGTGGGAACTTGGTGCCCAGAAAAACTCAAAATAGCTGGAACTACTACTAGATTTAGTCTACTGAAATTATGAATCGAATAGGCTTATTTTAATTCATCTATTGGCAGCTAGAATCTGTTTTTGAGTAACTTTTTCATTAACAATACATAGTGATATATTGTCTGATCTCCTGCATACTTACGACCTCTCCTTTTGTTTCTTTAGATTTGACCAAAAACTTGTCTTGAGTTAAAGTCACTACTTTTCAAAATGTGGTAGTCGTTGTGGTCATTTTTTTCACTTAGTATTACAAAGAAAGCAAATGCCTGTCTGATTTTTGTTCCTTTGTGTGTGTATGACTGTCCGTGTGTTGTGGCTATTTCTATGTATATGCACACACACCTGTCAAAACATTTGAGGGATATTTTATCTACTTAATTTAATTTAATTTAATTTTGTTTTTATCACAAATATGCAGCCTTTAACACCTAACATTTCACATTCTGGTAAGTTTTCTTCCCCCCCCCCCCCAAAGTTTTATTGAGATAGAATTAACATACGATGCTATAGAGGTTCAGCATAATGACTTGACTTACATCAATTGTGAAAGTGATGACCACAAGTTTAGTTAACAGAAGGGTATTTTAAATGGAAAAAAAAAATTGTTGGTATTTGTCTAGGTGTTGGTTTCTTTTCATTACATTTTTTTTTTTGCAAAATATTTCAATCTTCAAAATCAATTTTTTCAGGTAAAAAAGTTTCTGTTGTTCCTTTGGTCATTGCTTCAGTGATGTCTATCTTATTCTTCTTAGATTCCCTTTGTAACTTTATCAAATCTCTATACATTTGTCTTCCGTATCTCTTAGCTTTCTCTAATCACTTAAAACTTTTTATCTGCTTCCCCTGAGTTTGGGGGTACTTTCTAGTTGGCTTACTACTTTACAAATTAGAATTTCTTAAAAAAATTGTTCTGTTTAAATGTTTATTTAGTTTTGGGAGACAGAGCATGAGTGGGGGAGGGGCATAGAGAGGGAGACACAGAATCTGAAGCAGGCTCCTGGCTCCAAGCAGAGCCCGACGTGGGGCTCAAACCCACAAACTGTGAGCTCATGACCTGAGCCGAAGTCAGACACTTAACCAACTGAGCCACCCAGGGGCCCCACAAATTAGAATTTATTAAATAATTAACTTGTTTGACTGCCTCCATTAATTTTATTAAATTTTTTTTATCTGTGCTTTTTACCTCCGTGTCTGATATGGTTTGATAAAAACAGATTCCCCTATTGTAAACACATAATATAGAAGCTCTAAAGCCCTTCTTTGTTCCTTGTGGCAAATTTATGATTTTATAGGAACACATTTGGTCCGAATGCTCATGGTGATCCCTTTCTTTTAAACTATTTTATCTTTTTGATATGTCTTGTGCCTTTTTTCTTCGTTGTTCCCTTTCACAAAGGAATAGTTAGGCTTGTCAGGGATTGGGAAATGAGAACCGTTCTATCTGCCATGGGCATGGAGCACTGTTTGAAATTTTTATGCCCGGATGAAGGGTAAAGGACAGTATTTGGTTTCATTTTGCCACCTCAAAGATCTTTCAGCCTGTGGGGAATGGGGCTAGAGGAGAAGCCAGAGCCAGAGCTGGAGAAGAGAGTCAGAGCCAGTTATATTTGGGAACTGTGCCCAGAATTTCTATTTTGTGTTTGGCATGCAGTCAGGATTTTTCTGGGGCAGGGCCCTTGCTATTGTCTCACATTCTTTAACATCGAATGGTGTCATTGACCCTACTCTTTACCAAGTGTGACCATCAGGACCAAGGTCAATTTCGGGGAGCCTGGATGACTCAGCCGGTTAAGTGTCTGACTCAATTTCGGCTCAGGTCATGATCTCACAGTTTGAGCCTCTGCACTGTCAGCACGGAGCTTGCTTAGGATTCTCTCTCTCCCTCTCTCTCTCTCTCTCTCTCTCTCTGCCTCTCCCCCTTTTGTGCTCGCTCTCTTTCTTTCTCAAAATAAGTAAATAACCTTTTAAAAAAAGGATCAAGGTCAATTTTAACCAGGCTGAGTGCCACTGCAGGGTCCCCGTGCAGCATGACCTCCCATAGGAGGGTACTTTCGCTGTCACTGATAGGATATAGATTTCTCCTTCTTGCTCCCCTCTCTGATTCCCTTACCACTTATTACCTACCCTGACTTCGCTTTCTTTTCCAGCCCTCAGAGCCTTCGCTCCTCTGAGTTAGGCTTCCAGTCAGCATCTCCTTACATAAAAGCAGAAAGGATAAATCAGCTGAGAAAGGCAGCTGAGCCCACAGTTCAGGTACATGGGGAGTTTGCTTGACTGGGAGTTGGTTTTCTTTTAGGTATTTTCCTGGGTCTCCTCTTAGATGTTCGGGATTAGAGTCTCTAGAGGACAAGGTTGACATCTATATTTCTAAAACTTAGTTTCCCGACTGGGATGCGGCTGGCCCTTGGATCCCTGCCGGCTATTTGCAAGTGCCGAGTCTGAGAGCAAGAACTCTCAGCGCTAAGGTGTCTTTCTAGCACTTTCTGAGCACCTACTTTATGCAAAGTGCTGTGCTCTGACTGTGCTGCTGTGTAGGACGGAGGAGGGAGGACGTACGCTGCTGCGTACGAGGGAGGAATGTACAACCTAATTAGGCAGAAACAGTTCGCGTCTATCCAGCGCTTACCACACCCCAGGCACTTCCTTCGGCACTTGACACACATTAGTTGGAATGATCCTCACGGTAACCTCAGGATTTGGAAACCACTATTTTCCTCCCTCCACCACTAGGGAAACAGACGCTTAAAGGGGGTTAAGGAGCTTGGCAGTGCGTCACGCAGGTGGCGGGTGGCAGGTCTGAAATCTGAACACGCAAAGTCCGTCCCCAGGCTGCATTTTGACTAAGGTCTATTGCCTCCCCCCGAAGGAGATAACGGACAGCGTCGTTTGTCTGTGGTTAGGCCGAGGGGGAGTTCAGGCTCTGAATACTATGCGTGTTCAGTGGGGCGATGTGTCGCCGAGCAGGCGACGGGACTGGGAGGGGCGGGGCCCGGAGCCTCGGAGGAGTCAGGCTCTCGGAGCAGCTGCGTTCAGGCTGCACGCGTGTGCTCTGCCGCGCATGCGCCCTGGACCCCGCTTCCCTCCTTCTCCCCAGTTTCCCATTTGCAGCCATCGTTGATGGAGGCTCTACCCACCTGCGTTTGCGAGAAGCCTGAATGCTCCCTTGTCTGTTTTTAAGCCGTTTGCCTATGACAGAGTATGAATAACAAGATCGGAAACATCTCTATTATAACTTTAGAGGCCCTGTGTGCCATTTCAGCGTCATTTTGTTGCTTTCCCTTTTCTCCCTTGGATAGTAAAGATCGGCTACCGGCTCTGGTCTTTTCAAAGAAGCAGAAGAGGGTCATTTACAAGCTTTTGGGATAATTTATCCAAGCGGACTTTCAAATGTTTTGTACACGCCTAATATAAACAGCTTGTAAAAATGCAGCGTAAATGCAACAGTCACATTCGGGCTAACTTCAGAAGGAAAAGAGGTTTTCAGTGTTGGTTTCTTTTCTGCGATGTCGGTGGGATTGGGTAATATATTATGTCATTGTTATTACTAAGAATTTAGTAAGTGATTAGCTAACTGCACAAGGTGTTTCGGTCGGCTTCACGCAGAGAAAAGGAGAGAAACCATCTCTGCTACCAACGGATGCACTATTTAAGATGAATTTAAGGCAACTGTCACTGATATAAATATTAAATAAAACCAGAAAAGATGAAGCCCCTGTGACAGAGGCGGCACATCCTAGCATTCGGTGTTCAGTGTAGAGCACGCTATAGTGTAGTATTTGACAACACAGATTTTGAAGCCAGACTGCCTGATTTCAATTGTCCACATTCCACACATATCTCCAACCTTAGGTAAGTCACTTACGTGCTCAACCTTGTGGAGCCATAGAGAACATCTTCCTTACAACCTGAAAGTGGAACCAGTGAAGAGAGCAGAATCAGACCAAAATGCCAGCTTTTCAACTGGATGGAGGAGCATGGCCCCCACAGAGCCTCTAGCAGGATTCCTAATACTTTACCCCCAGTCATACCTGGCCACCAGCAGGAAGAGCACAGGGGCAGCTGAGGACAGAGACTGGCATGTAGGCAGACCTGGAGGGAAAAGGGCTTGAGCTGGACACGCTCAGTGCCATCACCAAATTCGTCAAGTGGCTGTAACATGGGGATGCTAACCATATCTATCTCACAAGGCTATTTTGCTTATGAAATAGGTGTTCATATAGCACATTTACAGAAAACTTTCCATATTATTTATATGTGTCACATATTCATGTATATAATATATATAATCGTGGAAAAGAAAAAAATAGCAGTAAAATTACAATAAATGTATTGCCTGGATGTTAATTACAAAGGCCCTGTGCTTAATCAGAGACATTACCACAAGATAGTGTTGGCTAAGCTTTGTTTCCCTATGGTTAAAAGCAAAGTAGAGAAATGGAAACATTTCTTATATATTGGTGGATTTTATTTAACCAAGGGTGTATGTAGTGCTTACCATGGGCCAGGCTCTGATTAGAGGACTTATATTTGTTCACCTAAATGGGGTCTTCTATTCTCATTCGTCTAAAGAGGAGACTGAGATAATGTAAAGACCCCAAGTCACACAGTATGCTAGTGTCAGGCCTGAATTCAGATGGTCTGTCGAGTGTCTTGGCCGCTGCTGGTATGTGTTACAACACTATGCTACCTTTCTCAGTACGTACATGTTGGAGTCACGGAGCAGAATATTTTCCCTCCATACGCACACAGCCTTGAGAACAGAAGAGTAAAAGGTACAACTTGAACGTGTTTGCTTGCTTATCCCAGCTGACTCGGCCACTCCTGGATCCTTAACCCTAAGGAGAATATCAGATAAAAGGCCTGACGGCAATCCCAGGGGTGAAGGCCAAGAGAGCAGTGACATATATGCTAACTTTTCTGCAAAGGCCAATGTCCGGCCCCCCATTCGTTACCTTGTTACCTTCCCTTACCAACTCATGGACCCGTAAGCTGGAACGGGCCTTCAAACAAAGCTTCTCAAACCCGAAACTGCATGCGATTTGTTCTGGGATCTGGGTAAAGATCCTGATTCTGTAGGTCTGGGTGAGATGACAGTCCCTGCTAACAAGCTCCCAGGGGGATGCTTCAGGTTCCTGGATCACAAGGAAGTTCTTTGTGTCAACTTTTTAATTTTACAAATGCAAACCGCGAGGCCTAAGAAGGTCCGGAAGTTACCTCTGGCCCCGTGCTTGGAGTGAGGTCTGTCAAAAAACATATCAAAGACAAACATGTCACCTTTGCATCACTCAAAAGGGGCCTTCTCATTGATCCTTACAACGTCTTCGTGAGGTTATACTCTTCTGCTTATAATCAAGTGACATGAGGCATAGGCTTGAAGAAAAATGACCTAATCTGAGCCCGTTCAATAAGCTGTGCTACACCTGGAGTGTAAAGTCAGTTTAGTCTCAACCCCCGAAGTGTCATGTACATCAGACAACTAGGGAAATCCACACTCTCAGCATTAACACGTGTTATGGACACGATTCAGGACTATCGGTCTGGACCCTGTTAAACTTGCCTTCTTCCTCCATTTTAGTCACTCAGCTTACCAACCAGTAAGCGGAGTTTCAGCCTGGAAGGTCATATGATCTTCTCCATGGAGGCTATTTACTCCACTCGCATGTCTCCCAGACGTTTGACGAAAACGCCACTGACAGAAACCCCATGACGTTTTTGTGTTTTTTATATCTGACACCTGTCCGGGGATAGGTTCTTTCCCCTATTGACTTATTTATACCTCCTCTGATTCCACAAAGGATAGAAGGCCATTGAAAATGATTTTAGAAGAGGTCTTAGTCGGTTGCCCTAGAATCTGTCTCATCACCGCGATAGAAGCTGTGGCAGCTGGTGAGCCACTGCTACGGGCCGGGGTCTGGGCACATCTCATTGAATCTGTACACTGATCTGCTTCAGTTGGTATTGAGACTATAGCTATAAACATGAGAAAACCAGTGGGGCGCCCGGGTGGCTCAGTCGGTTGAGCGACCGACTTCAGCTCAGGTCATGATCTCCAGGTTGGTAGGTTCCAGCCCCAGGTCGGGGTCTGTGCTGACAGCTCGGAGCCTGGAGCTGCTTCGGATCCTGTGTCTCCCTCTCTCTCTGCCCCTCCCCCGCTCATGCTCTGTCTGTCTGGACCTCTGAGCCTTTTCCTTACTCCTTCCTCCCTTCCATCTTTGGCATCTCATTTTCTCTCTGCTAGCTCTCACATTAAAAGCGATATCTGCTTCCATTTATTCGCAGAGAGAATTTTATTTTAGGTATAGTTTTTTGAAGATGATGGAGAGTATAAGCCCTAAGATTCTTTAATTGTGGAATTTTGGGCATTCGTTGAAGAAGACTGAGTTAAAGACCTTCCTGTCCCTTTAAATCATACCTCGTGGTTGTCTAACTACTTTCTCTGCATCAGGGTTTCCCAACCTCAGCACTATTGATAACTTTGGCCAGATGATGCTCTGTGGTGGGGGGAATCTGTCTCTAGACATTGCCAGATGTCCCCTGGGAGGCCCCAAATCAACCCTAGTTGAAGACCACTGGTCTTCACTAAAGTTAAGTTCTGCTAAAAGTGATGATATAGGAACAGAACCCAATTCTAACAGACTTTAGACTCTACATCTATAGTTCATTAAGCCTATGACTGCCTGAAACACAGACAATGCAAAGTAAATAAATTTTTTTTCTAGGTGTTAAGAGGCTTGACTTCTTGCTCCTACTTCCCTATAAATATTATTTCTGCCTTTAAAAATATAACACACTCTAGTGGATAATAGCACAGTCAGTGCCGAAAACAGATCAGAGATTAAATTTCAACTCTATTTCCTGCCTATCTAAGCTTGGGCAAAATGAACTTTTGTGGATCTCAGTTTTTACATTTGTCAAATGGGACTTTTTTTTTTTTTTTTTAATGGGACAACACCTTCTCTACTTCTCCTGATTCTACAAAAGAGAGGGGGAAATTGTCAGCTTGTGGAAGAAACCCTTTTCACTTCCCCCTGACCCTCACTCCTGCCTCCCCAGGAGCGAAAGAGCCACTTGACGAATTTGGTGATGGCACTGAGCGTGTCCAGCTCAAGCCCTTTTCCCTCCAGGTCTGCCTACATGCCAGTCTCTGTCCTCGGCTGCCCCTGTGCTCTTCCTGCTGGTGGCCAGGTATGACTGGGGGTAAAGTATTAGGAATCCTGCTGGAGGCTCTGTGGGGGCCATGCTCCTCCATCCAGTTGAAAAGCTGGCATTTTGGTCTGATTCTGCTCTCTTCACTGGTTCCACTTTCAGGTTGTAAGGAAGATGTTCTCTCTGGCTCCACAAGTCTCAGCAGACCTACTTAGAACTACTGGGAAGAAGGGTGGTGTGGAGGAAATAAATAGATAAATGCAGATCCCCCAATCTGGTTCCTGTTGCATGCAGACATCCGTTAGTTAATTCCCATTAAAAAAAAAAATTAAAAAAAATTTATGATGTATTGCTTTCTTTGAACAAATTAAATTTTTCTTAAGCTAAACACCCCCTTTAAAAAATATTCATTCATTTTTGAGAGACAGAGAGAAAGAGAAATAGGGTGCATGAGACAGTGTGGGGGAGAGGCAGAGAGAGGGAGAGAGAATCCCCAGCAGGCTCCTTGCTGTCAGTGCAGAGCCCGATGTGGGGCTTGAACTCACGAACCACAAGATCATGACCTGAGCTGAAATCAAGAGACGCCTAACTGACTGAGCCACCCAGGAGCCCCAGTTAGGGCTAAGTACCCTTTTAGGTTTGTCTCGTTCATAAGCCATGCCAGGGGAGGAACGAGGTCTATGGGAGGAAAGAACTCAGATCCTCACTGCAGTGTGGAAGTAAGGAGCTTCATTATTTCATTTAGAAAGTAGTGGCCTGAACAGATTTCATAGTTTATCCTTACAGTGGGGTTTGTTTGGCTTTTATCTTAAAATACAACTTCCTATTTCTCAGAACCAGCGGTTTCTCTGAGAGAATTTTCTCAAGATTGTTTTTCTGTATTTCTTTCCCTCCCATTTGTCTCTGTTTTCTTATTAATTCTCTCTCTTGTTCTCTCTCTTGCTCACTGTCCTTCCCTTCCCTTCTCTCTTACTTTTTTTTTTAAAGAGCTGTGGATATTTTATTTATTGATTTTTAAAAGTTTATTTATTTATTCTGATAGAGAGAGAAAGCATGAGTCAGGGAGGGGAGAGAGAGGGGGAGAGAGAGAGAATCCCAAGCAGTCTTTGCACTGTCAGCACAGAGCCTGACATGGGGCTCGAACCTACGAACCAGGAGATCATGACCTGAGCAGCAGTCGGACGCTTCATGGTCTGAGCCACCGGGGCACCCCCTTCTCTTATGTCTTTATTTCCTTCCCTCCTCTCTTTTGATTTTTGTAAGTTGAGAGGCACATAGCATCAGAGTGCCTTACTGTTGGTTCACAAGAACTCTGGGCGAGTGGTTCATAATTTCTTCACCCTGAGGAACAGTCTCCGCAAAAACGGGAAGGGAGGGGCTGGTGCACGATTTACAGCAGACTTCCCTGAGTGTGGGGCTCCCTGCTTGCTTATCACCGGCAGTGCCCTCCAGTGACACACAGCAAGGTCCTTGCACAGAGAATGTGGGAGGCCAGGGTTCCGGGCCAGAGGATACCGGCAGCAAGATGCGTAGGGTAACACGTGAATGCTACCCTTTCTCCTCTCCCCTCCTCATCCAACTATTTCTGGAGAATGAAGCCAGGGTGGCCTGAATTCAAGAAACCCATACTGAACCCCTGAAATGCTTGCCACCGATCAGCAAACACCTTCTCCCTGCTCCCCCCACCCACTTGGAGCTTGGATCCTCCTGTGGGTCATTTGCCACATCTTTTTGTAATAGCGAGGGAGTCGTTAAGGTGTTTATCCCATCTATTGCTTTTGGAAGCGGCATGTTCATTTAAATAATTACCTAGTCATTTAGTTAATGCATTCTTTTTTAAACTTGACTAACTACAGCGTATGTGGTTCTGATGGGGGGAAAAAAAGCCCCCTTTATGTAATAGCGCTGTTTTTCTCTCCTTGCAAAATAAATGCAACACAATTATTTTACCGCGGAGAAATTAGCTCATTTGCAAATGCCACCTCAGAACGCAAGAAGAATGGCATTTATTGAAGCACTAATAAAGGCACCATGTTAGAATAATTCTATGCTGACGGGCCCACAATCACTCAATATTTTAAGAGCTGTCATCATGCCAGCGTGAGCTGCTTGCAAAAGCACAAATTTATGCTGTGACATCATGGCACTAAGAGTATAATTGGAATAAAATTACCCAGCTTCTCTCTGGCATTTGCTGGTATTTCGGAGCCCTCCGCTGCCCACCCAGAGTGGATCTTTGGTTTCGCACCAGCAGCCACACTCTCCGCGAATGGAGGATGTACCAGGGCTCACGCTGGTGAGTCCTTCAGGTTTTTCTGGAGGACACTTTTCAGTAGGTGCTCAATGGCCTGTGCTGTTGCTAGAAAGCTGAAAGAATCACAAATCAGCCAGAGCCACTCTTTAGATATGGATAATTAAGCAAACAGCCACCACACAATGGCTGAAGACCTCCTCGTATCAGTTTTAGCGAGTTAATAAATTCCAGTCATGGCCCGTGGTTAACTGCGACGCTTGAACAAATGAGAGCGTCTGCATGAAAATCGGGGCTTTTAGGATTCACCCTTATGACTTTCCGGCGCCTCTTTATTCTTCCTGGAGCTGGGGGTGGGGGCGGGGGCGTGAGAAACAACAACCCGACGGGAGACGGTGGGGGTGGGGGTGGGGAAAGGGCACAGGCTCCCCTGTCATGTTCAGGCATAACACCCCGCTTGAAATCTCGCATCGCCTCATCGCCCCTTGGGCATCATCAGACGGGTTCCACTCCGCGGAAGGAGGCGTTACTGTGCCCCCGCAGATCAGGGTTGAACTTCGGGAGAGGGTGAGTGTGTTTGGGCACGCACAGGTGTGCCTGTCTGTCGCGGGGGTTGCCAGGGAGGGGCGGTGGGAATACCGCCCTTCGGGGCGCACACCTCGCCTCGGTGGTTCTCCAAGGGTGCCGCTGGGCGAGGTTGCCTGCAGCCTCCGCGACTGCCGAATGAATGTCTTCAGTGAGCTTGATGAGATGGTTAATTTGGACGTAAGAGAGGAAATGTTGTAATTAACGGCCCGGTAATTGGTAAACATAACACATTCATGGGAGTGGATGACAGAATATAGCGGCTGGTTAACTGGGGAATACAGATGATGTGTGCACTTAGGCCATAGCTGTGTGATAGACTTTGTGGGGGGCAGAATAATGCTCCCCCCAAGATGTCCACATTCTAACCCCCAGAATCTGTCAATACGTCTCTTACGTGGCAAAAGAAACTTTGTGCATGTGACTTACTTAAGAGACTTGAGATGGGGAGAATATTCTGGATTATCCACGTGGAGCCAATATAATCACAACAGTACTGGTAAGTGAAAGAGGGAGGTAGGGGGGCCAAGAGTCAGAGGAGGAGATGTGATGGCAGAAGCAGGGTTGAAGTGACGTGATCGCTGGCTTTGAAGTTGCAGGGAGAGGCCTTGAGCCAAGGAATGGGTGTAGGCCCAGGAGCTGGCAAAAAAAAAAAAAAAAAAAAAGAGAAAAAAAAGGAAACAGATACTCCCCAGAGGTTCTAGAAGGAATTCAGGCTCCAGACACCCTGATGGTCCGAGGATTCGGACCTCCAAAACTCTAAAATAACAAAGCTGTGTTGTTGTAAGATGCTAAATTTGTGCTCATTTGTTACAGAAGTAATAGGAAATGAATAGTCTTTTATTTAAAAGTAGCTTAAATGCATTGAAATTATTTAGTTTTTGGTGTTTGATGAAGTTTTGGTTGTCCTATGAACTAAAGCATGATAGCTAAAACACTATATTGCTTTTCTAAGTTTTTTTTTTTAAACATTTATTTATTTTTGAGAGAGAGAGAGAGAGAGAGAGCACGTGCACGTGAGCAGGGGAAGGGCAGAGAGATAGGGGACACAGAATCTGAAGCAGGCTCCAGGCTCTGAGCTGTCAGCATAGAGCCCTATACGGGGCTCGCACTCAGGAACCACAAGAACATGACCTGAATTGAAGACGCTCAACAAACTGAGCCACCCTGGTGCCCCCTAAACAATACTTTCCGTACAAATTAGTATAAAAAAAAGATGCTTTTTATTAAAAATAAATAAATAAACACAGTGTGATAGTAATGAATAGTGAGAAAGCACCAGGCTTTGGAATGAAATGGATCAGGGTTTTTGTACAAGTGCTGTGTGTTTTGGGTAAGTTTCACAACCCCTGAGCTTTAGATGCCTCACGTTTCAAATGGAGAGGATAGTAATTTCTTCGTAGAGCTGTTGTAAAGGGTAAATAAGATTACATACTTAAGTTCCTAATATGTGTGGTACATATTAGGCTGTTAGCTAAATATTAGTTTCTTCTCTTGTTTTGCCTACATTTAAGAGTGTGTAGGTGTGGCGATTTTAAAACATGGCTGCAAATTCTTTGACAGCTCTTGTCCACAAGTGGTGTCTGTGTCTACTCTTCTTGAACGTAGGTAGGCTTGTGATGCTTCGGCCAATGGAGTACTAAAGAAATGACACCACATGACTTCTAAGTCCAGATCATGAAAGGCCTTGTCTGCTGAAACATTCACTCTTGGTGCCCTGGCTACCAGGTGAAAAGCAGCCACCATGATGCTTCCATGCAGTGAAGAAGGCCACGCCTCTGACATGGAGACACTTCAGTTGACAGTCGCATCTGAATCCAGACTTTGCTCAGGCACCAGATGTGGGAGTGAGGAGGCCTCCGAATGATTCCTGCTCCAGCTGTGTCCGTCACTCGAAGCCACTTGTCTTGCCAGATGAAACCCCAGACGTCACGGAGCGGAGGAATTATCCTTCGGTGCCCTGTCCCCGTTGCTGACCCGCAGAATCCAGGAGCAGAAAAAATGGTTGTTGCCTCATGCCAAGTTGGGACGATTTCTTGTGCTACGATAGAGTGCTGGAGCAACGGATTAGTAACCACTATTAGTGACAAATGCGAGGCAGAACGGGGTGGTGCTAAATCGATAGCCCATTGCAGATCACCAAGTCAGAAATAAAACACAGACAAGCATACTGCTCTAGTTATTACAGTCTTTTTGTAAAAAGTGAAGACAACTATGTATGCTCTAATTTATATGTCTTCTAAATGCAGTGTAGTTAAGACAGTCTCTTCCTTCTCATCTACCAGAAGAAAGGAACCGTGTCTTGAAAAACATCAGAGGGGTTGCCCTCTGGATCCTCTGTGTATATATCCCTCCCTTGTCAGCAGATAATTGTTTGAAAATACATATCTGCATGGCAAAACCAGCTCCAGTGTAAGGAGACACCGTCCTGTTTGTCCAGATGATTAATTAACAAATCTTGGATTCCCTACTCCTCTTTGTAATGGCTTCTTTATTTGTGTATTACTGTTATCTCCCTCCTGTTTCAGATTTGGAAATACAGTATTAATTGTATGCTAGACATACAAACAAAGGGATTGCAGCTAGATCAATATGATAGGATCACGGTGTTCGTGTTACACAGAACCTAATCTCATCCCTTCATTTTTGGATGAGTTGGCATTGTCTCACGAATCAGCTTCTTGCAGGATTTCCAGCGGGCACAGAAATGGGAAGCTCGCCCAGACTTCAAAGTTTGGCAAATGTAATGAAATAGACCTTACAATGACTGCATGTATTTCATGGATGCCCCCCACATTCCGTTTTAATTTAAACACATATGTTCATTATTTTTAAAGTACATGCATATGCTTGACTATTTATTTGGAAATAAACAACATCATTTTCATCACAATTATTTTTTAAAAGCTAGGGCTGAAGTAACACAAAGAAATCAACATTGCAGAATATGCACGCAGAATAAATGACTAACTGAAAGTTTTGACAGGTTTACAATATTTTCCAAAATGAATGGTTGCCTTTATTTAATGTGTATCTGAAATAATGGAGTGGAGCAGGAAAATGAGTTACATTTCTCACCTTATTTGTTGGGTCTTCAGGAATATACTTTGCCTCAGATTCATTTGTGAAATTGGAAGGTATAAAATGCCGTTGACTTTCAGCACTATCGTGATCTGAATGCGATGAAAAGCAAATCATAAATGGAGAAGTATATTCTTGGGAATATTTGGATATTTTTGGGAACTAGCACGACAAGTTATATTTTGCTCAAAGCGTATTTAGGCTGCCCACAGGAGGCATTATCTTCTTTATTTTTTATTTTTATTATTTTATTTTTTAATTAAACTAAATTAAATTATTATTATTATTATTTTATTTTTTTAGAGAGAGAGAGAAAGCACTAGCTGGGGAGAGGGGGAGAAGGAGAGAGAGACAATCTTAAGTAGTCTCCATGCTCAGCATGGAGCCCTACTCAGGGTTTGATCCCATGACCCTGGGATCATGACCTGAACTGAAATCAAGAGTTGGACACCCCTGGGTGGCTCAGCTGGTTAAGTGCCTGATTCTTGGTTTCAGCTCAGGTCATGATCTCACAGTTCAAGCCCTGCATCGGGCTCTGTGCTGACAGTGCAGAGCCTACTTGGGATTCTCTCTCTACCTCTCTCTCTCTCTGCCCTTCCCCTCCCCCTTGCTTGCTCTCTCTCTAAAAATAAATAAACTTAAAAAAATAATGTTTTCAATACAAGAGGGAGTTATATTTATTTAGCCTTAATATCTTCTCTCTTCATGGCCATTGCATTTTGCCTGCCACCTCTTCTGTGACTTCTCACGCTCCCTGTGGCTTCAGTTAATGTTCCTCTTACTACCAACACAGTTTTCTGAAAAGTTGAAGCCTTCTGAGTCATGTGTCTTTTGCTGTCAAATGTGTTTTCTTTGTTGGATGTTGATAGTGTCTTTAAGTCATTACTTCTTGGCAGCCAAACTCTTCCCATGCTCATACGAGTAATTTGTAAGACCTAAATTTCTGGACCAGATTATGTTTGGGAAACATGATATGGGCAATCCCCAATCTGAAACTTCTACAATTTGATGGGCTTTCCATAAGGAACATAATACAAAATTCTAGATAAAAGTAGGTAAGGAAACGAATGTGTACTTAGAGTGAGAAAAGAAATCACGACAAATTATTAGAGCCCAAGAGATTCAGGTTCTTTTCCTTTGATGTCCTTGAAAGCAGTTGGCCAGAAACGACTTCATAAAATGCTTCCTTTTACAGCCTGGCTTCCCTCTGCCACCCAGAACACTCTGCAACTCCCAGTGGCTCTTGACATTCTCAGATTTGAGTGTAAGAGACGCCCTGAAGATAAAACTTAGCGACCTCAGGGTAAATTTGCCTCTGGTCCAGTGACTGAATGGATTTTGCCAACAGATACCGATCGTAACTGACACTATTGGACACTAAGCTGGAACAAGACACTGTGGAACCACTTCACACACACTGTGACTCGTTCTCAGCAGCCATTTTGATCATCCGGACCCAGCAGCCAGACAGATGGAAAGGGGCTGTTTCCCTGTGCATAACTGAATAATTTCATTTATACAATTTGTAAAATATAAATACAATATTATTTATAGGCTAATGATAGCTTATACTCCTACAGGAGGAAGACTTCCACAAATCCTTGCAGGCAAATTCATGTCAGTGCTACAGACTTCATTAAAATACTCTGAGAAATATTAATATCCCAAAGAATGACATTCTCATCAAGTGATAAATTCTGACTCAAAAGTAAATAGGCTACTGAAAATTACTATTATTATTACTTTATTTTAAGAGCTCACAGTCAATTCTACCTTGTTGAATTGAAGAAAGGGTTTCTTGTTTGGGGTTTTTGCACTCGTTAGGTTACTTAATACTGTGAGATCAATAATATCAGAAAAGGAAAACATTTTCAAGGATAGTCAGTCAACATTTTTTTAGAAGGTCAATTATAGGTATGAAGTATTTTTAAATTAAGTTTCATAATTTTTAAGTCTTTTTTCTAATTTATTTTTTAAAGAGAGAGAGAGCGTGAGTGAGGAAGGGAAAGAGAGAGAGGGAGACACAGAATCTGAAGCAGGCTACAGGCTCTGAGCTGGGCACTCAGCACAGAGCCCAATGTGGGACTCAAACTCATGGATGGTGAGCTCATGACCTGAGCCAAAGTCGGATGCTTAACAGACTGAGCTATCCAGGTGCCCCAAGTTTCATAATTATTAAATATTTCTCCTCCCACATATGATAGGAGATGATCAGGGTGTTTAATATATCCATTAAGCCTGGCACAATAGCATTCAAATTGGAAGACATCTATTAGATTAACATATATATTAAAACTTCCTAAAATAAATCTTTTCAATATTTTTTAAAGAGTAAAATTAAATGAGGGACAAATGTAGATTTAACATGGCCAGATTTCAGCCCACAGTGAATGTTCACAATTAAGCTCCAAGCATAATGAAAACACAGTTGGATCTACGACATTCCAAGTGTGGAATGTCAGCTCTGAAATGAAACAGGTAGTGAGTGAGCTCACAAACAATACTCTGTTGTGACAGATGTTTGCTTAGTACTTTGTGAGCCTGACTCATGGGGGTTGTTAATTATTTTAACCATTCCTTTACATTTTGTATTTGTTTAAACTTTTTCAAAGAAATGTATCATATATGATGTATCAGTCGGGTCGCAGCAGGAAACAGACTCCACTCAGATGGCTTAAACAAGGAAACTTGAAAAATGAAATTAGTTTGAGAGGTTCAGGAAGGGGTTGGCACGCACATTGAATAATGGATGTTGAGACACCCAGAAAGTAGCAGCAGCTAGAAGCCAAAGCTTTTACCTCTAATTCTTGAAGGGCAAAGGGTGGGAAGAATATTACCAGAATCCAATGACACTTGGCATCATAAAGAGGGGCCCACCCAGGAGTAATCATCGTAAAACAACATTGCTGATAGACAGAAGCAGGAAGATAGACAGAAGCCCAGAAGCAGAAAGAGCAGGGGAGAAATACCCCAGCCTCTCTCTTCTCTCTTTCTCCCATTTCTTGCCAATGCCTTCTATTGACCTAAAACAACCAGAAGGCTGCTGAAAAAAGAACCACGGTGATGCAAAACCCCAGAGCACACAGTGTGAAAGAGAAAGGTAGAGAAGTGTGGGTAGGGAAAATGGAGAAGAATAAAAACCATGACTTCAAATGATCCTCAGTTTGAAATGGTGAGCTATTAGGGAAGAAGTAGCTTACGTAGAGTATGACATTTCAGGAGTAAGGAGTAGAAGCTCACCATGATTTTAAATAATGTTTTATTGCCTGAGCCCTAGTAGAATGCTCACATGTTGTAGGCGCTTGATAAATATTTGTTGAATGAATTGTGTATTGATTGATTACTGTATTTTGTGCAGGCATTGTGACTGGATTTTACACTCTTAGATGATTTATACTTAAGCTAAGCCAGTTCAAGTAACCAATTTGGCCCATCTCTCCTTTAAAAAATTTCATAATAGATGGGAAAAATTTCAAACTAGACAATTAAAACTAATTTCAAACTAAAAAATCATTTTTCACATACACCTTCAATTAAGAAATTTGTAATACTCAACTAGTTATTTCTGTATCAATTAAGAACAGACTCGTAGGTATGCCTGGTTATATAATAAATGACATCGATACACTGGGACAAAATCAATGTATGTAAATTGAATCAAAGTTTAAATGCTCTAATAGGAACCAGATATCCAAAGAATGGTATTTCATATTGTTTTGTAAAAAGCAAATGATGTCTGAAAATTATTATGTTTGTAAACCTGAATGTTCAACTCTTGGTTTGGTTAATAATAGGTGTGTCTACAGCTTGGGGTTGGATCTAAGCCTTGAGGGACCTGAAATTTATAAGCGGCGGTGGGGAGCAGGGTGGGGAAGCTCCTCTTTAAAAAAACGTTACAGAATCACAACTCAAAATTGCTAGGTTTTCTTTCAGACTGTGGGTAGGAGCCCATGCAAGTGAGTGAGTTGCTCTAAAAATTCTAAAGTTTCACTCATTTACAGCAAATGTGTCTGTATTCTTTTAAAAAATTTTTTTTAAATGTTTATTTTTCAGAGAGAGAGAGAGAGAGAGACAGAGAGAGAGAGAGTTGGGGGGGGAAGGGCAGAGAGAGGGGGAGACACAGAGTCTGAAGCAGGCTCCAAGCTCTGCTGAGCTGTCAGCACAGAGTCCAATGCGGGACTCGAACTCATGAACCATGAGATCATGACCTGAGCTGAAGTTGGACCCTTAACTGACTGAGCCACCCAGGTGTCCCTGCGTCTGTATTCTTCATGCATACTTGCTTGCTATCTGCTGGCTACAAGGTAGGTAGACTGTGTTGACCTAAGCTAATATGTCATGCAAAATTTCATGGTTGTTTTGATTAGATAGGAGTAGATAAGGTTAGAGGGGGTCAAACGAGCCACGTGAAAATTTTGCGGTGCATGTGTTTTCCCCCACAATGTCACTACCTGGTACAATGAAAGCAAATTTCAGTCAATATTCAGTCACATACATTTATTCAACATTAAATTTATTAAACATTTCCTGGCAAAGGAGGAACCAAAAGCCAGAGCAGGACTAATATGAGGCAAGTGACGCCCTCATCTAGGGCATACAATTGAAGAGGGTGCCAGAAACTCAGTAGTCGAGATAAATAAGATTTGAATGTATTGTTTTCCAAAATCAAAACTAATACAACATAGCCATAACGAAAAAAAGCAAACATTTTAAATAAATATGGGATCAATATTACTGGGTTTTCCTTTATGTTTGGCTCCAGTATGATTCTGCACAGCACTGCAGAGCGTTTCATGCAACCTCTTCCATGAGCCTGAAGCGCGAGCTTTCCATTCCTCAAGATGATCGTGCATTCCTTGCACAAAAGGTCCTCTCTGGGCTGACTCAGCTTTCCAGAGGCAGGACTCCACCTTCTAGATGGTGTCAGACCAACAGCAATTCTCCTGGGTACCGGAGAGACCAGGTTGCAAGCTTGGATGTCGTTCTCTAGGATCATGCAAGGTTAGGAAGTGTTTAGAATGTATTTTTAGCTGCTCTACATATCTTGAATACCTTGAGAACTTATTTCTCATGTTCGCTATGCTGACTTCACAATTAACACCTATTCCTGGCATTCGCTCCGAATAAACAGCAAAACCTTGGTTGGTTGGGGGTGGTGATAAGTTCCAGTGGGACTTGACGGGGTCCTTTTCAGAACGTGGCGTTTGCTCCTCACAGTGCTGTCTGACTGCTCCCTGCATCCGTGATTAGCTCTCAGGCTTTGGCTAACTCTGTGACGCACCGTCTCACTCCATAGGCTCGAGTATCTTAAAGTAACTTAGAGGCACTGGGACCCTAGAATAGAGCGGGGGCACATGGCCAAGCCCCTGCCCCCACAGACAGAGCGTTCAGGGGGAAAGAGAGACAGACAATAAATAAGCAAACGTAAATATATAATATCAGAGTATCAAGCATTGATAAATGCCAGAAAGAAAAATGAGGCAGTGTGAAAGGCTAGAGACTGATGAAAGGGCATTATTTCATTTAGAGTGGCCAGGCAGTCTTCTAAGACAAATGACATTTGAACAGGGACCCGAGTGCAGTAAAGCAGGAGAAGCACGTGAATATCTGGAGTGGGACAGCGTCTCCTGCAAACGAAATAGCAAGTGCACAGGAAACATGTTAGGAAAATTACTGCACTCATGTTCTAGAAGATCGAAATAAGAAAATATAAAGCACAAAAGGAAAAGCGTGACCTGAGCCGAAGTCAAGAGTCGGCCGCTTAACCGACTAAGCCACCCACGTGCACCACCCTCTCTCTCTCTAAGAATAACCAGGCCATACACACTTCCTGGCAAGGTTTTACCAATTTCTCATTGGTATTTCTTTAGTGTCTCCCGTGTTAGCTCACTGGCAGAGTGACCTCCTTCTTTTTAAGGTACGGTACATGTTTCGGAGAATGGATAGACCAAGATTAATTCTACCAGTCTTTGAGTCTTTGGTAAATTTACTTCGTGTGAGTTTCCTTTTGTTGATTGATTGATTGATTGATTGCTGTTAAAATAATGCTGTGGTGAACATCCTTGGATATGTTTCATGTGTATGTGTGTGAGTATACCAGTGCAAGTATTTCTTGCTAATCTCAAGTCTGAGGTATAGGTCAAATGGCATGCACTTTTCTGATTATAATATACATTGCTGAAGTGCCCTACAAAAAGGTTATGCTAATTTACATTCACTACTCTTTATGAGAGTTCCTGTTTTCTGATACTCTCACTAGCATTAAAGTATTAACAATCATCCTCACCGGTTGATAAATAGAAATTATATCCTTATTATTTTAATTTGCATTTCTTGTCTTTTTAGTGAGGATGAATATTTCTCTCTATAGTTATTGGCCATTGACCAAGGCAAAGGTGCTAACAATAACTGAGGATAGAAACGCTTATCTATTACCTGTCCTAATTTCAAGGGCTACCACAAGCACATACTAAGTCTTAAGGAAAGAGGTGTCCTTTCTTTATGACACTTTACTGCCATCTACTAGAAAAGTCCCTTTATCAATAAACAAATAAGTCCATGATGACTCTTGTGGGAATGGTTAATGATGACCAGCAGAGTTGTGCAGTGCTCAACCTGCACATCTGTATGGGACAGCGCTGCTAATATTCCGGCTTAGCCTCTGAGTCCTGGCGTCTCGATCCAAGCTTTCATTCACTGTGAGTTAGCTCTCTGAATGAATCTAGGACATGGCCCCATTTCTCTTTCAGAGAGAGAACATATTCCTTGGGCTGTCTTAGTCCTCTCTTTCTGGTTCATTTAATCTGTCTGCAAACTTGACTCTTTCTGTGATCTGGTTGGTGCCCTTTTGTCACCTTCTTGACAGAAAGAAGTAATTCACATTTTCCTATAGAAGCCCATGATTTCGGGTCATAACCCCATCAGCTTTCCTAAATGCCAAAGAGACATGCTGTGATCATGTAGCCTATTTCTCTTTAAAATCACGCACCATTTTCTTCCTTTTTAGAATATAGGTGTCCCTCTAGGCTTGTAGCACAATATATAGAATAGTTAACATTGATTACTTACTAAAAGGACACTTTTCTCAGCTCTTTGCATGTGTGAGTTTATTTTATCATTTAACCACTAAGTGAATTAGATGTTAATTACTAATAGTATCACTATTATCTCATTACTATTACAACTGCTGCTAGTATTTTTGGAGGCAGGTGGATAAGGCAGCGATGGTCCAAAAAAGGAAGCGAAAACCAGCGAATGTAAACTTAGGATTTAGGGCAAACATCCCATCCTCGTCTTTTCAATAAGGGAGGGCACTGAGTTTACCTACTCGGAAATATAATAGAGGAGTTTAATGCCATTGGGCAAACTCTACAACAACTCAACCCGCAAGAGGCTTGAGATAATTCAAGCCCTTTAGCTTTAGAATAAACTGATGAGGCTCACAAAAGGCTGTATCCTCGGGAAGTCGGTCCCTGTCGACCTCCCTTTAAAAGTGTACAAAGTTCATGGTTCCCCATGATCCGCTGAGCAAATGTCACATGCCTCTGATGCAGCTCATAGTCCGATGAAAAAGCAAGCAGGGGACTCTATTTGGAAATACCCAGATGAAAGTGTTGTGTGTATGTGTGGCACGGCCCGGAGAAAACTTGAGGAGCACAGTAAACCCAGTTAGACGTAGTAGAGTTGGGGGACTACAAGCAGCCTTGGAAACCATAGCTGAAGACTCGGGTTGTTAAGGCCTGGAGACTGAAACGCGTTGGTGGGAGTGGTGGTCACTGATTTAGTGGTCAGACAGCTTCGAGTGGCCCACCACGATGCCCAGAACTGTGCCCTTTTCCAAAGCACATTGCTCCGTCACATTTAGAGACAAGGGCCTTAGTTTTAACATCAGGCCTGTTAATGGTTGATTATGCAGCACTGGACAACTCACTTTATCCGGTTGCATAGAGATTAGATTTCTAAATGTTCTCTGCTCCTTCACGTTCAATCGCCCAGCTGTAAGTTTCCTTCCAAACCCGGCTGTTTCTTTCCCGTCCCCACGTCCACCGAGCATCCTCGCGGGGCCTAAGAACGGCCTTCCTTTGTGAGATGTCTCAGCCTGGGTAGGCAGCGTCCGGGGGCCCACCCAAGCAGATTTATAGTGTGGAGCTTTCTCTTAGCCGTGCTTTGACAAGGAAAATGGCAGGCAGCCAGCATCCCAAACCAAACAATTGTCAGATGGCTGGGGAAAGGAAAATAAATGTTGAGCAGAGTCAAGAACTCAATAGCTATTTCAAGGCAGTAGAAGGCATCAGTGCGTGCCTGACCCAGAGGCTCTCCCCGCTCCTGACCCCAAAGGCCTGGGGAACAGTGGCCTGGGTGCATTCGGTCAGCCATCTGCTCAGGCCTGTGGGACCACCACCAGTCAGGGTGGGGTTTCGGCTGCTACTGAGGGATCTCTGCACGTCTCTCGGGCCAGCAAGGATGCTTTCTGAAACTCTTGTTATCCGCATTGTCAGGGCACAGAGTGCTTCTCTTATTAATCTTGGGATGCAGAAATATGTCCCTCAAGCTCACAGGGTCTTTTTGATGACATATGTTTGTTTCCTTGACCAATTACTCCCTGCATCCATCTACCACACTGTGGGGTTGACATTTTTTTTCTTTCTCCTAGATTGAAAATCAGAGATAAATGACTTATTTTCACTCTATTCCTCAATCTGGGAGACAGGATTGCTTTCCACCCCCACCTCTCTCTTTATTTATGCTCATACTTACATCAAGTTTTATATGTTTTATAGGGATCTTGTGATCCGAATATTGTGTATTTGGGACTCTCTTTGCTCCATTTGTGTGGAGAGTCTATCTTGGCAGATGCAGTCTAGCCAATTTAGATTCTTCAGGTACTGAACTTAATTTCCGATTTCTTCCTTCGTTTATTTGTCCATCTTTCTTCCCCCCCTCACCCATTTCCTCCTCCCACGTCTTTTTCTTTTTCTTCCATCGGAATGTTTTGCTCTGTATCATACTCTGATAGCAGAGCACAGTAAATACATCAACAGAGATAAATTTTACAGATGTGTGTTTCTTGATTGCTATGATCTCATACTTATTAAGCTTTCTTATGAAGAAGACATTGTGAATTTTTGGAATCTGTGGCAGATGAAAAGAAACCACATTTTGTTTCTAGAAAAACTTGAAAATAACCAGGAAATGGCCATTTTGAGACGTCCTCTCAAACAAAATGCCTTCGGGGCTCATCAGGTAAATGCATTTACCTGTTCAAAGCAAGGCAGTTGGGAATGGTGGAGTCTGTGGCTGACCTAGAATTCTGTGCCTAAGTTCATTCAAATTTAGTTTTAATTTATATATATATATATATATATATATATATTTTTTTTTTTTTTTTTTTTTTTTTTTTTAACCAGGACTTCGGCTACTCAAAGTAAATTTGTAGACCCAGGGCAGTAAGTTTGCAATTACTTCTCTGGGTAAACATGACTTCTATTTTACAATATTTCTCCAGGGAAACTGGTCCTTGTCCTGGAATAAGATTATGGTGTCTCTCACCATAGAGCTAGTCAAGCCACACTCCTCTTCTTGATCTCATTGCTTTTAAAATAAACCAAAAATTCTTCTGGCATTTAATGTTCTCCTTAATCTGACCCAACATAGTTTTATGCCCATATCTTTTTCTGTATCCCCCTTTAAATTTTTGCCAATCTCACCTACTCATATTTTCTTTATATATATATGTATACACATATATATACATATACATATATACATATGTGTATGTATACACATATACATACATATACATATATACATATGTGTATGTATACACATATACATATATATATATATACACATATATATATAAATTTATTTTTGAGAAAGAGAGAGAACATGAGCGGGGGAGGGGCAGAGAGAGAGGGAGACACAGAATCTGAAACAGGCTCCAGGCTCTGAGCTGTCGGCACAGAGCCTGAAGCGGGGCTCAAACTCACGGACTATACGATCATGACCTGAGCTGAAGTCGGACGCCCAACTTACTGAGCCACCCAGGCGCCCCCCCTACTCATATTTTCTTAAACACGCCCTATTCTTTCATTCTTTCCTACCCACGTGCTTTTGTTGATATCTCATCTTTCCCCCATCTTTGTAGGCACTCTGCTTGTTGTTCAAAACCTTGATTTAAACCACCTTTACTGAGTTCTAGAGTCTACATTTACAGCCCCTTGCCCTGTGCTCTCCTAACACTTTATGGAAATGTCTTGCAAGTTAGGGTGACACGTGTCTTGGTTTGCCCTGGATAGCCCCTGTTTATGCTTTGCTGTCCCAGCGTAATTATTACCTTATATTGGTCATGTTAATTGTAACACTTACTTACATTTCTGCCTTAAGTTTAAGTGCATTTTTATCTTCGTTGGAACAAAGATCATCCTTGTATACCCAATGGCCAGGCTAACCTATTTCTGTGACATTCATGGGAGCCATTTAAGGCAATTAGTGAATTTTATCTCATTTACCTATGAATAGGAAGAAAGAGTCAAAGATATAGTGTGTTTTATAAACAGCCCAGAGGTTAAGTGGCTCTCATCCTTCGGCATTTGTCGTTCTTTGTTTGTTTGGAGAAATTGGACTCTGGTTCTTTCTTGCATTTAGATACTGGTGACGGAGAACAGATTATGGGACGATACGTCTTAAGAGCAGGGAAGGACCTTACGTGATTATCTGTTCAAGTTTCTTCCCTTCACTCATATAGATAATCTTGGAGGGGACATCTACCACATTTGACCTCTGTACCCTTTTTGCCTTCTACACAGAGTGTAGTTTTCTTTAGTGCCCCACCTACCTTTCAGTAGCAGGACCGCTTGAACTAGGGTGAGGTCAGTGAGGTACCTAGGGTGCAGAATTTAAGGAGGCACACACTGTCAGAGTTATGCAAGAACAACGTCAGCAATGACAGAGTGCCTTCTTAAACAGTATGCCTTCAATGCCTTGCTTGTCCCAAGACCCTTGTTCTGGCTTGGCTAGGAAACGGTGGGGCTGACCCGATTTCTGTCCCCAAGTATGGACATTTGACTCAAGCCTGGTCAAAGAGCTTTCTTCAGCCACAGTGATTGACTGAAAGAAAGTCATGTGGCATAGAGAACCAGTAAGATTCTCTTCTGGGATTCCTCGGAAAGCAGTGTCTCTCTCTGGCGTGGTCTGAATTGAGACGGAAGCCTTGAAATGCTGGGCCATACGTGAAGCAGCCTTCAGGAGAATGGAGCCACAGCAGAAAGGAGCAGACCCAAGGGCAGAGAAGGGCTGCCTCTTAATGTATTGGTTAAGCACCTAATTTATCCTAGAATGTTTAGGTACATAGTCAATAAATAACTCTTCACACACACACACACACACACACACACACAGCCTTGGTGTTCTCCTACATGCCCGTGCATAAGTTGGATTTCTGTTTATTTGCTACTGTCCATAAATATGAAAGGATGAAGACCCAGTTGAGTTGACACTTGCTCTTGGTCACACGACTGTAGTCAAGTGTAGAGAGTAAAGCTGGACCTATACTTATCAGTGCAGAATTTCTTCATTCCTTTCCATGGTCTCTGATGTTCACCCACACCACATTATAGTTAGAGCATTGGACCACTCATTCAAAGTGCATTTGACAGAAATAACAAGTTACGAGTATTTAGGAGGCAGGAACCTATAGTCGATTGAAAATATTTTTAGTGTTTATTTATTTTTGAGAGAGAGAGAGAGAGAGAGAGACAGAGCATGAGTGGGGGAGGGGCAGAGAGAGAGAGAGAGACAGAATCGGAAGCAGCTCCAGGCTCCAAGCTGTCAGCATAGAGCCCAATGTGGGGCTCAAACTCATGAACTTCGATATCATGAGTGAGCTGAAGTCAGACACTTGACCGACTGAGCCACCCAGGGGCCCAGTACACTTGATTTTTTAAAAAGAATTTGTGTTTTCAGATTAATTTACTTCCCAGCTTATTATGTTAAGTAAATTAAAGTGCTAAAGCCAAAAGAAATAAGGCTAAAATGAACCCAGGTCTCTGGACTTCTGTCCTGTGATATTTTCAGTATATTTCACAGCCTCTCAAAACTCATAACTCCTCGTTTTTGTCTTCTAGCTAGATTTTGACATGTGGTTTGGACTGGTTGGGTGTCTAGATTATAGTTTATTACAGTGCTTACTCAGCTTAAGACCAAGCAGTGGTGATTGATTTTTTTCCCTCCCAGTGGGGCACACAACTTGGTTTGCTAATGGTGACAAATGACATTAAGAGACAAATCAGTTTAAATTAATGACCCTACGCTTTGCAAAATACCTCAGGGAGGGCAAGTTCACTCTGATACTGGAGACAGAGTGGCACTCTTGCCACCTGCGATTAGTGAAGTTAATGAAAAATCCAAAGGCCATCACAACTTTGCACACTCTAGCGTGCATTCGAATCGTTTGGAGGGCTCCCTAAAACACAGACCTGTCCCCAGAGCTCTGAATTCAGCAGGCCTGGGGTGGGGCCCAAGAATTTGCATTCCTAACAATTTCCGAGATGATGCTGGTGTGGAAGGTCCAGTGACCACATTTTGAGAACTGCTATTCTATATTAAGGATGGAATTTGATCGAAATAGGGAATTGGTGAGAGGTGCCAAAAGAGTTGCATTGAAAAGAGATGAACTTTCTGAAGCTGTGATAGAAAGGAGAAAGAAAATCATTCCCAATGGGCCCTCAGTCTCTCCCACATGTGTCCCATTTTCCCTTTTTAATGCTTCAAACCCAGGTATGCTAGTAGAGCCCCTTTAAATACTTGAAAGAACGCACCTGGCAGGCGATGTATATCATTCATGAGTAAGAAAACACTTAATCTTGATTAATTTAATTGTGGCTCTTAGTTCTCCAGGTCCGGAAACTTTATTGTTTCATCGAATGAGGATCAATCTTTCGGGGATGGTGTGCATTCCCAAGAGACCATTAAATAAGCCTCGATGTGAACATATGAACGCACAATGAGAATCACAACAGGTAAGAGAACCATCACCTTATGTCAGCGAGCACTTTCTCTTACAGTGGACAAACCATTATGAAAACCAAAATACTGTCCAGTTGTATCTAAAGGTTGTTTGGGGGGGGGGTGGCCCTGGAGCAAGAGGAGTCCACTGAAACTGAAGAATGTTGCTCACAGGCTGTCATCATACACTCTCCTCTTCAATCAGAGAGGCTTTCTGAGGAACGTGAGTGCTCCCACCCTTTCCATTGGGGCCCAGTCTGTTCTTCCAAGTAGTGCTGGAAATGCCCTGCTACCAAGTGCTTGCCTCACTTGCTTTTCTACATACCAAATTGGCCAGATGATTTCTAGAATATGTTACGATGTTTAGACAAGTTGAAAGCAAGCCTGGGCATTGAGTCATTCTGTTGCCTGATTTCGTACACATCGCTCTCCTGGTCTATTTCACTATAGCACAGAAATGTCTACCAAACTTAAAAGTAAATGGAAGTGAACTTTCCTGTGGACATAAGAAGGCCTAAAGGAATATGTTGGAAGTTCAGAATTTTTTAAAATTTATTTTTTCTTCTTAATTCTAAAACCTTAGACTTTGCTCCATAACAATGCCATGATTCACATAATTCTTGTCCCTTTGTCCATTGAGATTGATATATATAAAAAAAAGGGTAGTTTCCTTGGACTACACAGCAGTCTAAGGCCTCCTGAAGAATTGCATGATTCTCGGAGACTTATGTTTTTCAACTCAAGCAGTGGTTCTGATTTCTTATTTATTCTCTTTTTCCAAGGGGTTCTTTCTGCTCCCCACTGACCTATATGTAGATCACAGACACTTTTCTTAATTTCCAACAATATTGCCTACCCCAAATATTTCTTATAGTGCATTTTAACTGAAATTGTAAGATGACAACGTGAGGTAGGAGTGCTGGGGGGTGGTTGTGAGGGCAGATGGCATCGAGATTGACGGCATAGCATCATATAGCAAAGCATTCAGGATGGAATACTGGCCATCTGTGTTCTAAAAATGCTTCAGGATCCTATCATGTTGAATTGAATTCCTCACTGGACATTTCCCCCCCCCCCCCCCCCAGATTCCAACCTTCTGCCACATCATGCTATTCCTTCTTGAACTTTTCTTAATGACTCATTTTTGAGTCAGTAGGAACGCTCTGAGTCTTGAAACAGTTTGGTTCTCTGCTGTTCCTCTTATCTGTCTCCATATCATTCCTCCAACACCCTGCCATCAAAATCAGAGTGGTCCAGTATGGTATTTTCTAAAACAAAAACAGCTCTCTATAGACCACGACACTATCAATGTTTCAAAATAATGAGTAAACCTCATACTTCAAGAATGATACATCACATTTTCCTGCATAGTCTCTGGCAAGCTACTGTGATCGCCAATTTGAGAAAATTGGAGTATTGGTAGTGCAATTTGTAGTTTAAATGTCAGAAAACAGCTGCCTTTCCATGACCTTGGCCATGGGGTACCTCCCCTAGTCAGGATCCCACCTACAGGATGTCCTTATGTACGGCTCCATATTATCCTGGTGTGACTAGACCAGAATGAGGAGACCCCAATTAACAACACAATGAGTGAAACATTTGCAACATCCAGTCTGGTTACACAAATCATTTTTGTATTTCTCAAGAAAATTGAATATTTTCTTGACATTGAAACTCTAAGTTTCTACTTAAGGTTTTCCCAAAATATTGTGTGTATGTGTTTTACTCAATATGTTATTGTCATTCTTCTGTCTTAAGACAATTGAGCTACATATATTATCTTATTTTCAATTGCATTGTGTTATTATTTTTTTAATGTTTATTTATTTTTGAGAGGGAGAGAGAGAGAGAGAGAGAGAGAGACAGAGGGTGAGTGGGGAAGGGGCAGAGAGAAAGGGAGACACAGTATCAGAAGCAGTCTCCAGGCTCTGAGCTGTTAGCACATGCCCGACCCATGAACCTTGAGATCATGATATGAGCCAAAGTCAGATGCTTAACCGATTGAGCCACCAGGCACCCCTGCTTTGTATTATTTTTTATTGTACTTACTAATTCTCAACGTTTTTTTTTTTATTTATTTTTGGGACAGAGAGAGACAGAGCATGAACGGGGGAGGGGCAGAGAGAGAGGGAGACACAGAATCGGAAACAGGCTCCAGGCTCCGAGCCATCAGCCCAGAGCCTGACGCGGGGCTCGAACTCACGGACAGTGAGATCGTGACCTGGCTGAAGTCGGACGCTTAACCGACTGCGCCACCCAGGCGCCCCTGTACTTACTAATTCTAAGAGTTGTATAGTGTATTTTACTGGGCTTTCTGAATAAATAAATGGATTTTCCTTCATCAAGGATATTTTAAAATATTTCATTCCAATAGTCATCTCTTTCCTTTTTTTTTCTTTTTTTTTCTTTTTTTTTTTTTTTTTTTTTTTTTTTTTTTGAGAGAGAGAGTGAAAGAGGGCATAAGTGAGCCAGGGGAAGAGAGACAGCGAGCCAGGAAGGGTAGAAGGAGAGAGGGGAGGGGGGAAGAGAAAAAGAGAGAGAGAGAGAGAGAGAGAGAGAGAGAGAGAAGCCGAGCTCATGGGAAGTGAGGCTCAAGCTCAAGAATCCTGAGAGAATGACCTGAGCAAAAGTCAGACGCTTAAGGACTGAGCCACCCAGGGTCCCTGTCAGCTCTTTTTGCCTGCTTCTTGTATTGAATTGTCTATCCAAGTTTATCATGTTGAAAAATATTCTTCCATTTTTAAATTGAAAAAAAGAAAAAACGAATGGGTAGTGAATGCTGCTGAATGCCTTTGAAACATCTGAATGATTAAATTAAGTGATATATCTTTTGTTGCTTATTAGGCCTATTTTTTGAATAATTGTATTAAGAGATTTCCCAATACTATGCCTGCATTCTTGGGATAAATCCTACTTAGTCATGGTGCCTAATTCTTTTGTACTAATGGATTCAGTCTAAAGTGTCTATATTAATAAGTAAGGTTTGTGTTTTCAAATTTCTTTTTGGTGCTTTTGTGTCTAGTTTTGGCCTTAGCTTCTAGAAAAACTGAGTAGCTTCTGAGATGATCTGGTTTTTGAAAATCTATATAATTTGTAGATAAACTGCTTTTGAAAATAGTTTTCAGATAAACTTTTAAATAATTTTCCTATGATAGTCTTTTTGTATTTTTAAAATCTTTAATTGAATCCTTTTAAGTAATACGCTATTTCCCATAAACTCAAGTATTCTATTGAGATGTTCTTATTTTTCGAATCACAGAGTATTTTCTATTTGTTTAATCTCTGTATTAATATTTATTATACAAATATGTACTTCATTATTTATTATATTCATTATTCATTGCTTCATCAGCATTTTAAAACATTTTTATGTTTTTTCCCCATAGAACTAATGCTTGGATTTATTTAGCTATTTTGCAAATGTTATAATCCTTTAAAAAATTATTCATTTTACCATGATTTTTGTAATAAGATTTTAAAAATCAATTAATATCTTTTAAATTCTATGCTTTTTCAACTATATTCTTTCTTTTTTAAGTTTATTTATTTTGAGAGAGAGAGCGTCCGCGTGCCATGCTGAGGAGCAGGGAAGGGCCAGAGAGAGAGAGGGAGAGAGAAGAATCCCAAGAAGGCTCTGTGAGGGGCTCATTCTCACGAACTGTGAGATTGTGACCTGAGCTGAAATCAAGAGTTGGGACGCTTAACCGACTGAGCCACCTAGGCACCGCTCGAGTACATTCTTACCTATAATGAAAGCATTAAGGATTATGAATTTGCTTTTTACTATAACTTCGATAAGAGTTTTGATAGGATTAAGTATATAAATTTATACACAGTTCTCCTGATGTCAATCTTCTAATAGTCTGTAATTGTACTTGTGATTTTTTATGAACTTAAGTTGCTTTCATTTTGCAATTTAATTACTATTCTAATTTTATAAATAAGCATCTCATAGAAATTGGAAAAGTGTGTCTTTTATAAATCTAAGCTTGAAATATATGTAGATGTTATATATATATATATATATATATATGTATAGATATGCAAATACAATACATGCTTACATACATATTTTGTGTTATATGCACATATATCAGTCACTTTAAAAACCTGTTATTCAAATTATATCTTCATTGATTTTAAAATATTTACTTCAGATTTTAAAAAGAACTACATAAAAACGTCCCACAATTCTATTCCTCTCCCTTTCCTAGAACTTCTATTTTGTTTACTGGAGTATTTTGATGCTTTGTTAGTTAATTAGGTCTTTGGAGCTAACTACCTTATTTTCTCTGGATGTTTATAGGGTTTTATTTTTATCCTTTTAATTAAATAAAAATTTTCCTGAACTTCTGCACATGTAGGGTTCTTTTCCATAATTTTTCCAGGAACACAAACAATTCCTTTGATTTGACTGTTAGATTATTTAAAAAAAAATTAATGTTTATTTATTTTTGAGAGAGGGAGAGACAGAGACAGAGCATGAGCAGGGGAAGGACAGAGAGAGAGGGAGACACAGAATCTGAAGCAGGCTCCAGGCTCCAAGAGGTCAGCACAGAGCTCGACAGAGGGCTCGAACCCATGAACTTCGAGATCATGACCTAAGTCAAAGTCAAATGCTTAACCAACTGAGCTACCTAGGTGTCCCTGTTTGATATTGTTAAAGAATTTTTTTACTTTGAAATAATTTTAGATTTAGCAAGAGTTGCAAAGATAGCACCCAGGATTCTCACATACTCCCAGATTTACCTAGTGGTAACATCTTCTACAAGATGGTGTATTTATCAAAGAAATTATGATTAGTGCAATATTATCAACTGAACTACAGACTTTATTTTGTTTTCATTAGTTTTTCCACTATTGTGCTTTTTCTCTTTCAGGATTCAATGCATTTAGTTGTCATGCCTCCTTAGAATCCTCCAATCTGTGACAGTGTTTCATAACCTTGACACTTTTGATAAGTATATTCAATCATTTTGTAAAACCAGCAATGGAATACATCCTTCATCTGTGATTTCTGCTTCTATTCCAGTCATTCTTCACATTTTGCCCCTGGGGAACATCTATAATTAATAGGTTTGATCTCCATTGTCTTATTTCCTTATCTGTCATCTTCTTTCGACGATTTTCTTCTCCCCTCCACAATAAATTTGTAGAGTGTTTCTCGTGTTTGTCTTCCACTTTGATTATTTCATTATCTGCAATATCGGTGTTGTCACCAACATTAAAAATATGGCTTGTCTCGGCTTGATTTTTGTGCCACACTTTCTCGTGTAACATTTTATCTTAGCTTGTAATCTATGCCATGCATCTACTATAATTACTTATTATATTAATTATAAATCATCTTAGCCCATTGTCTCCCTTTCATTATGTGCTCCTGTTTCATAGAACAGAAAGCCACAAGGGGAAAAAGAGAATGAAGTAGACATAAGGAGACATGCAAAATGAAGGCCATGCAGCTGCAAACGAGAGGCTGCAGGGTTGGCTGCTTTGGTTTTGAAAATTCCAACTCAAATATCTTCGGGGAATGTCAAAAATCCTTGTAGCATTTTCTTCTGCTTCCTTCGGAAATTTGTTTCCTATATGAAATTATACTAACCTTATTCTTCAGTACTTTTTTTTTTCCAATAGGCATAATTTTGTTTTTATCTCTCTATACACCTGCAGATGGGGAGTGCTCTCTGCAGTTTACTGACCATCAGGGCATTTGAGGGTCCTGCTTCCTTGTGCTTCCTTACCCACTCTAAGTTCACTCCTTTTATTTTTGTATTAAAAAATTTTTTTTAAGTGTATTTATTTATTTTGAGAGAGGTAGAGACAGTGCGAATGGGGGAGGGGCACAGAGAAAGAGAGTGAGAGAGAGAATCTCAAGCAGGCTCCGTGCTGCCAGTGCTGAGTCTGATGTGGAGCTCGAACCCACAAACCAAGAGCCAAAACCGAGAGTTGTATGCTTAACCGACTGAGCCACCCAGGCGCCCCTACAGTGCACTCCTTGAGACCCCTTCTTGCACAGACTGAGATATCTGTAGATAGAGTTCCAGCTTACTTTCCAGAGCTGAGCAAGTTTCCAGCTAGTGTTGCTCTATGGAATGAAGTTAAATGCCCTCCTGTTCTGCATCACTGCTCAGTTGCTTGAGATTCAAAATAATATGGTGTGTAAAAAATAGACTTCTTTAATGTGAGCTGCATCTGGCTTCTTCCTATGTCTGTCTCCCATCCACAATAATTCACTTTGGGTGACTATATTTCCCATAGAACGATATACTATTATTCTCTCTATGTTTCTGTTTGCTGAGAACAGTGGCCTCTGGGTGAATATAAAAAAATGAGGCAAGGAGGAAAAGCTAAGTCCTAATAGCACAGAGATCACACCCTCAATTCTTTTGATAGCTAGTAAAGATGGCCAGTCAATTGTGGGGAAGTGAAAATTGGCCCCCTATATTTGGAGGAGCCGCTTAGTCATGATGCAAAGGATGGATAGATCACATTTTTAAAGTTAGTTCATTGATTCAAGAAATATGTATATTGGGTCATGGTTATGTGTAAGGCACTGTGCTTAGCTCTGGTACCATACATCTAAATAAGAAAGACATGGTCCCAGCCTTCATTACATTTTTTTCCTAGTTGCTGGGAATAAGTTAACATTTTTGAATGTCAGCATTTACTGAATGTATGCTATTCCATGGAATTGTTATCAGAATGAAACATGATAGTATATATCTGGTATCTCTGCATGGTGTGCACTCAGCCAAGGTTCACTATTGCTACTTTTATTCTGATTATTAAGACTACTGCTACTTTTTTTTTTTTTTTGCCACGATTGATCAGGAATTAAGATGAACACCTTGCATGCCTCAAAACATTCAGTCTTCAACAGCAATCTTTGGGGGCACCAGTCTTCTTTTTCCTTGTGTTTTCATCTTTTTTGGGGGGGGAGGCATTTTGGTGACTAGAATGATACTAGATTTAAAAGTGCTTGCAAAAGCAAAGAACGCCTTTATACCATTTCTGACCTTTCCCAGATGTTCATGTGTTCCATGATTACGATATAATTCTCAAAATCCAGAGACGAACATAGCCATAATATATTTAACTAAGCTACAGATCTCTTTCAAATCTCTTCCCACACTAGTTGTTTGACGAATGTTTTTTTTTTTTTTTCCTAGGCCATCATCTGATGCAGGATCACCTGCCCCATTTAGTCACTACATCTCTTCAGTCTCTGCTAACTGGGACACCGCCTTTGTCTCATAGTCCCTGGTGACCTGGACGCTTTTGAAGAGTTCTGGCTTTATCTCATGTTTCTTCATGGTTAAACTCAAATTAAGAAATTTGGGCAAGAAAATCACCAGAGTGATATTGTGTCCTCCTCAGCACTCATAATCAGGAGGCACATGCTGTTGATATACGTCTCATCATTGGAGATGATAACTTTGACCGCTTGGTTACCATGGTATCTTCCAGGTTTCTCTACTGTAATGTCACTACTTCTTTCCTTCGTAATTAATGAGTGTCTTGAGGGGAGATACTTTGAGATTATGTAAATATCCTGTTTCTCATCTTTTGCTTGCTAATTTTAGCATTCGTTGATGATGGTGCTGAGGCCAGGTTTAATGCCTATTGATTTATTCTCGCCCACAACACTTATTACTGTGATGTTCGCTGATTTGTGATTTTCAGTTTTCATCATTCCATCTATATTTGTTAATTGGAATTCTACTGTAGTGAGAGCTTTACCTTCTTCTCCACTTATTTATTTATACAACTCTTTATTTCTACAGGAGACATTCATTGCAATCATTATTTATTTTGTGACCCAGATCAAAGTGACCCAGATTTGACCATTGGGAGCCTGCAGTTGTGTCCTGTTTTGGGTAATATTTTAAATTTGAAATCTCACCCTACCCCCCATTTTATTACTGAAGCTTTCAAACCTATAAAAAGTTAATCAATCAATTATAGGTTAGAATAAATGGCCTTGTCCGAAAATTTCTTATGAACAGGTTTTTAATGGCGGTAAGGAGGAACGAATATCCAAATATTGGGGAAGTTGGGCATTTTATGTGAAAAAGGGGTGACAATGAAATGTAGGAAAGGAAGAATCTGGAACAAGAAATTACACAAAATGAACAAGGGCTCTTATAACATCTAAATGGTTCAAGCACCAATTTTTGGATGCAAACTTTAACCTCCTCCACCCTTTTGTTTAGGATTGAGGCAGAGAAATGGGGTGATCAAATGTAGGGAAGCAGGTACTTGGCCGTCTTTTCCTTCTGGAAAGGCTTTATCTGACTTTCTCCACACTGGAAGGTTAGCCAGACACAGTCAGCACTCGGATAACGTGGCCGCCTGTGTTTCCATCATCCCCGTCCACATTGGAAATGTGTCTATTTTCTGAGAAATCACGGAGCTCAATCTACATTTCTCATTACCATTTAGTAAAAGAGCGACTGCAGTTGACTGTAACAGATAAAGGGCAATTGCTTATTTTTTAATCAATTCTTATTGATTTGAGAGACACGGGATTCTTAATTGTATGTGTGCTTCATCTTCCCATTGGAGATTTCTACTTCATCTGATAGATAGATTCTGGTTTAAACTACAAGGCAGTATCCCTGTGTGCACTGTAGGAAGAGGCTTTAGGTCTTTCAAATACTTGAGAGAGGATTCTAGAACAGAGGCACCTTTCTTTCGCTGATATTAGCTGTCTGGACTGGCGAGGCAAGTCCTGAGGCCAGACTGCTTGGGTTTGAAGCCCACCTCAGTCACTTACTTTTACCTTTGTAAGTGGGCGGACTACTTGGGCAGGCTATTTCACCTCCTGATGTCTCCGTGTCTTCATCTGTGAAATGGGTATCACAGTAGTACCATCAACCTTAGGAGGTTGTTGCCAGGATCAAATGAGGAAAATTCATGTAAAGCATTTGGTTTGGGGCTGGCTTCTTTTTCTTCTTCTTCTTCTTCTTCTTCTTCTTCTTTTTTTCTCTCCCCTGGGACAAAGTGTAAGTTAACACCTCTTTGTGGCTGAGCCGTAAGCCTCATTTTCCTTGGATTCTTCCTTTTTCAGTTTGTTGAAACATATTTTTATATGCCTGCCTTTCGACATTTTAAATAATCTTATGGCCAAAAAATCGTGCACTGCTTTTATTCACATATTGCTTATTTCTCTTTTCATTGTGATATCCTTGCAAGTGATGGTAGGTTGATTTTATATTTGTGCTGTATATATTTCTCGTGAATATGTTTTCATAAATATATATAAAATGTTTGCTTGCAATTGATGCATGACAATAAGAACCCTGAGATCAAAGGCATGAATTGTTTTTAGGATTATGATACAGCTTTTAGTAGTTTGGTAGATGTTTATAACTAGTAATTGTCTCTAATTCCTTCTTTTAAAAATCTGAACTTATTTTGGCATATCATGTGAAGATAGCATTAAACATTTTTTTTTTGCCAAATATGTGTTGCTAAATTATTTCATTCATAAATACCTCATTACTTATCTGTAAAAGTTAAAGATTTTCAGCATAACCAAAATAGCATTATCACATCTAAATTTTTTAAATGTGTAATTAGAGAGAATTATGAATTCATCTGTGATTGTGAAAAATACTACATAGAAGTTCTGTATATCCCAGTTTTCCCCAGTAAGAATATCTTTTTTTTTTTTAACTTTTTAAATGTTTATTTATCTTTGAGAGACAGAGTGTGAGCAGGGGAGGAGCAGAGAGAGAGGGAGACGCAGAATCCAAAGCAGGCTGCAGGTTCTGAGCTGTCAGCACAGAGCCTGATGTGGGGCTCGAACTCATGAATCCCGACATCATGACCTGAGCCAAGGTCGGACACTCAACAGACTGAGGCACCCAGGTGCCCCAAGAACATCTTGTATAATTATGATGCAATATGACAACTACGAAAATTTGCATTGATACAATCCATCTGCCCATCTAAGAATTTTAACAATAATTCTTTAACATCATTCAATATGAAGTTAGTGTTCAAATGTCCGTATTGTCTCATAATACTTTCACAGTTGGTTTGTTATAATCAGGAGGATCTTCCCATTCTTTTTTATTTTTTATTTTTTTGAGAGAGAGAGAGAGACAGAGGGAGAGAGAGAGAGAGAGAGGGCGGGGGGGGGGGGGTAAGGGTGAGGGGAGAGAGAGAGAGAGAGAGAGAGAGAGAGAGAGAATCTTAAGCAGATTCCACAATCAGCAAAGAGCCCCACACAGGGCTCCTATCTCATGACCCTGGGATCATGACCTGACCAAAACCAAGAGCCGCCTGCTTGACTGAGCCACCCAGGCTCCCCAGGATCTTCTCGTTCTTAACAGCAAAACAAACTTCTGTCTTACTATTTGCTGCCTTACACAACCCAGCACAGATCAGTATATTGCAAGCCTGCTCTGTACTAGGTGTGAGAAGGAAAACGACAAAGAGAGCCCTGGTCACAATTATTATCCCCAATTGAAGGTAACAAAACCGAAGCGCATGAAAGATAGGTACTTAGGCAAGATCCAGGGGATGGCTAGTGGCACAGCTGGAATTCTACTCTGAGGCTTTTTTGTGTTTTTTTGCGACAGCAGGAGAGTTCCGTGGATGCTCTGGGGAAAAATTCTTATAAATTCTGGACAGTTTACAACCCTCAGGACTGGTGGGACTCAAATATTGCTGACACAGTGTTAGGCGTTCCGGTCCGCTGACCTCGAGGGGTGGTTGGTAGGGTTAGAGAGGAAAGGACACGGGGACCTGGCTTTAAGGACACAGGTTCCGCCTTGCTCGCATCATGTACTAGCGGTGAACTTTGGGCAGGTCATTTAATCTTTTTGAAATTCTATATTTCATCCATGCAGCAGAAATAGGAGTGCTTATTTTATAGTTTTATTGGCTGATGACACAAGATAATATTTGTGAAGCTGCCCAGCACATCGCAGGTGCTCAATAAATGCTAGTTCAACCAGGGTGCTTGGCACACGGCAAGAAAACCAAACGCCACGGAAAACGCTATTCGATGTTAGCGATGAGGTTGAAAATTTGAAAACTATTTTTTTTTTATTTTACTCCCTGGGGTCGTTTAATTTTTCTCAAAGCAAGCGCAAGGGTTGACACGGGACACCTCTTTTGTAGAGGGGGTCATGGCCAGGAGCTGGCGTTGGTCTCCTGCCTGCCCCCCCCCTTTGGCCTCACTTCCTTTACAGATTGGGGCCCACGCACGCTCAGGATCCCAGGGCTCATCATCTGCTCCTAACAAGCCGCTTGTGATTTTAGCTAGACCCAGTTGAACATCAGTGGCCCCTTGGTGGACCATTTCCTTCTGTTTCTCTTAGGAACAAAATGCCAGCCTGGTGGAGATCTAGAAAGTTGCTGTTTCAGTGTAATCGGATATGCATTTAAACGGGAGCTATGCAAGTGGAAGGCTCCTCGGGCTTGCATGGCTTGGGCAAGCCAGGGGGAAAATCGCCCGGACTCCTAGAATCACTGAGCCTGAAGGCCTTTGAGGCTGGCAACAGGGCCGGCTAAGAACAGCACACTCTTAATGTAGATATTCTGTTTCTGCACCACCACTGGCAGGAAAACATTGCAAATAAATCCTATTATTTGTTCCTTTCCCTTCTAACATGTTATTTCCGCACTTATGGTTTTAGAAAGATGTTATTTCCAAACTTGGGGTATAAAGCGAACATTCCTTCCACAACACCTGCCACGATGTTGTGTTTTTATTCCCGCATAAAGGAAGAGTTTGTTACGGCGTTCACAACTTAAAAACGCCAATTGTGTCATTGTGTGATTCAGTTCCTAACTGCGTCTTCTTTTCTTTTTTAGCCTCTAATATCAGGATGTATGAAGTGAGCAAAAAAGCACGACATTGGGTTAAGACTCGGGAACTGCACTGAGGGTTTGGGAAAGGTTTTAGGATGCTTTTATTTAAGATGTTAAAATCTTTTGGTAATATTCGGAGGAGTCTCTGAAGGTTTTTCTAATTTAACTATTTCAATAAGTGCTAAAGATTTTCTGTGGAAAGAGCACAAAAACTCTTTAAACAAAGGCCCATTTCACATTTTAATGCAAATTAGTATAATTTGGAGAGGCCGCCTATATTTCTAAATATAACGCTGCATAAAATTAGTGGCATATTTTATATTATCCGTTCACTTAAACTAATCTCACTTCTGAAAAGCCCTATAGGGATGAATAGATTGCCTGTAGAAAGTAGGCTCATAAGCTTTCAAATATTTAAAGAAAAGATGAGACTATAAAAGCATGGAGGAGAAAAGATACAGAATTCTCGAGAAAACATTACTTGAGCTTCCATGGCAATAGTGCTGAAAGAATAAGGCCCCTAAGTAGTTCCCACCTCCTGTGGTTCGCTAAGATTATGCGGCTGGGAACAGTGGCCACTGCAGGCGTCTGGACCACAGCAAGGGATAGCGCTAGGACCATTTCTGGAAATGCTGGTAATTGCCTCATTTACGATAAAATGCTTGATAGTGTATCGCTCCCTCTCTTCATGCATATATTCTGTACCTCGTTTATGAATTGCCTGCCCTTAAGTGAGTCGAATATAACCATCGTTTGGTGTTTCTCCGCTCTGCTCAGGGTATTGGAAGGTCCTAGAAGACTCTCGGTGCTGCTTCCTTTCCCCTTCTGCTTCCTCCAGTACCTGCGGTGGAGAAGGTGGAAAGCAACTCTTTCTTCTCCAGGCTAGGAATCCTGCGTGGGAATGACCGTGCACACAGTCACTAACTCAAATCCCTCAGAGACAGAGTCCAGGCCCCGAGGCACCTGTCTCTTCTGCCCAGGTGGTAGGTTCTCCTCCACTGACTTAGTGAACAAACAATCCATATTTTAAGAGCGTGGCACGGCCTTGGCTGTGATACTGAACCTCTGATAAAAGCAGGCATTTGCTAACAACCCGAGGAATATAGACTAGAGTATGAAAAAGAAGGCATTTGGAAAAGATGCGGCTGTTTTTGATGTTGAGAAATAGATATCTGGAAGGGAAAAGCAGGGAGGTGGGGTTAGAAGGGGACCTGTCAGTCACCAGAAGCCAATGCAGAAGAGTGACTCTCAGCCGTGCACCCGCGTGGAGGATCCCAGGCTGCAGGGGTGGGCTTGAGGAAGGCAGGCCAGTAAAACAAATGCAGCAACAGAAACTAAGGCTGGCTCAGAAAGGTTACAAAGTATAGCCATAAACTCCAGACAAAATGCATCTCCAAGTGTCAGGATGCCCTGAATGGGAGCAAGCAGTGTACTTCCTGCTTTATTTTTGGAGGCCCGGGCACGTTAGAAGAGATTGTTAAAAAAAAATCTAGAGCGTACATCTCTGTGTCCTTTGACTGCTGCACGAAAGTCCAAGCAAGGCTGAACCCGGGAATGAGAGTGGGTCCATTTCCAAACTATACGTTCCGCTGTCTTGGGCGTTCTTAGCCAATAGACAGTTTTAATATGATTAAGATAATTTAGTGATGATGGTTTCCAAAAGCTAAGTGGTAGAGGAAGGGTGCAGACCTTCTGAATCCTGGTGCCTCTGTGTGTGTGTGTGTGTGTGTGTGTGTGTGTGTGTGTGTTTAAAGAGCAGGAGTTTCCTCGGTTTCCTGTGGAAAACTTTAGTCCTGAAGATGATTCTGACTGTGGGAGAAGGGTTTTCATCATGGAGGCTGGCTTTTCCCGAGTGGTTTGGGGGCAGTTGGTTCAAGTACCATTTGATGCTCTGTTCCACCTCTTTAAACGTCCCAGCCACATGGCACCTGGGTTGGGGGAAAGATTTAGAAAACTGGACAGAATAGGGAATTTGAAGCCACAGGATTCTAAAAAGGCAGGGTTGGTGACCTCTCTCCATTTGAAGAGCTCTAAATCCCAGTCTCCCACTTCGTTCTTCTTCCTTTTTTTTTTTTTTAATTTTTTTTCAGCGTTTATTTATTTTTGGGACAGAGAGAGACAGAGCATGAATGGGGGAGGGGCAGAGAGAGAGGGAGACACAGAATCGGAAACAGGCTCCAGGCTCTGAGCCATCAGCCCAGAGCCTGATGCGGGGCTCGAACCCACGGACCGCGAGATCGTGACCTGGCTGAAGTCGGACGCTTAACCGACTGCGCCACCCAGGCGCCCCCCCCCCCCTTTTTTTTTAATTGAAGTATGGTTGACATAACATTTTAATAGTTTCAGGTGTACATTGTAATGACTCAATATTTGTATACATTTCAAGATGATCCCCATGGTAAGTCCAGTGAACATCCTTCATGATACATTTTTTTTCCTCCAAATTCTAATATGAATGAGCAATAGACTGTGAGCCAGAGGGGATCACCCATGAGGGTGGTCTCTTGTGGGACCTGATGCTGGCAGTGTATACCCTGTGTTGGTCCTTGGTCCTCTGTAGGGCACACTTGAAGTCCTCTCCATGGGGTATCAGGGTGCTGCCCATCACACCATTTTAGGCATCTACTGAAGTATCTGGAGGGTGGAAAGAATTCCTAGGATAATTCTATGGCTCCTAACTCCCGGTTCTCAAATTTCATAAAATAGTTTTTCTGTTGCAACTGACATATTAAATTCGAATGTCAAGTGGAGACATTTTAAAATATGGGAGATAACCTATCCCCCATATTTAGAATAGTAATAAACTGCCAGAAGAGGTGGTGTTCTTGACCTTTTGTAAACGGAGCTTTGGGTATGCTTTGAGATCTGAGTAGGCAGATAAGGAATGAGTCATTGTTGTAGCCAATGAATCTTAGAACGGTTGGCCATCTTCGATTAAACAGAAGTCCTTATACCGCAGAAGAGGTAATGCCTTGCTCAGTGTCATGTGGAACATTTGGCTAAATCTTTACGTGGGTGTGCAAGGCTGTCAGACATTTATGGTGCTAGCAGTCTTGGACCAACTTGCACCCAAGAAAGCTTGGTAGGTGGAGAGGTACTTCCCCCACTCTTGGCTTCCCCCTTACCACCAAGGACAGACTCTTCAGGGGATTTGAGCATAGCACCACCGAATGGAAGCTTAGGACTAAAGATGAATTCCTTCTTGAGTAGTTCTGCAGCGGATGGTAGCAACAGAGCACGCTAGGTTCTGAGTTCAAGTCACATCCCCATCTTCTAGTTCTGGTTTCTAATAAGGCACGGACTATACTTTTATATTGAGAGGAAGTAACATGAGGATGGTTCTGGAACTCCAAAGCAACCACTATACCTAGTCAAGCGCTTCTGAAGGGCCCTGCGTATAGCTGGGTACTAATCTCAGACAGTTTTAAACACGAGTTCAAGATGCCTTAGAAGATAAGAGCGAAGGTGAATGGATGTCTGAAGACAGATATTCTTGGGAACATGGAGAGGGGAGGCAAAAAGACCCAAGTGTTTTTTAAAAGAATATTTTTTAATGTTTATTTATTTATTTTGAGATGGGGGAGAGGGGCAGAGAGAGAGGGGGAGACAGAATCTCAAGCAGGCTCCATTCTGTCAGCACAGAGCCCAACGCAGGGCTCGATCTCATGAACCATGAGATCGTGACCTGAGCTGAAATTAAGAGTTGACACTTAACCAACTGAGTTACCCAGGTACCCAAAAGATCCAAGAATTATAAGGTACAGGTAAGTCTGAATGAGAGAGTGAATGAGAACAACCCTTATTAACATTACTAGAAGAGGAAGCGAGGGGGCATCTTTCATAGAATACTTTCAGTCAGGGCCATTTTAGTCTGCTTAAGCTTTAAAAAAATCATATTTTTGGAATTTCTACACCAAAGAACATCAAACACTTACATAACCGCATATCCAAAATGAAATATAGATTCTTCTGTAAATAAAGTGACAAGATTTTTATAACTTACTTTCAAAATTATTTGATATCAAATAACTCATTTACTTTATGATTGACTGATTTCTTCAAAATCACTGCGGATTCAAAATTCTCACAAAGTGAGAAAATATATGCTACTGATTATTTTCAAGTTATAGTGACATTTTGCAAATGTTGAATTTAATGATTGGTAAATCTGAGGAGTGTCATATTTTATAGGCGTTAAATTAAACATTTATTAATTTTGAATCTCAGTCTTCCTTTCAGGTCAATAACTTTTTTTTTTTTTTTCAGGTCTCAAACATTTTCATGGGTCCCTGAATAGCTCACAGGATCTTGTTGCTGGGCCGATAGTGACTGTTGGGTAAGACAGCTGGTTCCAGCTGAGCCACCTTAGCCACCGGCTAAGGCCAGTTTAGACAGTTGGGGACAATTTGCAAGGAAAGTTCTTAGAAGATGTAGAAAAATGACCTATTGTCTTAGCTTCAGTTTTACAGTAGCATGCTGTTTCTATGTTGTTTCTATGGTTTACTTAATTGCATTCCCAACAGAAGGGAAAGGAATGGGTTGAATATCTTCCGATTCCTGGACAGACAGGTTTCTGCCCTAAGAGGCACTTGGGAATTGTGGGCACTGTCTTGTCAAGGCAAGAAGGTATTTATTTACTTCTACTCCGTCTTGTTCCACAAAAATTTGGGGTTGTGTATCACAAATACACATGTAACAGTAATGAGAAAATGGTACTCTCTTACGTGTCATTAGAGGAAGGGAAGGTCTTTGTTTGGAAAATTCTTCGAAAAGCCAATGAGACTCCAGGATCTGAGTGCCCACTGCTGGAGGGGGTGCTCTTTTCCTAACAGAAGGGAGAGAAATTGGGAATTCATCCCAATTTCATCCTTCATCCAAGGAAGACGGAATGGGTACCAGGAGGGCTGGACCTGGCAGGGTGGCCTCACATGGTGGAGTGTTTGAAAGCAGATGGGTTTAAATAGAACTGTCAATAGCTTGTGGTGGGTTCTTCTGGGTGAGCTTCGAAGAGAAAGACAAAGGAAATTGACATCTAAGTTGCACAGGTAGGAGGTATAATATAGATCAGAACAGATATTGCAAAAAGAGGACACATGGAATACAGAGGAATATCCCTAAAGTTAAACTATGAATTGCCCTGGAACAAATTACATAAGATCCAGAAAGGATTAACTATGAGCTCTTTAATAAGATGAATGTTGTGAGTTGTTGGCATAGCATTAGGCATAGAGCAAGATTCACGTCTTTAGTCTCTTTTCCCTTCCTTCTTTGGGACCTCGGTCATCCTCATGCTGAAGGACTGATGTAGGGTTCTCCAAGGTTCTGTTCTAAAGTCTCTTTTTTCTATCTTCTTTCCTTTGAATAGCATTCTCTCTCATCATACTCTCCTCTGCCAAATTTGTCTTTTTTTAATGGCTAATTAATTTTATCAATGATTTGACTAAGCCATTATGAGCTTTTTAGTCTTCTCCTTTGACAGACGCAATCAGCTGGTAAATAATGTCAGTCCCATGGGGCGCCTGGGTGGCGCAGTTGGTTAAGCGTCTGACTTCAGCCAGGTCCCGATCTCGCGGCCCGTGAGTTCGAGCCCCGCGTCAGGCTCTGGGCTGATGGCTCAGAGCCTGGAGCCTGTTTCCGATTCTGTGTCTCCCTCTCTCTCTGCCCCTCCCCCGTTCATGCTCTGTCTCTCTCTGTCCCAAAAATAAATAAACGTTGAAAAAAAAATTTTAAATAATGTCAGTCCTACCTGGGAGCTGTGTCTCACATTGTATTAGCTTTCCATTGCCACCATAACAAATGACCACAAATGCTGTGGCTGAAAAACAACACAAGATTTGTTACCCTATAGTTCTAGAGTCCAGAGGTCCAAAATAATCTTTTGGGCTAAAATCAAGCCATCGGCAAGTACATTTTCTAGGGGGAGAATCTGCCTCTTTGCTTTTTCTAGCATTTAGGGGACCCTGCATCGCTTGGTTCATGGTTCCTTACTTTACCTGCAGAGCTAGATGGATAGCATCTTCTCTCCTGTCTGATCTCTGCATCCATCCTTACATGTTCTCTCTCTGACTGGTCCTTCTGTCTTTGTCACATAAGGGACTCTTGTGATTACATTGAACCTGCCCTGTAATCTCCTCATCTTAGTTTTCTTAATCACATCTGCAAAGTCCCATTTGCCTTGTAAGGTAACATATACACAAGTTCTGGGAATTTGGATGTGAACATCTCTCTGAAAGGCCATTATTTAGCCTACTACACACATCCTTGACCAATTCTCTCTCTCGTTACTATCAGATTTGCCTTACCTCTTGTCTGGAATTCATAATACCCTTATAACCAGACTCTTTCTGGCACCTCACCCCTCCAGTCCAAAATCCACACTGCTTCTCATCATCACCTTGCAGCTGAGATCTGGTCACGCATTTTGCTTCCCCAAAGCCACTCAGTGGCTCCTTACGTATGCATACAGAAGAAATCCCCAAATTCTCAGACTTGAAACCTGGCCATTCCTGCTATTCTCCATTTTCCAACCACACATTCTAAAAATCAGTGCTCCGCACGACTCCTTCGACATGCCCTCAACTTTCTCAAATATTTCCATCTGCTTCTGGTGTCCTTTCCATCTACAATTTTCTTCCATTCGTACCTTGTTGGTTCAAGTTCAAATTATCAGTCAAGGCTCAAATCAAATCTTCCCTCTCCCATGACAGTTAGGTCCATTTAATCCTCACATATTTTTACCGTCTCTTTTCCATCAACAACCTCTGTCTGCATTTTTATAATTCTGTGGCAGTCTGTCTCCTCAGACTAATAGGAAGAGAAGCTTTGATGGGGAGAGACCCTTGCTTGTTGAGTTTTTGAGATTTCCTAGCACTTAACAAAAGGTATTGATCCTTGATCAAAGAATGTGAACAGATGTTTGCTTTATGAACTATTGGAGAGTTTTTCTTTAAGGAATAGCCAAGAGATTTATAGATTTGCTCTTAAAAATCACTTTTAAAAGAGCATTAAAGCCCAAACACAAAAGTTTTGCCTATTTTGATCCCCTAGTTTTCTGGCTGGAGGAAGGCTTCTCCTTCTGCTGGACTACGCTCTCTCTCAGGGAGGTTTAGCATTATGGGAAAGGTCCCTCAGCTCTTTCCCAATCCACTTGCCCCCAACGGTGTTTCACATCTGCTTTGTCATTCATGAGCCTCAGATATGGTGCCAAGGGGCCTTGTCTTCCAACAGATACTTCTGTTCAACTCTGTCTGCAGTGAATGACTCCTCTCAGTTCCTTATCCAGGATATAATTCCCCATTTCTTAGCAGTATTGAAGGTGAGGAAGGCCTATCTGATCTCCCAAGGGGCTGAGTGCCAGCAGAGTAATTAGCTAGGCTTCAGGCCAATTCAGAGCTTTGATCTGGAAACCCATAACCTTCAGTCTCATATGATGGCTGAAGAAAGTGCTGAGCTAAAGAAGAATGCTCTGGGCTCTTCTTTCAAAACCATACAGACATTACCCAGACGACTTGAGAACTGGACTATAGAAAACATTGTTGAACCAAAGAAGAGATTTATTGGTTCATTTTACTAATCAAACTCCGACAATGTGTCAGTGACCTCGCAGAAAATTTAAACTGAGGCATCCTCTATTCCAAAGCAATAAGGCAAATACAGTTATTGAATTGTGAATGGCATTTCTCTGGGCACAAGCAGCCTCAACGTGAACAGATATGCTTCTGTTAGGACATTTATGACCGTAATGAAAGTGGCATCAGGAAAAGCCAACTGCATTTTTTCCATCTTACAAAAAAAAAAAAAAAAAGAAAGAAAAAAAGCAAGGAGGAAAAGAAGCGTGGTATGACATATAAAAGGCACATTTGACCAGAAGACACATTCTGGTTTTGTGGCCACTAGCTTAAATACAAAAGATTTCTGTTGGAGTGAGGTCTGAATGGCTGACAAGAAATAAAGCAGCCTCAGAAAGCTGCCTGTCCATGTGAAGCACTTTGTGGGCACCACACAGGATGTGGCAGCTGCATTTGCTATCCAACCGGGAGCTATAGATTTTTACTAATGCTCTTGGAGAAAAGAGACTGGCAAATACCCTCTGTGAGGTACGCTGGGGAGGTTGGCTCGGCTGCCAGGGAGGCCTGCGGAACTCCGAAGGATGTCACCACACTTCCCTAATGCCTTTCTCTCCTCGTGGTTTGACTACAGCTTTTAAACTTGAGAGTGAATCATAATGGAATTGCAACGCGGTCTCATTATGTTAGATGGATTGCAACAACAATGGGGGTGCGGGGGTAGGGGCCTGGGGTGGGGGGGTTAGTGGTGGCTGGCGGCGGGTTTGGCCCATGCTCCATTAATGAAGGCCGCGGTCTTTGTGGGTGACTGGCCGGGATGCTGGGACAGACACCCTGTCTTAAAAATACCTACCCTGCTGGCCTGTCATGATGCTTTTCATCTCAGCCTTTAAATACCCACTGGCTAAGGCTTAGAGGTCTTTAACAACCAATAAAATGCCAGGGCTGCTGGAATGAGCCATGCGTTCAACCATATTAGCTCCTTGAGAGAATTCCCTTCAAAGCGGTCTCTCTCCTGTGTTCCTAGTCTGTTCCTGCCGTGACCACTGTGACAGTTTCCCTGTTCGTCCATAATTTCTCGCACTTCCTCACCACACCCATCTGATTAGTGAGTATCAACGCATCTACCTCGGGGTTGATTTCCTCCATCCCAAGGCGCGGCCTTTGTCCTCTCTTGCTTGTATCCATGCAGTAGGCTTGGGTCTCCTGGCAGGGCTACTGGACAAGCGTTCTCCACATGGCCTCCACTTGCCTTTCTAAAACACGGGTCTGATCTTGTCACCATTCCCCTTGAAACTTCTCCATAACCCCACGGTGGCCAAAGGACGGCCCAGATCTTTTTTTTTTTTTAATTAAAAAAAATTTTTTTTAATGTTTATTTATTTCTGAGACAGAGCATGAGCGGGGGAGGGACAGAAAGAGAGGGAGACACAGAATCCGAAGCAGGCTCCAGGCTCCGAGCGGTCGGCACAGAGCCCGACGCGGGGCTCGAACTCACGATCCATGAGATCATGACCTGAGCTGGAGTCTGTCGCTCAACCGACTGAGCCACCCAGGCGCCCCAGGACTGCCCAGATCTTATAGTTTGACAGCAGTGACACTTCACAGGTCCACCTCCCACCGTCTTTCTCTCTTACTTCCTGGCTTCCCACCATGTGGGAAACATCCACTTTTCCCCTGATTATAAAATCAGCACATCTTACAATTTTACTTTATGGCACACGTTCTTGCCCCTCTACCTAGACTGAACTTTCCCTTCTTTTCTGCTTATAAAATGTCCTCTTATCTTTCCAAACCCAAAGCATATGTTAATGCTGTTTCTGCAATTCTTCCAGGCAAGACTTAGCCAGTCCTTCTTCTGCTCAAAATAATTTGTACACAACTCCACCAAAGCGCTTTCCAGACTGTTAGCAACTTTCTCCCCACTTCCTCAAGTGTATAAATAACGTAGCATTCATTCATCGCTAGGTTTTCAGTGCCTGACACAATGTCTAGAACAACAAATCTCAATTTGACTGACAAAATGAACGATTCTCGGGAATTTGTAGGTATGATCAACTACCCATATAAATAGCTATGTTGACATGGTTCCATGGCGAACTATATAGTAAGAGAGACAAATCTTCATTTGTACAACTTTTTCTTCTCTCTCTCTTTTTTTTTTTTTTTTATGCCGTTCTTCTCATTTTCTCTCAGGAAAGGCTTATGCAATGTGTTACCTTAATCTTCAATGACAAAGCAAACATTAACAGGGTGCCTACTGTATCCCAGACTTTTTGGGAAATGCATGTGTCAGGAAATAAGACAGGCAAGATCCTGCTTTCATGGGACTTGAAATCAACGTTGGCCAAGATAAACATCAACTCTACAAATACTCAAATAAGATCTTTTCAGATAGTGATAATTGCTATGCCGAGAAATAAAAGAGGGAGATATTGGAGTAATTGGAGTATTAGAAGGCTCCTTTGGATCGGTGTTATCACATGTCCCTGAGAAGATGTCATTTAAGTGAAAGGCAAATGACAAGGAGAAAGATTCTAACCATCTGAAGACATGATGTGGGTGAAAATGGGGTAGGATGGAGAGCTCTGTGAGCAAAGAGAGCAGCAGCTCCCACAAAACCTCAAAGGAGGGAACAAGTGGTCACATTGAGGAAGAAAAGAAAGCCCCGGGGGCTGAAGAAAGACATGTAGGGGGAAGGGTAGTCATGCTCTGATGTCTGGGCGAGGGCAGATGCTACAGAGAAGGCTGAGATCACCACAGGAAGCTTTTGGAGGGCTTTCAGCAGGAGAGCAGTGTGGGGATAAGGCTGGAGATCCAGACCCTGTGGAACCGGGATCTGGCACGGCCCCCAAGGGTTTCTTGGTGTAGTTCTGGAGAGCGTATATGTACCTCCCTGCTTCCCAGCTCACCTCTGTCTCTGTCTTGATTTCCCTTTCTGTTCCCATTTGTCTCTCTCTTACTGCTCTTGGGGACACCGGGGCATAGTTCAAAGCAACCAACCACATGATGTCTCTTTTTTCCTTATGATATTGAAATTTTTTATGTTAATTTCATATTTCATTTTCTGCTCTATCCTCGTTTATCATCTAATGGACTTTGCGTCTTTGGAAAATGCAGTGGATTTTTCTCTGCAGTTTTTCAAATTTCTTGTATATGGTATACATATCTTGATTTGAGAAACATCGGGATAGGAGATCGATTGATTCAATTTGAGTGAGATAGGTGGAGCCCAGCATGGCCTGGGCATGCTTGATGAGGATCTTCAGGGAGGACCAGGAAGCTGCGGGGAACCAAGGTAGAGAGAAGTTTTGTTAGTGAGCAGAGTAAAGGGAGAAACACAAGACAAAACAGCTGTTGGAAGAGGGATGTGAGGGGGCCCCAGTGGCAAATTACTTACTCCTTTCACTTAATTTACAATATATCCAGGATGTAATTCCCTAAGCAGGGACCTTGCCTAATGTGTTTACTGCTATATATTTAGCACCCAGAGCACTGCCATGCGCATAACTGGAACGAACCAATAAATAAATAAGTGAAATATTCAATAAACATGGAAACTAGCAAGGCCCACAGCCACTCTGCAGATCTGGGATTCTGCCAGGAGAAGACCAGGAAAAATACATCAGGAAAAATAGGTAAATGAAGAGGTCACCTAGAATTGATCCTGGGATATTATTGTAGATGTTTGAAGAAGAGGTGGGGAGGGGAAAAAAGGGGGAAATTCATGATACTAAAGATGCATATGTAAAGAAAAAAAAGAAAAGAAAAAGAAAATTAGGGAAAGAGAAACAATGGGTGTAGTTTTAAAATAAGTATAAAATTGAACAGGGTTTGAACATATTTAATCAGACTATAAAAGTCTTTCATAATTACTAAGATGACAAAGAAACCCCTTGAAAGGAAGTTTATGAAGCACCACTCCAATCAGATTCAGAGCCTTTTGGGATCATTTGAGTGATAACCGTGTGGGTGTTACTCCCTGTAGATTATCATTTTCTTCCTGAATTCATTTCCTCCGGCAGAAATGAGAGCCTGCGTCACTCACAGGGCATACTTGGGTGATGTGTGGGTTTCCCAACCTGAGAGCTCATAGAATCACAGGGCTGGTAGTGAACAGGTCAATGGAGGCTCCCTTTCCCACAGGTGGGAAAGCTCAGTCATCCAGAAAGTCTTCATCCAGAAAGACAGGTCTGAAGATGCCCAAGCAAGAGGGTCCAGAGCGCTCTTTTCAACTGGTTGCATTGGTGTTTCATCATCGTGTCCAAATGATAGAACCTTGTTCCTTCCCATCCTTCAAGCCTCAGCTCAAATGTCCTCTTCCCTCTCTGATTCCCCCAAGACTTCCCTCCTCTTTGCTCCCACTGGGTTTACTATTTATCTGTAGCATTATATTTTATTATAACGTGGATAGCTCAATTACCAAGCATATATTATGTACCACACAGTTTATTCATATATTCATTTATTTTATCTCCTTTCATGAGTTACTGAACACTCTAAGACATTAAACAATTGCAACTGTAGTTCTCTACCTCCCCCCTTCCCACCTACTTATTATAGTATAATGTCTCTGGGTTAGGAAGCGTATTTCTTTATCACTAGTTTCCACCAGAGGGTCTAGGATATTGGAGGGGCTCAGTAATGATTTGTTGAAAGGATGCTCACATGCCTGAGTGAGATAGGAGGCTCCCAACACTAAGTTTCAGATCCCATCCTTCACAAGGTGGTCTGGCCTCGGTTGACTCAGCCCTCTTTTCCAGCTCTGGATATCTAGTACCTTAACAGTCAGAGTCTGGCCACGTATTTGAAGCAGAAAGTATTTTAAAACAGGGAATTAGAGATTTGCACATCATTGGCAGCCTTTGGGAGCCAAGGTTAGGAGGGAATTGTTGGTGCCCAAGAAACCCGAAAGTGCAAGAAAGCAGGGGGAAA